>NW_022988066.1:4473321-4675821 GCF_902827165.1 Trematomus bernacchii | reverse complement strand
ATATTCCAGAATTTGTATTCAACATTCTAGAATTTTCATTCACCATTCTAGAATTTGTATCCAACATTCTAGAATTTGTATCCAACATTCTATAATTCGTATTCAACATTCTAGAATTTGTATTCAACATTCTAGAATTGTCATTTTATATTCTAGAATTTGTATTCAACATTCTAGAATCTGTATTCAACATTCTAGAACTGTCATTTAACATTCTAGAATTTTCATTCAATATTCTAGAATTTGTATTCAACATTCTAGAATTTGCATTCAACATTCTAGAACTGTCATTTAACATTCTAGAATTTTCATTCAACATTCTAGAATTGTCATTTTATATTCCAGAATTTGTATTCAACATTCTAGAATTTTCATTCAACATTCTAGAATTTGTATCCAACATTCTAGAATTTGTATCCAACATTCTAGAATTTGTATTCAACATTCTAGAATTGTCATTTTATATTCTAGAATCTGTATTCAACATTCTAGAACTGTCATTTAACATTCTAGAATTTTCATTCAATATTCTAGAATTTGTATTCAACATTCTAGAATCTGTATTCAACATTCTAGAACTGTCATTTCACATTCTAGAATTTGCATTCAACATTCTAGAACTGTCATTTAAAATTCTAGAATTTGTATTCAACATTCTAGAATTCGTATTTCAACATTCTAGAATTCGTATTTCAACATTCTAGAATTGTCATTTTATATTCTAGAATTTGTATTCAACATTCTAGAATTTGTATTCAACATTCTAGAATCTGTATTCAACATTCTAGAACTGTCATTTACAATTCTAGAATTTGTTTTCAACATTCTAGAATTGTCTTTTTATATTTTAGAATTTGTATTCAACATTCTAGAATTGTCATTTTATATTCCAGAATTTGTATTCAACATTCTAGAATTTTCATTCAACATTCTAGAATTCGTATTCAACATTCTAGAATTTGTATTCAACATTCTAGAATTTGTTCAGGTCAGTTTACATGGACCCCCTTGAAAAGGAGAAGGTTTTATCTTAAACTAATACAATTTCAATATATGATTGGTGAAGCAGAAGTCAGTCGATGCCAGGAGGGCTTTGCTTATACTGTGGTGGTGACAAAACAATGTTAGAGATGCTTCTACTTCTAAGTCTGTCTTGTCATTGAAACGCTTGTGTCTGTAGACCTATCGGATTACGTGTCTGATAGGACCCAGCTATAAGATTATGATAATCTAACATATTTTGGCGAGATCCTTTAAAAAAACTACAACCGTGATACTAATCGAGCTTCAAATGTTTTTATAAGTAATAATCACTAGGACGAAGATATTGCGCAAATCATTAAGTGACATTTAAACTTAAAGCTGATTTTTTGTATCTTCCTTTTCAATGCTTCATACTGTGTGTTTGTAGAAGCTCAAACTGAAATATAATGTGAAATATTGCCTTTGCAGTCACAACAACCCTTATGCTGCGTTCACACCGGACGCGATGCGAATATTCGCTTCGCTCTTATCGCATCGCTCTAAACGCTCAAGTTTCACCGCGGCTGTCAGCTGTGTTTACTCGCATCATTCATACAAGACACGCTGCCTAGGGGGCTACAACTACAACAAAATGAACATATTTTACCGTGATTTAATTGTAATACACATTTCAAAATGATGCCGAAGTAAAAACATACTGATACCAGTTAGTAAAAACCCTGAATTAATGCTTTGACAAGTCTGCAGACAAGACGGCAGGCGAAAAACCTTTTAAGATGTGTGTTTTCTGAATGGAGATTGGATCGATCAGGCTAAGCTAACGTTGTATATGCTCCGACCGTCCACACTCACAACAATGGCCTATACAGACATAAATAAACCAGTGACTGTATTCACCATGACACAGAGAGTCTGTGGTTTGTACTTGTTTAACTTTTGTCTAGTTTCTGAACAGATATGAGGAGCTGTGAGCTCTGAGGGTTAACAGCTAACGGCTGATGTTGGTTTTGTGGTTCAACTTCAGTGACGGCAGGCTGAAATCCTCACCGCTAATTGGCTACCGCGAGATCGCGTCACCCGAATTTGACGCTCGAGTTGAAAAAATTGAACTTGAGCATTTGTCGCGGCCCCCTTCAATTGCCTCAATCGCGCCGCGGCATTCGCATCAACCGCTTCATGCGCGCCGTCGGAGCGAATTTGCGTCTGTCCGCGTCTCTGCATTGACTCTACATGTAATCGCGCCGCCCCCAAAAATCGCATCGCGTCCGGTGTGAACGCAGCATTAGAGTTAAACGCTCCGCTCTTTATTTCTATGACAACAGTGCCAAAGGTGCTATGGTGACCATCCTTATTTCTTACAATTGAAGACTTGTATCAGATCCCCACGGCATATGGCTTCACAGAGTCCTTTATTCTCACAGCCAGCTGCAGCACACTAGCTCCCAAGGGAACGTGAAGGCGTATCATGTGGTGCATTGGGTCTGAGTGTAAAGTATATGTGTGTGTGTGTGTATTTGGATGTATGATTGTGTGTGTTTGCGATTGCATGCATCCATTTAGGTGAGCCAGGTGTCTAGTGGCGCGTTTCCACTACAGCGCGGAGCACGGTTTAAGAGGGCTGTGACGTCAGCGGCCCGTCTTTGGTTGCGTTTCCACTTGGCCTAGTACCGGCCGGCGGGTCCTAATTCACAGTTTTTCTGGCCTCATAAAATTGCGGGTCTAGGGCCAGAGACAACGAGGCTGAGTCGGGCTGAGTCGGGCTGAGTCGGGCTGAGCATGCTAAACTAGAGAGAGCATCGCTGGCAAGGGGGCTACAACTACAACAAGATGAACATATTTGACCGTGATTTAATTGTAATACACGTTTCAAAATGATGCCGAAGTAACAACATACTGATACCGGTTAGTAAAAACCATGAATTAATGCTTTGACAAGTCTGCAGACAGACGGCAGGCGAAAAACCTTTTAAAATGCGTGTTTTCTAAATGGAGATTGGCTAAGCTAACGCAGTATATGCTCCGACCGTCCACACTCACAACAACGGCCTATACAGACATAAATAAAGCAGCGACTGTACATGACACAGGCAGTCTGTGGTTTGTACTTGTTTAACTTTTGTCTAGTTTCTGAACATATATGAGGAGCTGTGAGCTCTGAGTGCTAACAGCTAACGGCTGTGTTGTTTTTCTGGGGTTCTCATTGAAGATCACGTCACGGCTCCGCCTACACTGCGTTACTATAGATACTACCCCAGTTCCTAAACTGTAATGGAAATGCGCCATAAAGTGAGCCAGTCCTAACGAGGCCCAGCCATACCGAGCGGGGCCGAGCGAGGCCGTGTAGTGGAAACGCGCCATAGGTGGACTAACTCATGAGGACAGAGTAGGATGCAATATACAACTATCCCGTCTCATTTTTCCTTCTCTTTCTCCAGGCAAGCCAATACAATAACTTAAAAGAGATACAAAGAAACTCCTTTCTGCACTAAGCAATCTTTTTTGTCTGCTCTTGAAATTATGCAGGTTCTGATTTGCTTCAAAAAACGTTTTCCGTCCTTAACAACTTAACCTGGTTTCTTGGTTTCAGCCAATAAACACATTACATTACAGACATTGCTGTAGTTTCTCACCTTGTTTGCATTGCTTGGTAAAACAATTCAAATAGCATGTAGGACGATTGAGCCAAGCATGTCCTTTGCGCTACTCTAAATAAGTAATGCAAATGAAAATCTCAGTAATCTCACATGACCTGGAAATTACACTGTGTTGTGTGAGTGTCACAGAAATGTAATAAATTCCAATACTTAAAGGGGGCATATCAAGCTCATTTCTGGATTCAAACTAGGGCTTCTACTAGCACATGGTGACATGCTTTAATGTTCAAAAGCCACATTTTTTTCTCACACTGTCGTTCTGATACCTGTATTTACCCTCTGTCTGAAACGCTACGTTTTAATGAGCCTGCATGTGACATAAGCAGGGGAGACAAATGTTAAATGCTTGTAGAATCCTGTTTTCTAATCTAGGCAGCCCACAAAAAACTGCGAAACAAGACAACCTAGTCTTATTCACAGTCTGTGGGTTGGTAGGCACTCGAGAAACACAAATCTACAGTATGTGCAAGTGTGATTTTTCTTTGTCAGAGGGAATATCATTACAGCAACCAAATGAGATGCACACCCACGTTTCCCAACATGCCCATGACCTCCCTTTGCCGAGAAATTCGCTTGAGTTCTTCTTCATCCTCCATGTGACATAATCCGTTTCCATGTCTTCGATTTCATTTGATTATCCTCTCATCACACACACACGAAAATCCCTCTGATGTGTCAAGTTAAATACTGACAGCTTTCGTCCCTCTTATGAACCAAATAATTAACCCTTGTGTTGCCTGGTTGCACAGAGATGCTGTTGCTCTTTTTGTTCAAGGAATTTTTTCATTGTCCTGTGAGATAATTAGGTTTCGGGTCAAATGTATAGAAGTATGTGGACATCTCTCATATCGGAGACGAGATAAAGGAGCTACATCTCAAAAGGTTTTCAGATAATAACAAACACGGCTTGCCTTATTGAAGAGTTCCTGACACCATTTCCTTTCATAAAATCAATCACGGGGTCTTATGGAAATGGTATTACTGTGTCTATGTTACTTTGGTATTCAGAAAGGTGCATTTTGAATCAGGTGAATGAGATCTAGAGCATGTAATTGGTTGTTTTTGACCTCGTACTGGATGTTGCGGTGGGGAAAATGAAAGATCAGGTGTAAAATGTTGTATATTTCACGGCCAGGAAGGGCAGCTGAAATTACAATTACAGTTTGATCGGAGAGAGCTCGCAAATGTTATATTGTCCATGCACATTGTCTAGTTGCTAAGCCTAGTGTGATTTCATTTAGTAATAAAAGCTGTAGTCTCAATGTTAATGTTTGATGACCTGATGTGTGGTTCCCTTCCCTCCACAGAATTGCAATGCGTACACTTTTTCATGTCTGTTCTGTTTTGTCGGACTGCTTTCACTCTTCGTATTATTTCACATGCCTTATGTCTAAAGCTGTTCCTTCTCCTGTCCCTTTTTCCTACAGTGTGGCAAAGGAGCAGAGAACTTTGACAAGTTCTTCACACGCACCCAGCCCCAGCTCACACCTCCAGATGAGCTGGTCATCGCCAACATCGACCAGGCCGAGTTTTCTGGGTTCTCTTTCATCAACCCGCAGTTTGTGCAACCGGTGGTCATTAACAGCATATGAGAAGGAAGGGGAGACCTCCCTGAAGAACTTCCCTGCTCACTGCCACCTACTTAAAGCAACTGCCAATATACCGTCTGACCACAACTTGATCAAGGCCCTCTGTAATCCTTTATGTATTACTTTTATTTTAAGCATCGCTCTGGGGCATGCATTTTTTGTTCTCTACAATATATATGCCAGTATAGATTAGATTGGTTCTGAGCCATCAAAATAATGTATTTACTTCAGGTTAGTGATGAGCATGTACTGTAGACAAGGGGGTCTTTCTCTACAGCTGCAATCTGTATTGAAGGTTACCCAATCAGGAGACAGAAGAGTGTCTGGCTTAATTTATCTCTGCCAGTATATGATGACATTTAAAGATGAAATTAGACTTGGGCTAAAATAGGATTAGATAGCATTTAAGGCATGGATTCTTTACTGGACTTATTCTGGAAAAGGTTTAGATGCTTACAAATATCAATTGATAACATTATGGTCTACAGATCTAGTTGCTTGGTCACGATTGACTTCCATATGGATAACTATCACAATATAGATACAATGTAATGACCCGAAATACACTCACATGAGGCAGTGCAGACACTATAGCCAAATATGAAGGACAGGTGGAGCAGGCGTCGGAACAGCTCCTCGAGATTCAATGTTTCCTGTATCGTGTTTACAGTTTTCTTCCCTTTTGATTTCCTTGTGATAGTATACATTTATATTTTACTACAATTAGATTTTTAGCAAGTCTAAACAAGTCTTCAAGTGTGCGTAGCAAAGAATCCACTAAAGAATGAACAGTTGCGTAATTAGATAATATGCAGCCTGTAAAATAATCAATTATGTCAGACACATAGGTATGAAAGTGTGTCAGGCTTTGTTTTCATTCTTAATCTTCTTAGCTTAAAGGTAGGGTAGGTAAGTTTGAGAAACCGGCTCGAGATACACTTTTTGTTATATTCCATGGAATGCTCTTAACATCCCGATAGCAATGAATATCTTAAGTGCTTTGACAAAAAATCCATAAAGAAATGTCATCTGTGGAAGCCGTAGTACTGTAAAAAGCACGACCAATCATTTTAGCCGGCCCGGCTAAAATAACTGGATGGCCTACCTGCCTGTCAGCCTTCCATCTGTGCACAAACTTATCTCGTGCCCTCATTGGTCATGTGCGCGTTCGTGTGTGTTGGAGGAGGGGCTCTATAAGGAAGTGGCAGATGTTCTCCGGTTGTGTATTTTCAAATTCTAGCGATCTCGAGCCGGTTTCTCAAACTTACCTACCCCACCTTTAACCTCATTTTACCTGCTTTTTAAAATGACTAATGAATCGTTTTGCCCTGACCTTAGCTGCAAATTGTATACTTGCATTGTCAATAATTCTGTGGACACTATGTGGACAGACAATAATCTGTTTAGTTTGCGGGTAGCGGTAGAAAGTTAATATACCTTAGGTAAAAAATTAAACCTGAAACGTTTACAGTTTGTCAAGATTTAACACAGTGTTAACCACTGTCTCTATCCCATAACTACAAAGCCCCCCATTGGTCTTACATGTACCAACATTTTGCTAAACTGTTATTTGTTTGTAGAATATAACATATCATTGTGTGCTACCCATCTAATGTTATATCGCATACAGTCTCATGCTTCCAAGCATAGATAAAACACATGGTCAGTTTTCGATACAGAAGATGCAAATATATTGGAGCATTTCCTCTGACACTTTGTTGTCCTAAGAACAGACACAATCTTCATTTGGAGATTGTCAACATAATCGTGTTTAGATAAATCAATTCTTTGCATCCCTTTTATTATCATTTATGTATTCAAAAATATAATGTACTTTACTCTCCTCTTCTTTTGTGATCTCAGACATATTTTCCCATTAGATCAGATTACAATCTGTATAGTATCATTGCATAACTCCTTTGTAAATAATCATTAGTTATTCAAAAGAGTATAGAGAGTTACAGTTTTTATACCAACACCCGAATGTGCTTTTATTACATTAATTATATATACCAATATTTGTATATCTAAAGAAAAAGTAACCCAGTACAGATCAACTTTGTAACAGCTGGATGTCTTTAAAAGAGTCCAGATTTAACAAGTTGTGTAATAGATCGGTTCTACTTGTTCTTTCCAGATTAATCAAAACGTTAATTTTATTTATTCATATTCAATGGTTTCGACTGCAGATTGTCTGTTTGTTGGATGCGTGTCTGGCCGTTGACTGTCCTTCTGTATCTGCATGCTCTTACTGTAGTAAGCATTTTTCACGCACGTTATCCGCTATACGCATGCTACGAAGTATAAAACATCTACAAGTTACAGAACAACCCCAAAGTAATGCTCCACTCAAAACCTTTAGAGGTAAGAGTCTCCAACTGAACTCTCAAAAGATTGCAACAAGTTAAACCTATGGGAGGTGAATCGTTAATACTCAAAAGATAGATTTTAGGTGAAGTAACACTGGTTTCAAAGCTACAGATTGGCAAATGTGGCCAATACAAAAACCACAGTCGGGTACCTTAAGAGTGCTGATCTTAGACCAGCCAGAATTATTAACAGGTGATTGCAGTAGTTTGTAACTACTCTGCGGACCATTTACGCGTCATGTTTAAATAACAGATTCTTGTAACAGTGATTTTGCCAAAATAATACAGATCTCCAGTGAAGATGGAGTCAACATTTATTAAAGATTATCAATCTCCGCAAATAGATACTAATACTAAAATCTAGTTTTAAATGACTTTCCTAAAACATAGTCCTTGATTCTGTGTTTCTTTCTGTGGAAGCTTGATGTATGTTCATTTGTATGGCCCCTGTTTCTTTTTGCCTTTACCTTTCTTAAGGCGATGTGGCATCCAGGTCTGGGCGACTTTTGAGTCAGACTCACTGCTCGTTGCTAATTCTGTGAATCCACTCGCTCTCTTGTCTCATGAATGGGTTTTATGTAATAATCTTAATGTTGTGTTGATGTCACTTTTTAAAATGTCTTTAATTTTGCTTTTAATGTTCGTTGCTGTCAGTGTTGTCCATTTTATTTCTCTAGCTTCTGCTCAGAAATTCAGGAATGTGTAAAAGGATATATCACATTATAAAACTCATCTAAATGCGATAGATAGGAAGCGTTTGTAATAGTGTATCCATGTTTTTCTAAGAGTTATGCTTCCTACCTTGTTTCCTATATAACCTTTTTTGCATGTGCCAAACCTGGAAGATGCCAGAACCCGACAATAGCAGCGTTGCACTAGCTGTAGTCACATGGATGACTTCTTCTTTGTGGCAGCTTCTCCCCGTTTGGGCTGAGACCTGCCTAAAGCCACCTGCTGTACACTCTGTTGGCCACACATCATATAGCATGCTGCCATGAGTGCACATTGTGTCAGTACGCTTTACAATGCCAGTCAGTTTGATCAAGGACTCCTCATACACCCGAGTAGATTTGACTTCCTCTCTAGCCTTGGGCAGAATTGTGTCTGGAAAACATTTGATTTAACATCTGCCGTGAATTTCACTGGTGTGAGAGAAAATATACCTTGTACATACAGACACATCCTTGTCTAACTTGAACCTATATGTGCTGACTTAATAGACCCATCCCTTTAATAGAATCTCTGATTACTTGCTTCCCAAACTTCATTGTGTAATGTATTAAAAAGTCACAGTCAGTGTGGGCATGAAACAAAGACTACTTACTCTCCCCGTGTGTGCCTTTCCCGACTTCAACAGATGTACCGCACATCATCATCCTGAACTCTCTACTGTTTACTCCATACCTTTACTCCACTTCTTAATTTGCTCCGTTTTTACCTTGTGTTATGCCATGTAAGTGTTTTCAGCACATCTCCCAGATGAATCAATGTGAATAAGTAAAAAAGAGGGGAAAAAACATTGCACGCTTGGTTTACATAAATGTTCCATGATCTGGTCTGTAAATCTGAATTTGAAGCACATTTCTTTTGACTGACGCCAACAAATTTACAGCCATAAAAAAAATCTACAACTTGACTTCTCCTCCTGTGTCTGCCTGCTTTACCTTTACCTCCCTGTGCCTATTAATGACTGAATTATGTAGTGACTTCATTCATATGTGTATCGACAATATCAAAGGTTGATCATGGGGAGTGATGGAACAATGAACAGGTGATTGACGGGGATTAGATACATTAACGAAAGATAAGATGGTGATGGCTTGTTTGAAGGATGACCCCTGTGCCTCGTCCTATATGAACCGACCCCCCCCCCTTGTCTTTTCTTGTACGCCCTCTTTCTCTCTACTTGTTCCTCCTTCCACAGTGCCTGGGCCAAGTCAACCCGTCATATTATCGACAGTGTGCTCCTCCTTTCACCCTTTAAATCCCTTCAGGTCAGGAAAGTAGTCGCTTTTTCTTGTTCTATTCACTCTAAACCTCCATATCACCATTTCTGCGCTCTACTGGGAAAGGAGATAGCCAAATGTATTTCACTTTGTTTACAATGTATTAGATGTCCTCACCTTTTTGTTTTTATTTTAATTAATAAGGATTGGCAGAAAATAATTAACTTTCTGATGTAAAGGTTTTAAGAGAGAGGGATTTGTATCTTGAATTGGCATTTCTTACTATTCTCCTTTTAGGTACATGTTTCCTTCAAATGTCTTTCTTTGTTTTTGTAGTTTGTCATTGCTCCATTGTCTCCTGTTTGCTGTGTAATCAGAGAGTTGAGGTGAGCTTTTATCTTTTTGGATTTACAGAGGATCAGTGATGTGCAGGAATGCCTTTTCCCTTAGTCCATACAGTAACATGGCCTCTAATTCTCCCGTCGTGGTTCATTAGATATCTCAGCACCCCTGTCTTTGTACATAATTGACTTACAGTAGATACATAGACTGTAAAAGAAAGAATATATTGTATTTTGCAAATGGTGTATGTCTGTTTCCTTCCCTGTCAGCCTGAAACCTTTAAAACTGAGTCTGAGCTTCTTACCTTGTAACTAAATGTGTCATTTGTACCTAATGTATGATAATGCAAATAAAAATAAAAGGAAAATTAATGTATGTATTTACCTTTTTACCACATTGTTGCATTAATCTTATATTTAGCAAAAGTTTGATTTCATTATACAGTAGATCAGCCATTGCACTAGCAAAGTATTGCTATTAATAAAAGTGGTACTGTACTAAATATATTTTTTAACTGAAGCAAACATGTTTTGTTTTGGTGGAACAGTAAGGATCGCAGTTCTATAGCAATATAATGTAACAGATGGTGTCAATGATTCTCCTACAGTATTTTTGTGTTAGGTCTTTGCTAACATACTTTATTTGTTACAAAACGGATAAACAGTTACATTTGTTTTTCTTGGGTTTGACACTGGCTCAGTGTATGATAGACTATAATGCCCAAAGAAAAAAGACAGTACAAAACCGTTTGCATTTCCAATTATTGTATACATCTTTTGAATAGTTTCCTCCAAACTTGACCTCTGTTCCATTAAAAAAAAATGTAAACAATGGCTAACCAGCACTTTAGCTTCATGCTACCGACTGATAATGTCCTAAAAAGTTTTATTTAGGTTGTACGACACTTAAAGTTTACAGTCCTTGCTCTACTGTATAATATCAGATAGCCCATAGTTAGCCCATATGTGATAAACGTTTTATATTGCACCAGGAAAAAACATTTCATTTGTAAAAAAGAAGCCTTGATTACAATGTGTTACTTACATTTAAAACTATATTTATTCACTCCTGTGGTGTAATATTGTAATGTCATGTACGTGCAGTACAGAATAATTGAACTTCTTCTCATTATTAGAGAAAGCCCTGCAGTGTGTTTACTAAACCAGCTGGCTTGTGTGAGCTTTTGTTTATCGACCTATATGTTTCAGGCCACTGGTTTCTCTCGTTCCTCCTCTACAAACACATATAAACACACAGGCAACGTGTAAACACATCTTCAGCATCTCTTCATCTGTTATGAAACCGCTAAGTCGAATAAAAACATGTTGTCCTGTTATGAGAGCTTGTCTAACCTTATATAAAAACAGCGGCCCAACAAAAAGCCGCCTTCAAAATAAAAGCATAAACTCTAATTAACTTAAATAATGATGCTGACATTACTCCATAGAAAACAGCAATAACATGAGTGTTAAACCATTAAATGATACAAATAATGGAGCCAAAGCATATTCGTAAAATTATGATGTCAAAAACTAAATCCAAATTGAGACCATGATAGACTGGAACTCTCGATTTCAAACATTTGTTGGCTGTTAAATTGCACAATGAACCTTTCTGGGCATTCGTTGTTCTGAATATCATACACAACCAGGGGCATATTGTTTCATTTGTTTTTATTTTATAACTTATTTTTGCTTCACGTTGCTCTGGTAAGCAATGGCTTATTCTTTCTCAACTACCTGAATGATGCCAGGAGGGTGTATGTTTGAGATTAGTGTTCAGCCTGAAAAGCAGAGAAGAAATAGCAAAACAGAGAATTCGTGCACTTCTACAGTACACAGAAATGAAATGTGTGAGAAATAGTCTTCTGAGGGAAGAGATGATGACCTGATTGCCTTCCTGTGAGGTCACTAAGAGGTTATGTGAAAGGCCAAGTCAGAGCCAAGCTGATGGCAGCCTCTTCCTTCGCCCTGCATATCTGATTGGTTGGGAACAGAATGTGGTGGTTATTCATACTCAAGCAACGGTTTCACCAGATGCTCCTAAATGACTGTTTGAATGTCCATATGGTCGGAGATGGTTTGTGTTGAATTTCTCCGCAGCAGCTCAGTCTCTTGAAAACATGATGAAAAGCTAACATAAAACCAACACATTTAACAATTAGCTTGGTTTATTAATTTGGTACACTCCATGCTTTATTTTTCCTATAACTGTTTTCTGCAAATAAAAAGGGTTCCTGGTCCCATGTGTAAACATGTGAGTGTGAACACATCCAGTATGAACCAGATGTTAAATAGTTAATAATTAATCATTTATTTTGGAATGCAAATTAGAACCAAAGCCACAGAATGATTCTGTTGAAGGCTCTTTTTTCTCTTTCTTTTTCTTTGATAGAACATAGCCTTTATTTTTCCAAAGGCTTATTAACTCCAGGCACAGTTTCTGTCTCAATGGGGAAGCCAATTCAAAGGGGCAGAAACACAAGGCAAGAATGTGAGGACATTTTTAAAAAGCAAACATAAAAAGGCCTGTTGTTAGAGTCAGTGTTAACGCTCATTATCATGTGTCTTCCTACTGCAATCCATTTTTAGAAGCATACAAAGCCATTACTGCTGAGTTACTATAGCAATTGAAAGCTGGCTGAATGTTGTGATATAATAATATAACTTTGTACATGAGCTAATGGTGGCCATCAGGATCTGGCAGTTTTGGCTAGTAATCCACCTTCATTTTTAACATGCATGCATTATATCCATTGACATTTTCACATGTAATTGCAGTAACTTAACCTATTAAAAACACTTGGGGGGAAAACACCTGAATTATTGTGCTCAGTTTTTACAAATACAAAAGGGGTTAGAGTTACTAATGTTGTGCATGTTAGGAACGTATGTAAGTGGGTAGACTAAAGTCACATTCCCTGATATCAAAAGCAGCTCAGTGTTGCAAACCAGACTCCTAAACCTATAACTTGAGTAAACGTGGTGCCTTTAGGGCTGAAACTACACACTAATTCACTGTTTTACCAAAGCACATGCAAGGAGCCTCTTCTCTCTGCATTTGAGGACTGGTGGGGTGTTTGCCGCCCACGTGCCACGCGCCACGCGCACGCGGGTAGTGCTGTCTTGGGTAGTAGTGGTGCGCGAGCTACGCAGCCACGGGTCCTTTTCGTTTCACAGGCTTATCGCGCGCCAAACCAGTCAACACGGAGCGAGGGAGAAACTATAGGAGAGGATAAAGGAAGAGAAACTGTGCTCTCCTCGACGAGTCTTCTTCGTTAAGGTAAAACGTAATTTAATCTTTGTTTATCTAAAGATTCAATTTACAGACGACATTTTGACCAGAGAGACACGCTGTTGATATGGTTTGCAGATAACAATGAATGGTGTTGTCGTTGTTGTTGTTGTTGGTTTTTAATGCTCTTATATTACGCTTTATACAAGTTAAAATTAGGCTTGTTTCCACAATTAAATAGGGCAAAAAAAGACAATTTACTTGCATTCTCGGAAGCTTCTACCAACTTACATCACTCACTTTACCCACAGTTCTATGTTAAGAGTCGAGTTTACTCGTAATAAACACTTTAGATACAGTAAATGTGATATGCTATTTGAGATATGCATTGTTGTTTAAACAAAGAAAAGTGGTGAGCTACAAGTAGGCTTTAGGAGGAGAGAACATGGAAAGACGGATGGTAAGACTTCGAACGAAATAAACGTGCACCCTACGTTTACTTTGGATATTTCAGTGCCAATAAACGGGTGTTACGATAAGTTCCTCCAATACATTTTTATGTAAAACACGCTCAATGTAGTTTTACTGTTTCGCCTCAGTGAGTGGTTCAGCACCGCGGAGAGCGACTGGAGCTCCCAAACATTAAAGGGCAGGCGCAACAAACGGCTGGCTCTGTATACTTCGAACAGGATATAGCCAACAAAAGAGACTTCAACACACACTGATACCACTCACCACAAATAACAATGATGTATTCGTTTTAAATTGTCTGAAAACGAACGACAAAACAAGGAAAATACACACATTAGGAAGGACACTGCCACACTATATATATGTTTTATTAATAACCATTAACTGTTGACATTTCTTTGAATTTTTTGTAATCTGATCATTATACGAACGTCTTGAAAGTGATCTGAAATCAAACAATGGTAAATAAGTAGCTCCCGACTAAAATCCTTGCCACAGGGAGTCAGCCAAACAAACAGCCTACTGTTATATCACACATTTAGACAGAGATGGTGTGGGCTGCAGGAGAAAATGGTTTCTATAGCCACGGTTCACTACAAGCTGGCAACTCAAACCCTCTCTGGAGGAGAGTTGTTGTTTACTTGTTGCAGTGAGACAGACGTGTTTGTCCGTGTTATCTGTCTTTATATTGTAGAACTTTAGACTGTGACTCAAAGACAGAGAAATTATACTTTTGTATTTCATCCAACTCCAAAAGGTGCACATTTTAATATAAAGACCATTGACCTGCATGTAAACCTTGCTCTTTTTGTTTTTGCATTTCACTGACGTTACAGGCTTTCATCTGTATACAGAATCTTATCCATGTTGTCATTGTCACAATGGCTAAACTACTGTCTTTGACCATTTTGTTTTTTAGTTGTAATCTTTGGTGTGCAAGGCTTTGTGTAGCTTTACATTCAAGTCATAGTGTTCAGGTTTTCAAATATTCAACGTGCGACAAACTTGTGTTAAAAAGAGCTGTACAGTGCCCACATTCATTTCAATCATCCCGTTTTGTTCCAGTTTTCCTCCAATGTTGTGTCTGGTTGACTCAGCAGAGCCACTGTTTGCAGTTTACTCCTGCAAAAGCAAACCCAGCCATAAGTCATCAGTAATAAGGCTGAAACAATTTGTTTACATTGAGAAACATTAAGTAACCTGTTTAATATCACATAATGTCAACATTAGTTTATGTCACTGAGATGTAATGTGAGAGAATATATGAAGCATTATCAGACGTTGCTCTTTCATTTTCCATTCTTAACCCATTTGTAACTTTACTCACTACTTCTAAGATGTATATAAAGCAAGCCAAACAGTAAACAAAATGTGTTAAGTGTAGTTAAGAGTAAATAAGTATTTCCTGTAGCCTCAGCTCCCCATTGGCTCTGGTTCCAGTTATCACTCAGGCACCAAGGAACATCCTCATGGTAATATCCTCAAAAAACTAACAGTGCTCTCTAGTGATCACAGCTGAGAGAGGATCTCAGTTTTCAAACACTTTGAAATGTGACAGGTAACAATGATCCACTTTTTAGTTTAAATTTAGATTGGTTATAAATAATACTGTCTCTGCAGTCCTCAAGACATTTTACACAGTTCCTCTGGATGACGAATCATGATGAAGCTGTACAGCAATGTATAGCACGTATATACAGTATATGCATATTAACAATATTTATTCAGTCACATTTTAAATAACTCTCTTTACCCGTATTTATTCAGAGTATTTGTGTTGGAGTGTCTTTGACTGAGTGTAAGTTGCCTTGTATATATATTTTCTATAAACTGGTCTATGATGTCTTTATGCCTCTATGTGTTTCTCTTGCTCTCCTCTGTATCCCCACCACAGCATGTCAAATGCACTAGCAAAAAAGAAGCTGAGTTTTGGGACTCACTCCGTTCATGCTTGACTAATTCGGAGGCCTCTCTGTTTAGTGTTGCCTGGCGACAGGGCCAAGTCAAGCTCTTATAAATAGGAGATGTTTCTCAAAACAAACACAGGGAAATAGATGTTAGTGTCGTGGGTCACTGTTTTTGTGCCAAACTCAAAAGAGTGTCCACCTAAGAGATCACTTGGGAGGCTGTAGCTCAGTGGATAGTGTGCTGGACTTCAAATCAGGGGATGGCATATTCGAGTCCCACTGCAGTCAGCATGTCGTTGTGTCCCTGGGCAAGACACTTCACCCCAAATTGCTCCTGTGGGGATTGTCCACAGTACTGAATGTATGTAAGTCGCTTTGGATAAAAGCATCTAACAAATGACATGTAATGTAATCTCTCCGGTGCCATTCACTCGTATTTCATCACATTGAATTGACCCATCTGCCATCTTTAATGCAAACATGTCTATGAGGAATGAAGCAGTTTAGGATAATTGTCCCTAAAGTGAACAAATATAAGATCTGATGCTGTGAAGGAATGTCAGTCAGTCTTTTTAGAGTATCCCATATTTTATCCTTACTATTCATATCCATGATCATCAGAAGACTTTAAAATGCAGACAACAAGCTGACTGACAAGCCGTTTGTACACATTCTAATCATGATACATCGTACAGGAATACACAGGGGAAGACAGCTCAGAGCCTCAAACCATTTGTGAAGAGACACAACAGGAACAGAATGAAAGGGCTAAATCCAGAGCTGCCCCATCAGATTAAGATGCTCTAACTTTACAGATGTACCGCGTTTTGACACAGTCTGCTCCTGAGGACACGTTCATGAGGTCCATAGGACAACTGTTTTTTGCAAATATGGTGCAACATTTAACAGCCAGGATTGCACTGGGGAGAAGAGGTGAGAATATGACACAAAAATACCCCGTGTCATTCTGTGTCTTGACAGCTTGCACCACCTCTCTCTGCTGTTCGCCAGATGATGCGTTGAAGTCCGGCCTGCAGCAGACATTTGTGAGCCACATTTTTGGTAGGCTTGCAGGAGGGTTAGGGAGTCTCAAAAATTAGGCAGTTAATAAATCTTCTAGCTTGTTAGATTATTGGAGGCCAGCACAGCTCAAACTTAATAGCTGCTATACGAGAGCAAAAAGTAAAATAATCTCCTCTGACAGTTCATGTTTACTCACACCAGTTAAAACAGCTTTGGCTTTGGTTTAGATTGGAAGATTCCCAAATGATGAGGAGCATACCGTTAGTCGCTCTGCTAATTTGTTAATGAAAAGTTGTATCTTCTCTTCCAATTGTAGGAACAATTTATGACATTCGATTTCTGAGCAATTTTTGCCAATTATTACCCTTAACAACTTAAATATTCAAAGGGTTTTCCTTTTGCAAATACAAAAACTACGTAATATTGACGTACAAATTGCTGTAAGTGTTCAGTACACCACATCGAATCAGAATCAGAATACCTTTACCATAGGTATGGTTCGGCATGGTAGTGTTTGATTTTGAAAATAAAAGCCATTTTATATTAAGAAACTGTGAGTAAGTGACTAGTGGACATTCATTGTAGAATAGAAAGAAAACGGGTGACACTTTTGTTACTTTTTTTGTTGTTATTTATAAAAGAAAATCACATTTGAATTTGTAATGCCACTGTTGCTTTGGAAATATTGGACGGAAAGTCACCTGTCCGTGTTATCTAGATTTGCTTTAAACACTGAAGGCCATTTTGGAAGGTCCAAATACAGAAAAATAAAGCACTCTTTGTAACGGTGTTATGACCAGTGACTCAATGCCTCTGTTACGGACCGTCTCCACAGCAGCGTTAAAAAAATCTTGGAGGTGGGCGTATCTGAGGCTTGGGGATTTTTTTGCGATCAACCAATCACATGAATCTCCCGCCCGCGACATACAAAGCCAAAAAGCCCGAAGTAAACTGGATATAAACTCCCCAAAACAGGCGAAAACCTACCACTGTCTCTGCCACCTCCCTCCATGCCTGGCTCCTCCGGTTTATATCCCGGTAGGTCTGGTCATAAAGCACCGGGTGATTGATTCGCTACCGCTAATTTCTCCTCCATTTTTTGGAATATGAGGAAATGACCTGCGGTCTGGCTCTCCCAGCATACACGCCGTTTGATTGGCTAGAGCTTGAACTGTCAAATTTGCGTACACGGGATTTGATTGGCTGACGCTTCCACCTCAGCCTCAAAAGTTGAACATTGTTCAACTTTGGATCTTGAAAATCCTGAGAATCTCCGCTCGCCTGCCCACAATGCATTTCGGCGAAAGCGAAAAAAAGTGACGTCACCCCATTCAAAGTGAATGGGCAGAAGCGTTTCAAGATTTTTTAACGCTGCCGTGGAGACGGCCCGTTATACTTACGCTGCATTAAGTAAAGACTACACACAGTGGCTGCAGACAGTTTTGGGTCAGTGGAATGCACCCTAAATCTTTGATGATGTTTTCATGTACAAGAGTACATGTAAAAGGTCTAAGAGATGTGCATTCTAGATGTGTTGTGTTTTATTTTTTACCTCTGCTAAAACTATGTTGCAACTGTCTAATGGTAAGGGCTGCAAAATTCATCCATCCAGCTGTGTCGGTGGCTTGATGACAGATCCCCTCTGTGGTGCATTGCATTGTTCTCAAAGACTCCTGCAGCCAGCCCTAGAGACATCCACCGGCAGCGACTATCTTCCACAGTGTTAGTTTCCTGTGAGCCACAGAGGGACGGCACTTAGGCCCCATTTACATGGGAACGCAAACGCAAACGAAACGCAAACAAACCGAATTCGATATCAAAAAGGTCTTCCGTTCACACGGATACGGCTCAATAAACGTGTCCCTTCACACGAGACTGCTCGACCCGCTGGAGATGCTGTAGTACATATGCCGGGCCTGTAAGTGGCGCTGTACTTCCGCCACAAAATACACCAAAAGCAGCGAAGAAGACCCCAGAGCATGGTTGCCATGGTTGCCTGGTTGCCCTTCTGTTTATTCTCCGGATTTAGCAACATGTAGTTCATGTAGTTCTCCATGTCCACTTGTTGCTGATGGTTGTGGTAGAGGAGCTGTAGATGTTGCACTAACATCTGTAGCATGGTCAGTAGCATGGTCAGTAGCTACTGACAGTAGCTACTGACCATGCTACAGCAGTGAGCAGCAGAGGTGGGGAGAGGCGGGGCTATGGCTTCATCGTTATCAGGAAATGATCGTATAGGACGTACACACGGAGCCGTTTGGCCCCCCAGAGCATTCCGTCCGCAGATCTATCCATCTTGGGACCCGTTATCGTTTTAGGGGTCCGTTTCCGCGGTTCCGTTACGGCCTCGTGTGAACGAACGGGCTATACGAAAGAGAAAAGTAGCAGATACAACCCGTTTCGTTCCCGTGTAAACAGCACCTTAGAGCCACAGAAGCTGGATCGACTAGCTCGCCAAAAGAGATCCATTCTCTTACACTGATTAACCCTTGACAGAGTTACTATGCCAACAACTATGCTCTACTAAGGGTGTCAGACATTCATACTTTGTACCAGTCACAGACCACATTCAGCTTATCCAACACGCTTTAAACTGTCATACAAAAGTAATGCAAAAACAACAATCCATATAATCATCATGTTTACCCTTTGTGTATTTACAGCAGCCATTCCTCTGTTAAGGCAGTTGTTTGTGATGTATTGTTTCACTTTTCAATTGGTAAAGCATTGATGACAAAGTAATGTTTTTGAATAATAAGGGTACACACATCTTACTGCTTTCTCTTATATGATAAGATCTGTTAAAATCATGTTGATGACGCTTTTTTTTCAGTATGAAATCAATTGTTTTGTTTAAGTCAAATCCTTAAAAAGATATTTTTACATTTTGGATATTTAAGGTCTTCTGTATGGATACATTTTTATTTTGTACTTGATGAATGTAGTTTTGCACAGAAGAAAGACATTTCAGGTGACAATAACAAAGCTTCTGCATATTTAATCATGCTTCTCGAGGACTCTGGTCCCAGGTTTGAACAGGTTTAAAGGAAAGCTGATGTTTATGCAGCAGAGAGGACGGTTTGTGTGTCCCTCTGCAGGCAGGGAGGATGGTTTGTGTGTCCCTCTGCAGGCAGGGAGGAACTACAAAGCTTTGTGTTGGTCGCTGTGGCTTTGAACATCTATTATAAAAAGAAGACCTTTTTATTCTCAACCGAGATCAGTCACCATTTATAATCCTTTAGAGACCAGAATAATTATTACAGTTCATAAAGGATTGAATGTGTGTGTGTGTGTGTGTGTGTGTGTGTGTGTGTGTGTGTGTGTGCGTGTGCGTGTGCGTGTGCGTGTGTGTGTGTGTGTGTGTGTGTGTGTGTGTGTGTGTGCGTGTGCGCGTGTGTGTGTGCGTGTGCGTGTGTGTGTGTGTGTGGGTCTGGGTCTGGGTCTGGGTCTCTTGCTGGTTTTGTGTCTGACTCCATAGAATTTGAGAACTATTTTTATCCCACTTTTGACTGTCTTTGAAAAGTGGAATACACATTTTTGATACACTCTTCACTACAACTGTTTCAAAGAAATCACAGATAACAATTTAGCATTTATATAAATAACACATTGGTTAATAGTATAATGTGGCCTTAGCTGGATAGATAGCCACAGTGAGGCCAGTTGGTTGTCCATTTGAATGTTAAGCTTCTCTTTCTCTCTGTGTATGTAAAGCGACCTTGGGTCTCATGAAAGGCGCTATATAAATCCAAGCTATTATTATTATTATTATTGTGTTGTTTATTGATGTAGCTAATTGTTGGTGTTACCCACCATACTTCCATTGACCCTTTGAGTGCCATGGACAAACCAAATTAACAAATCAGTACATTGCTACTACAAGGTGCTTCCACAAGGTGTCCTGGCTAGCTTTAACATTTACACATACTGTTGCAGGCACAGGAAAACTTGCTGTTGATGCTCCTTGGTTATGTTTGACTTTCACTCCAAATACAAAAAGGGCCTGTAGCTCTTTTCTGACCTTAGTTAACTACTTCAAAGTGAAAGTCATTATCTTCACTGAAAAGCTTTTATTGGGAAAACAGCAACAATGTCAACCATGGAATAGTGTTGAAACCTTTTGTTAACTACTGTTTTAACCTGTATTTGTATTTGTCTGGTCTGAAATAGGTCACAGAATGTCAACGCAACATCATTTTCATCATGACTGTATTTATAACATATTAAACAATGTTATCTTCAACTTGCAATTTCAGATTCAAACAGTAGTGTTACATAAATAATAACGATGGTCAGTGTGGATACTCTTTACATCGATGCTATCCTAACAATATTATTCTTTATTATTGTAGTAGATTGAAGCTACCAGCGGCCTAAGTCGCTCCTTTTCTTTCTCTTTCAGTAATCTTAGCCCATATATAGTTACAATCACTACTTCAATGACTGCTATGTGTGCTGTACGACTAAAAGGCCTTCCTGAGTGCATTGACGGATAAAGGCCAATGAAAGCACGGCATAAGTTGTGTCTTAAAGTTGTAGCTTGATGCTAAATTATCTAAAAATAGAGCGTTGCATTTTAAATGAATGGCCACTGATTGCACAATGGCCCAGAATAGCTGAGTTCAATGATAGTCTATTAATGGGGGTCCTTTGTGCTTTACAGAACTGTGATTGCTTATACCAGGATCTCAACTGCTTCCAATCACGTCAGTCCAGTCTCCAGAGACAGGAAAAATAGACTTATTTATAGCTAAGAATGGTGATGATTAGAGGATAAGTCATTGTTTAACCTAAAAATAGTTTGAAAAGAGATGTAACAAAACCTCATATCTTGTATTGGATTCATATTCTCGTTTAAGGCTACTCATGTTTCGTAGTATCATCACATTGAAATATGAAAGAGGTCAAATGTGCGTGTGCACCCATACACACTTGCACAATTAAGATAAAATAATTAAAGTATATGTATCACATAATGCAAGATGTGAGGAGATCTACTCTTTTTCATCAAGGCTTTACACGAAACTGATGCAAAGACAAAACATTGCAGTGTATCTTCTGTAAACCTCAAAATCCTTCTTAATATTCACTCCACCTTTTAGTGCTCAATATGGCAACCCACTGAGAACTCATTATGTCAAATCAATTCCTTTCTACACACATCCATATGACAAGCTCCTAAGCACTCCAGCTTCCGGCATATGTGGGCATCAGATAGGAACAGATTCATGGCTTTGTGTGATGAGCACACGCGATTATACACTGACACATACTGTACACCATCTGCAGTGCTGCTTCTGCATCACTGCATGTAGCAGAGCAGAAGGGGGCTCATAGGACATGTTAGGAGTCATTGCAGAACGTGGGGAAAGCAGTATTTTGAGGGTTATCAGTAATGTGAGCTGCAGTTTTTTTGACTGCAGGCTGCATGACGGAAGTCAAATAAAGACACTTAACATAATGGTTTTTTTAAACATGCCTCACCAAGCCTTAGGCCCTACTCAATGTGGTTATTCACATTCAAATGAGATGTCTGGAGGAGAGGGGACCTTTTGCAAATCTCATTCTCATATAGGAGGAAGACAGTCCTTTGTTAAGACTATCTTTTGTCATATTCCCCAATTATTACTTTCTATTCATTTCCAACTCATCTCTGTGTCAGCTGTGGAAGACCTCCATTATTGACTTGAATTCAGATGAAGCTGCCCTACCACCCAGCAACCCACAGACACATCAACTCAGACACAGGGTCCCAGGCTTCTTTTAGTTTGTTTCCTGTTTTATTTTGAAAGTCAATTTTCTCTTCCCTAATGTGATTCATCCGAGCCTTATTATCTGCCTTATATTCCTTGCACATTTAGTCTCTGTACTCCCCTTGTCATATGCCAGTTTTTTATCGTTATTTAGTTGCTGGATTGAGTTTTGACCAACCCTTATTTGTTTTTTAGCCAATAGATGAACGTTTTTTAAAGAAAATTGTGACAATGTTGAGTTTTATTATAGGGTTGACAGGGTAAACCTTCCTCATAAAAAGACACAGAGCTACTTTTTGAAAATGTCCTTGTTGTGAAATGTCCTCCAGTTTCCTATGCTCTTCCATCAGAAACAGTTAAGGAAAACTCACTCACATAATGTCAGTAAAATGGTGAAAATGTTTTCTTTCTTTTCCTCTCCAGCTCCACTTTCTGCCGGTGGCGCCCCCTGCTGTTGAGGCTGTGGAATGAGCCTGTTCGGCAGGAAGGCGCTGACTTTGCTGAGCAGCGTGTTCGCAGTGTGCGCCCTCGGCCTGCTGGGGATCGCTGTGAGCACCGACTACTGGCTGTACCTGGAGGAGGGGGTCATCCTGCCCCTCAACCAGAGCACCGAGGTACGCATGTCCCTCCACTCGGGCCTCTGGAGGGTCTGCTTCTTGGTCGGTGAGTTAGAACGAAGTCTGAAACATATAGATTAAAGGTCCCCTTTTATGCACAATCCACTTGTTAGATGTCTTTTATACATAAACATGTGTCCCCTCTGTGTAAAGAGATTCTGAAAGTTTCAGGAAGAAAGATTCTCTCTCTTTTTGTCCTGATCCATTTAAACCTGTCTGAAAATCAATTTATCAGATTGTGGCCACTTTGTGATGTCACAATGTTTTGTTGGGTTGTGTAACCATTAGCCAATCACCAACCAAGGTAATACCTGTCCACCTCATAACCTGAGTCTCCTCCTAGAGCACCATTGTGTTTTGTTAAACCAATCATCTGGCAGAGGGGCGTTCGGCGTGGCAGCTCATTTGCATTTAAAGCTACAGACACAGAATCAGCACTTTTGAAACAGGGCTGAAACAGAGGGGATTATGGGATGCTACAATGCATGATATGTTTGGTATTTCGAGCCAAAGACTTCAGAGACATGTTTTGTATAGTATATCTGAACCTATAATATATTGTTGAAAAAAGAGTATAATAAGGGACCGTTAATTTATCCCTTACTTTACAAGACAAATTAAACTACATGTATTTAATGTGAGTCAGTATTTGCTATGAAACAAAGATTAATAACGGATTGTGTAATTATTAATTTGCTTAGTTATAATTATTATAATGATAAGTGATATGGCAGATTTCAGTAGATGCATAACATTTGTGTTTAGTTAATAAGGAAGTAAGCTTCAAAATGAATGCAGAAGAACAACCAAACTTCAGGCTGAAATGATTGCAGCATATAACCATCCATTAGGCATGAAAAAACACAAAGCCAAATCCTAATGTCATCTTTTAATGGTTTATACTATTAATACAAAGAAAACAGAAATAATTGAGTGTACAAATAGATTAGATTACCAAGGCATGAACCAGAAACATGTTTTTCCTACACAATTATTTCTTGGATCTGGGCCTCAATGCCTAGTTTCCAGTAATATTTGTATTGCACATGCACATTAACCTTTGTTTCGTTTTAATGGCTGCAAATATAGAAGCCTTTGCTTAATGTTTGAACAATTGAGCAGGACATGATATTTTTACTTAACATTTTCAACACTCTACTCTAATGTAAGGGCGCATCCTTGTCAAGTGTCAGAGGTATTTGTACTCCTGTTGAAAGACTGGCATACAGTAGATGAATGTCTTTCAGAGTGACTTACCCAGTGGCTGACTTTTATTATTGGCCTGAAAAGGAACCATGGATTGATTGACAGCGTTTTTGTTCTTTCTTTTTGACCGTGATTTCATTTCCACCATAGATGTCAAGAAGAAAGCAATTATTGCAAATAAAAAATAAAAGCAAAGGCACATTGCATGATTTCTCCCTTTCTTTACCTTCTTTTCAAGACATGTATTCCTAGCTCATCATCACAAGGCATGATTGTAGGTCTGATTGGAGAGAGAAACACTATCTTTGGTATTTCTCTATATTATATTATTTTATTAGAGACACACACAGCCCTCCCTACAAGTGTAAACCAGACTTTGGCCCTCTGGTATTAGCAACAGTTAACTGTATCAATATGCTATCCTACTCTGATTGGATGGTTACTGTAGGTAGATAGAGGTAGGTGGTTTGCTGGCATTTCAAAAAGTAAAGATAAAAGGATTAACAAATATTTTGTTCATTTGTCCTGTGATCCTTTTCAATTTAGTGCCAATTTATTCCATTAGCCCCTGTTCCACAACTGCCCTGTTTTCACGATCAATCAGTCAGTGATGCAATAATGCAGGCACTCCAGTTGTGATTAGACACCAGATGTTTTCCCCACAGCAGGCCATCGCTACAATAGAAATGGACTAATGGTCAATTGTGTGTTTTAGCTGCGATTGAGTGACCTTACTGCCCACTTAACACTTCAGAGTTGAGCCAGAAACGATTGCATGTGCATTTCATTCCAGCATGAGTTCAAGTAGAAGAGTGATATATATAAAGTGTTATATACCATGTTCAATATAGGGCACTGGACTATATGTGATGTGGGCTGAGAGGCGTGTAGCAGGATGAGTTGTGAGGGAAGCCATACCATGAAGTAAATAAAAAGAATTCAGCTTTCAGCTTACACTTACAGAAGCAAGTGGCAAGTGAGAAAAAGATGCTTGGGTTATCTGTCTTTGGTCTGATCTAAAAGTATTTACTTACAATATATTTGAGGTATTTTAACAAAATTGTTTATTATGCAGCACCAACACATATGCATTATAGTTTCTTTTTAAATTATGCTGAGACACAATATCACAAAATCCAACACTTCAAAGTGTGTGTGGTAAATGAAGCGTTGAGAAAGACATACGTTGGAATGTGTATATGTGTGTTTTGGTGCCAAACTGTGTACTGTATGTGTCAAAGTGATAAAGTGAAAGGTGCTAAAATAATGCTGGGTGTTTTCACACACATACTGACAACAAATAATTTCACATTTGCTTAAAGGGGACCTATCATGCCAAATGCACTTTGTGATGTCTTTTATACATAAATATGTGTCCCCGGTGCGTCTGGGAACTCACGCAGCGTCAGAAAATAAAACCCTCTCTCTTTTCCTCCGTACCGGGAGTACAACGAGTGGATACAGATTTCCATCCGAACTGACGTGTCCATCCGTGGTGACGTCGGCGGACCCACAGAAAGTTGCTATCAGAAACAATGCCTAACGTGTTTTGGACGTCTTTGTTTACATTAGCAAGCCTCGCTAACACTCAGAGCTAACCTGTACTGAAGAGCACATGTGTTTAAAAAGCAGGAAATAAAAAAAGAACTCACCTTGTGATAAACCTGCAAGAGAAAAAGCATTTAAGCTCCATACTGTTTCAGAAATAATCATTGACGTGGTTTAAACAGGATGGGGTTTTATCACAACCGAATTTAACTTTATCTCCGGTAGAATTCTGATCAGGCATTAGCTCCGCCTCCTCTTATTTATTTATTTCAAGCTAAGGACCCAAAATCTGCGTTTCTCTAACAGGGCTGCAAAAGAGGGGTTTGAGCAGTATGAGGCATGGCTACAATGGGTGATCTGTTTGGTATTTTGAAAAAAAAACTTCACAGACATGTTTTATATAGGTATGGCCCTATAATATATTTTTCAAATATAGCATGATAGGTCCACTTTAAGTAGAATTTAAAAGCCTCAAAGAGGAATCCTTAAAGTACATACAACCATTTCTGATTTATTTTAGCCAGGATATGTATAATAATCATGCAAACTTTACAATATGTCTGTGTATTCTGCTTGCATACTGTACATGCTTCTGTGTATGACTTTTCTTTTCACAGTTCACTAATTCACGGTTTGATCTGTGGTGCTGAATCCTGATTCCTCTCAAGATTTCTGTGATATTTAATTCAATATTTTCTTTTCCATTTTCTTTGCTTCAGGTGAGGAGAAAGGCCGGTGTTTTACTATTGAGTACATGATGCCCACTAACATCCAGATGACCTCTGATTCAACAATCAGTGTCCTGAGTAAGTAAATGTCTACTCTCCAAATATAAGGAATGCTTTAGTTGATGAAAATTATAGTGTTGTGTTATTGAAATATATAGCTTTTAATTAAAGAAGCAGCTCGTGGTTGTAGAAGAAGCTTGAATTATGTGTTAAATGTACCTTACCTCAGCTTCCAGTTGGCCACTAGTGCCCTTCAATCCACCCTATACTGTTGCAGTAAAGCAGGAACAAACTGTTTAACTGGTAGTTAATATAACACTGGGGAAATGATCCAAACTTTAGCTTAACTTTGGTGTTTACTTGGGTGTCTCTTGTTTTACAGATTTTATTTGATGCAGCATGTTTTGTCAGTTCTCTGATTTGTATGTGACAAGTCAAACTTGAGTTAAGGCTGAGATTGATTGAACTGAGACAGGAGTATTGTAAGAATGTAAAGATGTCGAGGTGAAAAAGAAGGCAGAAATAGTAACATAAACTTTAACGTGTATGCACTATGGTGAATAAGGAAGTGTACATGTGAGAAAGATATAATAAGAGTGCCTAAATCAAATACAAATATTTGCAGTCAGGATTGACTTACAGCTAAATTATCTTTTTTCTTAAAGGTCCCATGTCATGGCCATTTCTACTGATCATAATTCCATTGTTGAGGTCTACTAGAATAGATTTATATTGTGCATTTTTCCAAACTCACATTGGTTTCTCATACAGCATCTCTGTAAACTACGTGTATTCACTGAATTTCACTCTCTGCCTTTAACGGCTCGTTGTAGCTCCAATAGCTCCAACCCCCACCCTCCCTGTGAGCACAGTGTGCTCTGATTGGTCGGGACGTTGTGAATCGCGCTGAGCTCCGTGGAGGTGTTGTTTCCTTGTTTATATATAGCGATACACAGCCAAACTCATCCTGAGCACACACAAACTCACAGCCGAAGTAAAAACAATAAGTGTGGCTTGATATTGAGTAAGAAAAAGGTTGATAAACGCTGTGAGAATGGGTCTGCAGAGAGAATTTCGCCGCGATCCCAACTGTCTGTTATCAGCCTGCAGCCAGGGAGGAGAAATCAGCAGAGCAGCCTGCACTGAGTGTGTGTGAGTGAGGAAGTCCGTGGATTGGTCAATTTAGACCAATCAGCGGGGGCTTAACGTAACGGCTCCGCGGATTGGTCCATTTCGTTCCGGGTACGGGGTTACGTCACCCCGTCCCGGAAGAATCAAATGGGCAGTATCTCCAACGAGGCGTTTTGGGGAGGTATTTTCTGTGTTAGAGTTTTACTCGCTACAGGGTGTACTTTGAGGGTTTTGACTCTGCACACCGTTTACATGCATAAAAACCTTCATAACACACAAGGGGACGGGTAATAACCGGAAAAGCATGACATGGGACCTTTAAAACCAAATTAAAGTTAAAATCGAGAAAATCATACTGCACAAATATTTCTTGCCACAAGGTTGAGCCATTAATTTAAGTACACGTCTTCACACCAGTAAAATTAAGTTAATATACCTAACGAATTAGATGTCACTCTTTATTCAGAACCTAACTTTTTCCTGAATGTGCCCTTGTTTCAGACATGACACAAATCTGAAAAGACTCACTTTCACTTTTTACATTCTAACAAGTTTCTGTGATGTTCGATATCTAGGGTGGATTGTTAAAGGATAGTCAGTGGCCCAATAAAGAGCGAGTTTCATTAAGGATGAACCCTTAAACATCTGGTCCACTTAGCAGGAGGAGAGACATGTTGTGTAATGGAGATCACAATGGGGGTCCAGAAAGCAGCATAAAAGACTTGCTTTTCCTCTGGGAGGGGCTGTTCCATTTACTCACAGTAGGGAAGTCCAGCTTCATGTTGATATAATTACGCAACCATGACCTGAACCCATGAGATACTGAGACCAACCTCAGTAGAAACAACTTCTGAAGTCAAACTTCAATTCAGAGTTTCACAAAGTCAGTTGAAAGATCAAAGTCCCATAGAAGTGATAATGACAGTTGTCCTTGTCTTCTTCCAGAGATGATCCGCTCGTCCACACCCTTTCCTCTGGTCAGCCTCTTCTTCATGTTCATCGGTTTTGTACTCAGCAACATCGGCCACATCCGACCCCACCGCACCATCCTGGCCTTCATTTCTGGAATCTTCTTCATCCTGTCAGGTATTTGATTAGGTTTGAACTCACATCTCCAAATCAATAGTATCCTCAAAAATGTACACACCTGATAGATGCATGTGAGAATGTTGTCATGGTACTGAGTTGGTTCAGGTCTAAAGTGTTTCAATTACATTTCAAAAGAAAGCACAGTGTTGCATACACATAATAATATTGTTTTTAATACTGTATGGCAACAAGCCTGTTTGGAATCACCCCCCTCCCTTTTATCTACAGCCATTAAAGTGTTTCTGTCTTTGTTTCTCTGTCTGCCTCAGGTCTCTCTCTGGTGGTTGGTCTGGTGTTGTACATCTCCAATATTAATGATGAGATGTTGAACAGAACCAAAACCAATGAGGCTTATTTCATCTACAAGTACGGCTGGTCATTTGCCTTTGCTGCCATCTCCTTCCTGCTCACTGAGGTAACATCACAAAATAAAATCTAAATAATAAAACATTATAATTTGCATGGCTAGGTTTCCCAAGCATGCATCATAACCAGTTCTCTAACTATTTTATAAGAAACCAATGTAGGGTCTGTTAAGGTGCCTTTAGTATGTTGTTGGGAATTGGTCTACAATTAACATTTTCATAACTATGTTAATGCACAAGAAATGTGGCTTTCACTTTTTTACATCTCTTTTTTGTTGTTGCATTGTCCTTACATTATTATCTAAAGAAATTGGCCTTGTTGGGAGGAATGTCATCCTTAAGCTTTCACAAAATGGACATAAAAAACGTGCATCACATTAGGTGTTTTGCATTTTAGTGTCTTTACTTTGCCAAATCCCTTTGTTCAGACATGCACAACTGTATGTATTATGTTGTGATCAATAGTCCACTGAAGATGATATTTTAAAATATTAAATAGCTGAAATATTTTAAGTTATTATTCATATTTTTATTCTGATTCTTTCGTGGATAATTCATGCTGGCTTTTAACCAAACATTAAAGGACTGCACGTTGCTTTTGATACTAACTATTCCCAAAAGTCTGTTGTCACAGTGACAGTATAAAAGAGCAGGTATTAAACAAAGGATGCAAAATAAAAAAATCCACATAGCACCAATTCAACTAAACCATTATTCAAAATGTCAATTTACGAGGTTAACTGTTGCTGATAGTTAAAGGGGGAAATCATTTATCATTAAAAAAGGTTTCTATTTCTATAATCTGCAATTGAAATGATTATTTTCTATGGTGGAAAGTGACCTGAATTCCACAGGTGAAAAACAATGTATATTGGGAGAGTAAAGTAAACTGTGTGCCTCTTTGCCTGGTTCCCCTCCCCCAGGCTGCAGGAGTCATGTCGGTGTACCTGTTCATGAAGCGCTACACAGCAGAGGAGATGTACCGGCCTCACCAGGGCTTCTACCGGCCGCGCCTCAGCAACTGCTCCGACTACTCCGGCCAGTTCCTCCACCCGGACGCCTGGGCGGGGCGCGGGCGAAGCGCCTCCTCCATCTCCTCCGAGGCCTCGCTCCAGATGAACGCCGCCAGCTATCCTGCTCTCCTCAAGTGTCCCGAGTACGAACAAGTGTCCTCCTCACCGTGCTGAGGCAGACCATAAGTCAGCACCGCAGGGGTCATCTATATCTATCTCGATATTGGAGTATAGTGGTGCGATGATTTGATATTATCTTTAATCGCACCCCTCTTCTCTCTACCCTCCTTACTGCCAATTTCTTTGTTTACACTTTTTGCTTCTGTGGGGAGCAAAACCTGAGGTGAGGGTTAGCTGGTTCACTTTATTCTCCTCAGCTCAGTGTTGTGTCACAGGGAGCTGTTAGAGAATGAGAAGGGGAAGGGTTTGACCAGGTTGTACTTTCCTCTGTAGTTGTTAGTGGTAGAAACTAGAAACCTGCTAAAGCGTTGGTAGGAAGAAGTCATCTGAAAGGAGTAAAGTGAGAAGCAACAGGCAAGCTCACTATTGGTGTGTATAGTACAATCCAATCCTGATAGCTTTCTGACTGAAGTACACACTGCACCTCTGCAGACATGCAGCGTTCTGAACTGGATAGGCAACAAAGTGCAATGGACTCAGAGTGCAAGTTTTTTTAAATCAAATGCATGTACTTTCAGCCATGGAAGCAGAAACTAGTTAAATCACCTAGGTAAAGGAAACACCTTCTTAAAATGATTAATCTTATAAGGTGCTTAGAGAAACATTTCCTAAGGTAAAAGCACAAATTGTGCAGACTTGAGATTTATAAGATCCTGTTTTTCAAACTGCAAGCTGTTTTAGTGAGCACAAGGAAGTTTCACTCACATCCCCAGTTTGTGCTGGAAAATAGCTTTTTCAATATTATACTGTTGGTGTTTTCAGACACATCAAACTGTTTCAGGCATGTCCACGTAAAGTCTTGTGCTAGAACTCAGCTTAGGCTTATGAAACACATGATGAATGTGGATTTCAACTATGATCTTTTTAAAACGAATTATTTGAATAGGATTCAAGGCCTAAAGGGTTGTATGATCTCTAAACCACTTGCTGATCACACTGGCTCTCAGTTAACAGACAGAATCACTTATATTCCTCCTGTAGGTCCTGTGAATAGTAGCTATTGATTATGTAGCCACGGGTGTTTTCCTTTAAACTGTAACTGAAGGTGGAAGACTGCTTTTTAGTTTTTACATTTATACATGGTTGAATTACACCATGTGAAATGCTTCATTAGGGAGCTTGTGTTCATTGGTCCCCTTCAGCAGTTAAGTATAAAAGAAAGCTTGTTTTGTAGGCTGCTAGTCCGGGCATAAACAGTATGACTTTGAAGGCATTCATCTGAATATAATAATGGTTATATAAATGTTAATGTTTTATTGTTTATTCTTGTAGTTAACAAAAGCTTTGATTGCAAAGCACACTATTAAGAATAGGACTGCTTTACATCAAACAATACAGATATAAATAAGGCTTTATTCTCAGAGAACCTATGTTTCCTGTTTTAAGTGGTGTCCTTAGTTAGTGGTGCAATTAAAGACAACAAGTGTATCGAACCAACATTTAAAAAGAAAGCAAGTTGTACACGGCCAATACTGTTTGTGTTGATATCAAAATCATTAAGTAGTTATGCTTTTAAAGGGGTAAAGATGGAGTTTGTGTGGAGATGGAGAATGTATATGAGTTGGGGGGTTGTTAAAGAATATTTTGGAATGGAGCCATTGTGAATGTAAGATAAGAAACTGATTATTCGTATGTGTTTGTGTACTTTAAAATACATCTCCTACAGAGATACTTTAAACCAAGTTATAGATGCATATTTTTCTAATTGCCCTCCTTTGACAGAGTATTCTTAGTTAACATATACTGCTATCCTCAGTGTGCAGATGAAGACGTTGTTTCCAGGTTAAGTGGTTTATTTAGTGTTAAATATAAACATTTTATGTGGCATTATGTGTGAGTAAACAAATAACAAAGCATCTTATCTTGTGCCATAACTGTAATGGTCAGTATTTCTTGTTGCATGGTGTGAACTCCACATATTAATGGCATGCAACATTTAACATTTCTATTTATTTAACATAACACTAAGAAACAAACTGTGCCAAGCTAAGCTCACCCATTTTGGTAAATAGACCATTTGCATTTTATTTATTTTTAACACTGTAAATGGAAAATATTCACTGTGTATATATACTTAATTTGTATAGAAAGAAGGATGTCTAAAATGACAGGTTTGTTGTTGGCTAGATTCATCTGCATTATATCTGACAGCTGCTTGGATCACAATGAGAGGTTTTGCACAAGGTTCTACATAAAGTGAAAGTATTCAGACTGTTTCATTGTCAGATATGAAATGTAAATATCTGTATTTTTCAAAATGAGTGTTATGTTCATGTGAAAGTGTACTATGTACTCAACAAAATAAAGGTTAAATTGGATTTCATAAATTAGCTTGGCCTTGTATCCATTCTCTTTTCCTGTATCTGCATTATAATAGAATACATTGTTATACCTCAGTGTAAAAGTGCTAAGGTCAGAAGTTGAGTTTGTTGGACACTTCAACATTAAATCATTATGCAATAATATTAAAACATAAAACATATATTGGGCTGAGTTGACTTTTGGTTCCTCTTTGCAAAAAAATATATAAATAAGATCTGATATTATAAGATACAGTATAATAATGTTGTTCTATTAGGCCCAATGTATTGGGTTTGTGACATCTTGTCAGTTCATTAAGAATGTGAATGATTTAAATATGCATCCTCAAATTACCCATGTTATTAACATGCTATACCTACATGTGCTGATTTTCTAAAAGAAGCTTAGCCACAGAGGCCTGAGGAGTTCAAAGGTCAGCAGTAAAAGGAGACAGGTGGTCCATCCCTCACTCAACAACATGGGAAAGTAGACAGACCTGAGACAGACCATGCTTAACCTTCTAATTGCAATTGGGAAAACATTGTTTTGGTCAAGTACTGTGTAACACTGACAACAGTCGTATAACTACCACTTATGGTTTATGTGTGGCACAATGTCTCCCTCTGTTGGGACAGGAGGGAATTCATATGAATTGGCAAACAGCTTTTATGTGCATTTATCATCCCCTTCTGGGATAGAGTGTGGATGGCACAACCATAATTCCTTAATATAATCCCTGACCTTTTTAAAAACCGAAATAATGCCCTGTACAAAACATCTGCTAAACTCCTTAGCAAAAGCTTTTTGATATTTAATTATGTTTGCTAATACATTACGTTGGTGACAGATAGTATCCCAATCTTACATTGTGTACGACCTACAAGAAGGCTCAGAAAGGGGGAAAAGGCATTTGAAGATTGAATTGGTAATTTCTGTCACTCATCCATCCGGGTAATAAGAAGTAATGGGGGCAATCAGCGGGTTGGAAACGGCTAATCTGCATCATGCACCCATGTGTTGTCATCTGTTGACCTGATGAGCTGGTGTTGCTTAAAGATGATATCATATCCAGAGTGGACAAAGTCCTCTGAACTTTTGCATAAACTGTCTTTTAGCTCCATCTAGTGTCATTATTGTGTAGTCACACATTACATTTCATTTAGCTGACCCTTTTTACAATAAGTGCAATGAACCATACGGATAAATACCAACAGCTTCAATGCCAAGCCGTTTTAGGTTGTTCACAAAGGGCTTGCCAAGAGTCATTTGAATTGATATACATGAAGCATATTGCATAATTAAAAATAGATGTTTGAGTTTGAGATCCAATTCTAGTCATGTAGACATTGCTATTAGGCTATCCACATCTAGCATTATCTGTGTGTTGTAGATTTCAAATTCATTTTTACACCTAATCACCATTCATTATGCTCAATTAGTAGACTTGCTTGAGGGCAAGTTTTACCCTTTTCCACGCTGCGCTCCTCCTGGCATCGACCCCCCCCCTCACTTTGCCAGAGGCCACTTGACAGTGTTGAGGACCCTCTGGATTGTTAATGGCGGTCTCATTTCATTTAATTTCAAACCTTTATTTATCCAGGTGTATCCCATTGAGATCATTGATCTCTTTTTCAAGGGAGACCTGCAGGTCTGGTCTGACAATATCTCTATATAGTGCAAGTATTCATAGAAATGGTTGCACTTCATCTAATATTCAGGCTCTCTTTTTTAGATGAAGCTATAGCAAGATTAGTCTGCAAACCAAAATATTACAGAACAACTTAAACAAATGAACACTCATGATGTTGTTCTGTTTGACACTCAAGGCGTAAAATCATGTATTTAAAGTCAACATCATCAAAACACTTAGCTATCAGAAATAAAGTTTCTGTTTTGATCATAGACATAGCATTCTCACGTGTATAAAATACTTAACTTTTGATTTGGGTGTTCCAACATGTATTGTTATTCATCAATGTTATCTCAGAAAAATTAAGATGTAATTGGATAACTGATATTAATCTATGTAATATTGTATTAAAGATAGTTAAATCCAAACAGAAAGTATATGATTTTTTAAATAATTTCAAATGTTGTTATACAATATTGTCACACTGGAGCATTCACAAAGCAACACATCAATGGTTAACCAATAATTAGTTTCATAAGACTATGAAATATTTTTTAAAGGCCTTGACCTTCACTTCAGTCAAAGAGCCTCATATTGCTGGAAACTGTTTTGTTAACTCATTTTAGTTTCATAAAGTCTTATCAGACCTGGGCAGAGATAAAAGCTACATAACTATACAACCGAAGGAATTCAAATTGAGGAAAAAAGGCAGCGCAGAATATTCCTATAGGAACATTAGCCTATACCATAATGATCTATATGCCAACTCCCATGAGTCCAGCATCACAGCACCTAGAGTCAGGTTATGAATAATGTATGTTTGTCCATCCACTTTTTTTGGGGCATTTTTCTTCCCTCTTTATACTAAGTCTTTCATTCCCTTTTCTCCATATATTTCTTTATAAAGGATTGTGGAAAAGGCAAATCTTCAGTCGACATCTGTTGAATAAGTTAGTGGGTCCATCTCCATTTGACGAGGGGCCTGAAGGATGAGCCTGACTCGTGTGTCAGGCAGTCTCATTAGTAGTAGCAATTGTTTCATTTAATCGGGTTAATGTCATCTATTAATTTCATTCCGAATAAATCTGTTTCTACACACACTGAAATAAGTAATGTATCATGCAATGCCCATTTGTTATCAACATAACCTAGCCGCAGGGACCTGTACATGTCACACAATAATGTGAGGTTCTTTTTTAGAAACAAAAATGTCCACTGTACAATTACCCATTGCTTAGAACTGAGATGAAAAAAAGTGGGAGGGACTCCAAAATCAGATAATCAAATAACAACGAGGGTTAAGAAATACTACCATCGAAGGATAAGCCTCAACAGTTTGTATTGGAACTACTGTCTTCTGAAGAAACATGTACTATGAAAACAGTTGTCAGTATGTTAACTAGTTCATTTGTTCCTGGTAATTCAGGTTTTCAGTGATTCTGTATCCCTTCATTATGTACAGGTAGCTACACAGCTCCGCAACTCTTGCTAACTTTAATGTATTATCATGTGCTGATGTTAACTATAGGCTGAAATACACCTGAACATGTAATGGAGAAATAGAGCTTATCTCTACCCAAAACCCATGATTGGGTACTTCCTGGAAGTGCATACTTTTATTCTACTTTTACATTTCATTTGTAACTACTTACAGTATACTTATATTACCATTACACACATTTATGTATCTAATAATATTATTAATACTATTATTATGATTATTATTATTAGTAGTAGTAGTAGTAGTAGTAGTAGTAGTAGTAGTAGTAGTAGTAGTAGTAGTAGTAGTAGTAGTAGTAGTAGTATTTATGTATTATTAATTATTTTAATTTAAGTAGTTTTTGGCTTTTTATTTGATATGTATTATATAAGGTTGTTGTGTATTTGTGTTTTTCTTCTCTTTATCATTTATTTGTTTCTATATGCAATCAAATGTCCCTTCTGGGATAAATGCATTACTCTTAATAGAGTGTGTACAGTCAAATCAAACTGCAGCATTGTGTCAGCTTTTACTAAACAAAGACAAGTTCAAATGAACGCTTGCTGATGGTAATGTTGTCTTTAATATAGTATTGCCTATAATACTGTATATACCTTTTCGACCCTCATAAGATTGTTCACGATTGTTTGAGTTGAATTTAATTGAAATGTAACTCTGAGTTTGTTATTTTGAGAAAACCGAGGCAACTGCTTGGAATGTGATGCATAGAACTTAGAACGTAGAACTTAGAACTTTGAACTATAACAGAGACCATGCTGATCGTCCAGAACAGTCATTGCACATAGATCTCTGAGGAGTGAACACACTGAGGCATTGAGAAACAAAATACCGCCTGCACTTACAATTATTACCCTGAGACTTCCTCGATGGAGCTTCTACAGGAGGACCCAGCTTTTTGGGTGGTAAGTATTACATTTGTTCAAATGTAAAGACAATGTTTTTGCTGACAGATCTCTATAATGCTCATGTTCTCTTCCTTATAGATGCATGTGTATTCACCTGATGTGGTTTGGCAAGAACAACCACAACCAGCACATGAGGAAGAGTACATCACTGGTTGTTATTACCCTGAAACTTCCTCAATGGAACCTCTACAGGAGGACCCAGCTTTTTGGATGGTACGTTTTACATTTGTTCAAATGTAAGGCTGCTGGATAGCTCAGTGGTTAGAGCTGGTGGCCCTAATGTGGTGACTGAAGCCTAGTAAGCCGGTTTGAATCCCGAGGCACAGACACTCCCTTCTGTCTCCCCCTGACACTCAATGTCAATGTTACTGAACTGTAGGTTTCCAAAAGAGTTGGGGCTAGTTCATTGTATGAAGTTTAAATTGTTAAATGTATGTTTAAAAAAGTGCAATGTAATATTTCTTTGTTAGTTTGAACTACACCAAAAAGGTTAGGTTACACTAAAAAATGTGTTCATCACTTGTTATCAAGTCAATGCTGATGTTCTCTTCCTTATAGATGAATCTCTATTCACCTGATGTGGTTTGGCAAGAACAACCAGAACCAGCACATGGTGAAGAGTTCTTCTGGCTGGATGGAAATGCCCAGCAGTTTCAGGGAAACAACATCTCTGTGTACAGCGAGGCTAACTGTTTCCTCACCAATGACGGTATTGAGTACTATCCCCTCCAGGCTCCAGTGATGCAGAGCCAGTCACTGCTTTACCCCCAAAGCAACACTTTGGTGCATGAAACAGCAGGCTGGTTCCCTGTGGAGAACAACATGCTGGAGTGGCAGACAGAGGCAAAGGCACCCAAACCAATATGGGAAGAGACACATTGAAACAGTATGAAGGAGGCTCTGGAGATGGAAAGGCAAAGCCTGACCAGCGAGAGAGAGACCTTTCAGAGAGAGTGTGCTGAGGAAAGAAATGCCTTTCAGGTGGAGAAGGACTACATGGAGAAGGAAAGAGAACGCTTCAACAAAGAACTCAGGGAGAAACTTATGGAGAGAAAGGCCTTTCAAGCCAAAAACAATGCTATGTCTGATGACAGGAAGTCCTTCCAGATTGAAAAGGAAGAGATGGCCATGATGAGGAAGGCCTACATCCATGAAAAGGCAGGCATCCAAAAAACAAGAGATGCTATTAAGTTCCAAAAACAAATGACATCAACCAAAAAGGCCACCACAAGCAGTACTGTCAACATCTCTGACAAATCCTCTTTCTGCTCCATCTCCGTTTGGGCCTGCAAAGATAAACAGGCCAACTGCACCTTCTCCCAGTTGGTCTCCGAGTCCTTTTGGTCCTGCAAGGATGAACAGGGCAAACGCACATGGTCCCAGTTCAGCTCCGACTCAGTTTGGGCATGCAAAGACAAAGGGGGAAACTGCACATGCACCCAGTTTGGCTCTCACTCCGTTTGGTCCTGCAAAGACAAAAAGGGAAACTGCACACCCAGTTGGTCTCCGTTTGGGCCTGCAAGGATGAACAGGGAAACTGCACATGCTCCCAGCTGGTCTCCGTTTGGGCCTGTAAGGATGAACAGGGAAACTGCACATGCTCCCAGCTGGTCTCCGTTTGGGCCTGCAAGGATGAACAGGGAAACTGCACATGCTCCCAGAAACGTGACAGTCCATTATGCGCGAGGAAACCATCTGAAATATTCGCATGGACACTACAATGTTGTGCATAACTGCGTATGCCATTTATAACATCTATGTGCACACTTTGAATACAATTTTGCAATGTGTTTTCAGCAATGAATGTGTCATTTTCTGAGTCAGAAATAGAAATAGTAAGAAATATGTGTCAGTAAACTAAAGAGAAAACTATAGGTGAGACCCCTAGGAATTCAGCGCAGGGTGCAAACAAAGTTCTCAAACATAAACACCCTGATGTCATACAAATACTTTAAAACATTAAAAAATCTTTATGCAGACACATGAGAGGAAAGAAGGAAGTTGAGAGGGGATCTTAATGTGTGTGTAATTTGTCTTAAGTGGAATTGCCAACATGTTCACCACCACAAGCTCTGTCTAAATAGCTCACCTTAAAAAAGTCCCAAATCTCAGAAATGACTTATGTTTTCATAATGAGGAACGATGGAAAATAAATGAATAAAGTTGACTTTTCAATCTATTAGAATGTAGTCTATGTATTTTTACTGACAAAATAGGAAAGAAACTTTAAGTTGCTGATGTAACCAAGTCTTGTAATAGCATATCGAGCCTCTGGCAGCCTGACGGCTACAGTAAGTCTGTGTATGCTTTCTTTTAGCCAAATCTCATATGCTGTCCATCTCTCTCTTGTGCTCCAGGCACTGTGTGCACATACAACATTGGTCATTATATGAAACCCTGCCTAATCTAGCAAAGGGTATTAGAGACTTTGACACCTGAGAGCTGCACAGGACTAACCCCGTCTTCAATTAATAAAGACTATGATCATCTAATGAATTCACTGAGCAAAGTTGTAGTGAACAAATTGTTTTAAAATGTTTGTCATTTGATTTTCCAAAAACACAACATCCATAGGCTTTCTCCTTAAGCCTACAACTTTGCCAAAATAAGCCTGAGTTTTGACAAAATAATTTCAAACATAAGTAACAAATCACCTCCTTGATAGAGCCTCCAATTTTCTATCTAAATAGTCCTGGCACATTCACTTGATGCTGCTCACCAGGCGGCCATGCAGCATTAATCTCTTGCTACTCTAAAACAAGTGCATAAAAACAGTTTCGAGACACAAACAACACTTAAACTGCCATAACTGTAAAGCCAGTTCAGAGAGGTCACTGATGAGGCAGTCTTGGTAGAGTCTATGGAAGAAGAACACATGAGAAAGGAGGAAGTTGGCAGAGGAGACTTCAGTTACCAGAGTGAAGTGGAAAGCTGCGCCAAAAGCATTCACTCAAGTTCAGCGGGGACAATGGAGAAGCTGGAGAGTGGGGAGAGGAAGCAGTGGAGTTGAAAAGAAGTTGGGGACATGGAGATGATGAGAATCAAACTCATTACCAGTGACCCCTGTGTACTCCCATTACCACAGCCACTTTACACTGAGTGGCTGCTGTTATATGCACTTGAAAGCCAAACCGCGCGGTACATGTGGAGGAAAGACACACTGGCTGATGGAAGTCGGACAGCATGGATGGAAAACCAGGGTGCACCATACTTTAGGTCCTCTAATATACACTGTATATGTAAGGGTTTTTCACGATTGAGGCTTTTGAAATACCAGATTTGGGCTTTTTGCATAATCTTACTGCTTTTTGTTGAATATTATAAATCTTATTATCTTGATCTTTTGTAAATTACTGTAGTCTTTTTAAAGGTTAATCTACCACAATTGAAATAATTGATATGGATTTTGAATTTATATATTCAGTAGCAAATCTTTTAAATTGTGTGGACTCTTGGGAAAATAAAAAAACAATTATACTGACGTCTCGCTGTATGTATGTCAGCGAGTTATTACAATGCTTATTCATTCATGTTGTATTCAATTTACATGTTCAAAAAAAAGCAATACCTCTGTGCCCTGTAGGTGTTTTATTTTCAGAAACTACAATGCTTATATACTGTGCAGCAACAACCGTTTATCATTTTAGAGAACACAATTGTTATCTATATTTTTGACAAGATATGTAACTTTAATTTGTAAGGCACCATTTTCCATGCTTGTTGAAAAGAGATAACTATAGCGTGCTATAATTAAATGTACATAAGTGTTTAATGATTTATTTTTTAATTCAAGGAGTGTTCTTCAAGCATTTGGACATGAAAACAACAAAAAAACAGCCTGCACTTTAGATGGATAGGCATAGGTTAAGCAAATCAGTAGATGTTTTTATACAAGCTCTCTGCACAATTGTGTCAAATATGTTATGATTGTCATTTTAAGCAGATGCTATCTAAAACATCACATGCTGTCTCCTCTTACTGCGATCCACACACTGGGAGCTAATCCCTCTCTTCCCGTCCCAGTATAGCATGATGGTCACTTGGCTTCTCAGTATTAATTACATGTGAAACAATACCTTATGTTATTGTATCACTCCTTTCATCAACCCACTCCTTTCTTCCTTACTATATTTCCTATACCTATACTCTCCTATCCATCTCTCACAAATTCAGGCACACGCTCTTTGCACCCTTCTGTTCTTCTTGCAGGGATGAGGAAGTGACTTAGACTCTGGGATCTTAAGGATGTGGCTCCCAGTAGAGAGTAGATATTTCAAGCAGCAGCTCCTGCAGGTCGTCAGTGTGAAAATGAAGATCATTCCACTGAAAAAAATAAGCCAAACTGCAAAGTGCTTAACGTGACAGGCCTGGCCCTTTCATACATTTAGGAACATGAGTCTCTGGTTGTTCAGAAGATGTTTTTCTTCCGTTACAAATTTTACGAGCCGGGTAAACTTGAGAGCAGACTGCTCTAACTTCAAAGTGGTTTTGATAGATATTTAGAGAAATATTTCATCAGTGTTGATGCTTTTCTACTTCTGTTAAGTTGCTGCTAGTTCAGCCATATATCAGATCTCTCTTATCTCCACTTTGCTGTCAATGGCTCTGTTTTTATCATAACTTGATTTCAAGATGTTTTGGAAAACATTTCAGTTTCTGAACTGCATGTCCGGATGAATAATGAATATGTTCTTGATGTGTATATGTTTTTTGTAAGCATGGGTTAGTAGATTATAAACCCTAATTGCCTTTTTTCCTCCTCTGTGAAATTATCCTCTTAATTTTCTAGTGTATCAGACATATACATATGTTAGTGTATGTCTGATGTTCTCCTGTTCCAGCAGCTGTAAACACCGACGTTTCCTATTGGCTTAGCTACAGCCGTGGAAGGTGTGGTCTGAATGAACGACGCTGCATTCTTTGTTAAACCGTGCAGTTTACTATTATAAACTAAACTGTAAAGCAGCCAGAAAGCCTCGGATCCTTGACATAGGTTTTATGAACTTCCTTTAAATTAATTTCAATAACATACTTGTTTCAAAGGATGCGTTTCAATATTTTTGTAATTCCCACCTGTAGCATGGAATGAAGATGTAACCAGTCAACTCAAAGGAATTAAACGAAAACTGCCATCGTGTCAAACTCAGAAACTTGTATTGTTCTCAATCTGAAGTTTAGGAGGATGAGGAGCAGTAACCGAGCTGTTAACAATCGAGACTTTGGCTTGATGAGAGGAAAAACCGCGAGACGCGCGCGCTTCCTCTCACAGATCATGGGCACCATGCGCTCCTCGCGGTGTGCGTAAGCTGCTGTGGAGGATCCAAACAGTATGAGACGCCATGGCATGGTGTGACCGAGGGGTTCAGACTCTGCTGGCCATCGTGGGGGCCTTCGCCGCCTTCAGTCTCATGACCATCGCCATCGGCACCGACTACTGGCTTTACTCTCGGGCGTACATCTGCAACACCACAAATGCCACCGATGATTCCCAGGTGCAAACCAAGAAAGTGAAAGGCGACCTGACGCACTCCGGGCTGTGGAGGATCTGCTGTATTGAAGGTAAACTGAAATTGTATATGTTTGTAACTGTAATTCCATGAACTTTTGGACACTTTTTTGTTGTCTTCGCTGGGTGATATTGTTTCCAGTGATGAGTAAGTTTATCTCCTTCTGCTTTTTTACGGTGGGGAGGTGACAACGTTCCCAGGTTGATCCAATACTCGTTACATCTTCATTGAAAACGGGTTTAAACAAATGCTACAGGTGGGAAAACGAAATAAAAAATACTTGAAACGCCTTGCTTTTTGCAAATTCCTGTTTGCTTGGTGTGACGAAGCACCATCAATTAAAGTCTGCCAAGGGGTACATCATCATTATTACTCATTTATTCTGTGGAATTCGTTAAATAGCATTAAAAAAGTGACTTGGGCATGATATTAAAAAGGAAGAATTGGAGGGAAACTGCTGCTTGTTGCGCGCAAAAGCAGTGTCGTGCGTGCGTAATGCTACGTTTGAGTCAATTTCTCTTGTAAATGAATTAGTTTGTCAATGAAAAATTGGACTCAATACACAGATCATGACTAATAAGAGGCATTTTTAGTGTTTTACATTTACATACATTTACGAGGAAGAGATATATTTTGTCCAGTAGGATAATAATGTAAGGCATGGTTGCTCGGCAACCCTATAAAAACTAGACGAATATACTTTTCAGCAACAGAAGTTGTAAGAAACTGCCATTCTTCTTGAAATCCTGTCAACATTTCCTCAGCTGTTGTGCTGCTTATCCATGATCCCCAGCACACACGCATGAGGGGTTTTGGGAGTGCTTCCTGCTCAGAGGTGTTGCCTGGACACGTTTGCACACCATTGCGCGCGACTGCTTCATTGGAGAAAAGCGAGATCAATAAGATCAGTCAGGTGATCCGTGAAAAAAAGTCTTGCATCAGCCCCCTCTTTCCACTGCTGCTGAAACCTCCGCTTTGAATGATTTTTTTGTATCTGAAAACCCAGCAAAAATAAGTAGGCAAACGTAGATAAATCTATATTTTTTGTATAAACAAATAAAAAAATACTGTGTTCTACCAGGGTATTCTGTTTAACATTTAATTTTAATTTTAAATCTGTTCAAATTAAAGATGAAAATGAAATGATATAAGGTACAATCCCAGATGTAGGGGCTAATCATGGCACTGCTAACTAGTAAAGTATTATCTCTGTAATCTCAGGATTGTAAGCAGAATCAGCTTTTGCACACTTTCCTACAGGTGAAATATGGCATGTTTGTTACTGTTCATAATTGTTTTGCAACCAACCATTGGCTGCCTTTGTAATCAAACAGAAGTTGTGTTTGTCTCATGTACTGAATGCAGCCATTACAGAAGTCACACTCCATGCACTTTTGATCTGCACTGTTAAGGCTCAAAGATATCAAAGAGCATCACTATTTATGGATTTCCTGTAAAGTTACTCAAAAGACACATTCCATGTCTCTCGCCTCCAACTCTTGAGAGTATCGTCACCAGAAGTGAGATGGAGTGCTCGCTGTTAAACATCTGCTGTCTGTTCCGCCATGCTCTTTCCCTCATATATTGTTGGATGTGTGTTACATGCAATACTTGCTGCTTCTCACACACACTAACGTTGAGTGGCACCTGTTTCGCTAAATGCATTTTTTGGATGAAAAAGTGGAAAGTTATTTTTTGAGTTCCTGCTTACCTGACATGTTCCTATTGTGGTTGACTGGTTTGCTTGTTTTGATTTTTGGAAAAAGTCTGAAAAATTGTTTTAATAACTAATTTTACTGTCCAGTAAAGAAGTATTCACCTCCAGGAGCAAAGAACAAGATGGAATCCAACTAGTTATATCAGGTCAAATGGACGGGATAAATAATGGATATGCCCGGGGACATGTTGGCTAACCTTGTAGAAGAAATTGTCTCCCTAATGTGCCAAATAGACGTCTGTTTGAGTGGTGTGTCTTGTAGAACAATGATGAGGTTCACTGAGGGTGATGGCAAATTAGCTTTTATGGAAACAAAGTGAAGTCTTGTTCTGCAGCCATTGATGCTGAAATACGACAAGAACTCTCACTTAAGCTAATCATCCCTGATCGCTGAACACGCTGCAGTTGGACTAAAAGACATGACTTGTTTCAAACAGAAATTCGGTCTGCTTTCAAATGGACAAATATGCGTGTGTTTGTGTGTGTGTGTGTGTGTGTGTGTGTGTGTGTGTGTGTGTGTGTGTGTGTGTGTGTGTGTGTGTGTGTGTGTGTGTGTGTGTGTGTGTGTGTGGTGAATACATTAGAAAGATGTGAAAGGCGTCCTCTGAGAAGCGGAGCTAGAAATGTGATTCTGGGTTGCCGGGGAAGGTTGCCATGGTGAAGATATGCTGAGTAATAAAAGATGGGCTCCGGTCTCTCAGACAGATGGGCTCTGGGGAGATACCTCCCCTAGTGAGCCTCCCTCTCTCTCTCTCTCCTCTCTCTCTCTCTCTCTCTCTCAGCGCTACTCCTCTCATTAATGACTCGTGGGTCTATTTGATTATTTGGTGTTTTTGGTCATAGACTGCTCGATTTTTTATTTGATAAGTAATTGTCAATCCTTTTTTCATGCAGAATGACTTATCTTCAAGAATCTTATGATTAAAGTGGTTCATATGCATGATTCTTTGTGGAGAAACTTACGACAATTACATCAATCGATCAATTAGTCGACAAATCGATTTAGTGTAAGTCCACATTTTCTTTTGTCAAGGACTACCCTTTTTTGACTTCCTGATTCTTTATCCTTTACCCTACATCTGTCACTCTTTTTTTCCTGGACATTTACAGTATAATAAGGAGAAAACCTCCAATTACACTTCTTGCAAATGTGAAATACAAGCAAGATACACTCATACAGCAAGAACAAAGATTATATTTCAACTGAATGTGCTTCGGTATCGATCGAAGTATGTGCTTGGTACATAAAAGATCAAAGGGAAGCTGAGGGGGTTGAAGAGGAAAACATTTGGAACACAGGAGGGAGAGAAGTGGGTAATTGAGACATGATAGTGGTAAGAGTGTTGTAAAAAGAGACAGAAGGTGAGAGTTTAAAGAGACTGAAAGAGTGAGGTTCAGAGAGTGGAGTATGTGAAGATAGACTCCTGGATGTTTCATCACTATACCTTTGTGGGTATAGATTTTCCGTTTCTCTCTTTCCCACCACAGGCATTAACCTTGAACATGTAGCAGACAAAGGTGACATTAGCTTAATAATAATAATAATAGCTTGGATTTATATAGCGCCTTTAATGAGACCCAAGGTCGCTTTACAGAGAAGAACAGGAGTAGAAACAAACATAATAAAAGGCAGTCAGACAAACAGTCAGACAGACAAAACAACAAATAGATTAGGGGCCAAAGGCCTTAGCAAACAGATGGGACTTGAGGGCCCTTTTGAAGGCGTCAAGCGTGGGGATGTTGTGGATCTCCGCAGGGAGGTTCCGGGGTGGGGCATGTGGGCGAAGGATGTCCGATAAGTACTGGGGGGCATGGGCATGGAGGGACCTGTAGGTGAGGAGGAGGACTTTGTAAGTTATGCAGGACTTGACCGGCAGCCAGTGGAGGTGGATGAGGGTGGGAGTGATGTGCTGCCACGGCTTTTTATGTGTAGTACCCCAGCAGCACAGTTTTGAACATACTGGAGCCTGTCCAGGGTTTTTTTGGGGACCCCAAACAGGACACCATTGCAGTATTCCAAGCGGGAGGTGACGAAAGCATGGACTAGGGTTTCTGCAACCGACTCCGAGAGTGACGGTCGGAGTCTGGCAATGTTCCTTCGATGGAAAAAGGCCGATTTGGTAACAGACTTGATGTGGGAGTGGAAGGAAAGGGTGGAGTCAAGGATGACACCCAGGTTGCGGGCTTCAGGAGATGGGGAGATGGAGCAGCCGTCAACCTCAAGGATGAAGTTACCAACCTTCCGGAGCAGCGCCTTGGGTGCCACAACCATGAGCTCTGTTTTCCTGGTGTTTAGTTTGAGAGGCATAAAGCCACTCTAATCAGCAAATGTTCACACTGATTCAGATTTTGGAGCCACAACACAGCTAACCACTGGCCAAACCCACAACATTTTTTCCTTCCGGGTCCTATTGACGTAACGAAGTCCAAATGGACCAATCCACGGAGCTCCGCACACACACACACTCACTCAGCCTTATCTTTTCTCAGCCGCGGAGCTCCGCACACACACACACACACACACACACACACACACACACACACACACACACACACACACACACTCACTCAGCCTTATCTTTTCTCAGCCCCGGTGCTGCGCGGAGCTCCTTACACACACACACACTCGGAGCTCAGGCTGTGAGTGTATGTGTGTGCTCAGGCTGAGCTCCGCAGTGTCTCGCTGTCTCGCAGACCCCACGCAGCAACCAGGAAACAACACCAGCAATCCAGCTCACACTGTCCGCTCCTCGAGCCTCAAAGGGCGGAGTAGCGAGCCCCGCAACGTCCCGCCAACACGGCACCCAGACCCCACGCAGCATTCTCATCTGTTTGTCATTACTGGTGTCATTTTCTGGTTGCTGACAAATGCCATTGTAACACATAAACACTGATGTTCCGCTGTAACGGTGGTGGACTCATCAGAACAGAGTGGGCGAGCTGACCAATCAGAGCACAGTGGGCTCATAGGGAGGGGGGGCAGGAGCTCCAACAAGCCGTGTAGGACAGAGAGTGAATACACATACTATACAGAGATGCTGTATGTGAAAATCAATGTGATTTTGGAACATTGAACAATGTAAATCTATTCTAGTATACCTCAACAATGGAATTATGATCAGTAGAAATGGCCATGACATGGGACCTTTAACAATTGAATCAGTGAAAAATACAGTGAAGTGAAACAGCATGTTTATCTGAGGCTTATTGTCATTGTTAGTGGCTTTTACAGTACATTGGCCTTAGAAATACCATGTGGAGTAATTTTAGTAGTTTTGATTTAGTGTTGATGTTTTATTTTATCATTGAGGCCTGAGAAACTTGTATTAATTTCATTCCTCATAAACATTAGAACGGCAGATTTTGTGCAAATTATTTTTCTGCTCAACAGCTGTATTGAATAAATTGGTCCAACTTCTGTTCATTTTTCAGATTAGAAGAGCAATATGTTGTGTCACATAAAACACACACTGTATATATTAAGTCTATGAGAGATTCCAATGCTACATTTTAGACACAGATAGTGCATGTCCATTGGCACATATGCAGGCGGGTCTACCATTGCTCCAGAGCAACAAAAACAGAAGCAAAGGTAGAAGTGACAGGATGTGGTAGCAAAATCAGACGTCTGACTTTAATTCAAAGTATAACCTTTCAATATTCATAATGCTCCAATGTTTTATTCCCTTAAAAGTGGAGGAGAAATGTTCTCGGGGAAGAGACTGGGTCTTTGAATAGAAGGTGCCTGAGGGCTTGAGAACTCCAGAATCTCAAATCCATAACACCATGTCCTCAAATGCTGTCTGACATGGTTAGAGGTGAAAACAAGCCAGTTCAGCACTGGTTTAGATATTCTTTTACAAGAAACAAGTCAATAACTTTTTTCTCTCATGATCACAAACGCTTCACATTGATTCGCTGGATGGTCAACCTTTATTTTCTTCTATACCTTCTACCATAATTGGACAATGTCATGCCTTGCTCCATTATTAAGACTGTGTTGTTATTGTGTCCCTGCACAGGCTGTTACTGCCATCCATCACATTCTGTGTGCTTTTGGCTCCTCTACAGGTATCAACAAAGGAAGCTGTTTTCGGATCAATCATTTTCCAGAGGATAACGACTACGATACAGACAGCTCCGAGTACATCTTACGTAAGTCATCGCAACCTCTTCATCTTCACTTAAACCCTTAATCCTCTTCATCCTTTCTTCGAGTGGTGATGGAGTTTTCACAAGGGCACTTAATGTGTCAAGACATCTCTGTGCCTCCCCCATAAAAGTCTGATGTCATTACAGTAATTGGAGCTATGGAGATGATGAATGTGTTGTGTGCAGAAGAGTAATAGGTCTAAAATGTGGCTTTACTCAAATAATTGTTTTAAAACTATGGGTGGTTTAGGCTATTACAATTCAATCCATCTATCCATGTTCCTTAAGGTTCCAGGTGAGCCTTACTGTGCAAATTACGTTTGGCATCTAGTTTGATGCCCTGTGTCCCAAAGCAACTGTTCCTATCTTTGCTGTTGTCTAAATTGATACATTTCAATAAACCCTCAACCCATGACTGTTAGTGTCATGGAAATGAACGTATGCTACTCAGGCTTTAGTCTTTGTGGAAGCATCCATCTGTTGAACCCATGGCAGTGATTTAGTTTGCCTCCACAGGGGTATTGAGATCAGAAAAAAACGTATTAACTACATCATGTATTTTATAATGTTTTGGAAGAATACTTGGACAGTATTATGTTGAAGGACTGTGCATTTGAACTAAATGTGTAATTTTCAGAGTTGTGTATGTATTGTTGACCTCTTTTAAATGTGTTAAATGCATCTTCCTCTTACAATGTATGCAAAGCTGATACAAAAAAAGCATTTACAGATTGCATTACATCCATGGTTGTTTGCTAGCAGTCTTCTTATTTGATGTCTTTGCTGCTCAGAAGGTGTTCCTGCATATGTTCTGATGTAACTGCCACCTGGTGATAAGTGACATAGTGTGAAACCATTGGTAGGAATGTGCATAGCGTATATGTAAACAAATAGAGGAATGACTCCTAGGAAAACTGTGATTTTAAGTGACGTGTTTCTTCAATCTTACTCACAAGGAGGCTTCACTGTCTCTTATGAACAGGTATAGTTCGTGCATCGAGCCTTTTCCCCATTCTGAGCAACGTTCTGCTGATGTTGGGGGGCCTGTGTGTCGTGTTCGGACGCTTCTACAACAACAAGAACAACATCCTGCTCAGTGCTGGCATCCTGTTTGTGGCTGCAGGTAGGAGCAGTTGCACTACAGATACAGTATATACACACAAGCTGCTGCGACAACAAATACATTCTGTGCAGTACAACAGAAAGAAAGACATCGAAGGACAAAAGCACAAAAGACATACACGACGTAAGACGTCCACTTCAGTGTCTTGTTTAAGTTACCCAAACCGTTTCTATAATTAGGCAAAAAATTAAATACGTTTTTTACACAAACCCAAAAATAAAGTGTACATATCTTACACTCTTGAAGCAAATCTTGCCTTAACCTTGAAGCTATTGTTTTCTTTAATTGGGAGTGACACATTTTGTTTTGTTGTGAAAATGCAAAAGAGCATCTCAGAAGTAAAAAAACTGCAGGAAAGGTGTGAATATTCAAATCACGTTCTTGTTAATGACACATTTTTTAATAAAGATTATTCTGTCACCCAACAAGGAATAAATATCACTTGTAAAGATAATGTTCTCAGGCGTTGAAAGGGATGAAGTTATACTGTAGAATACGAGGGTTGTCTAATGTGTGACTGCATCTTGATGATACCGTGCTGTCCTTTTGTATCATCCACTTAACGTATGTGCCTAAACATTATGCATTTTACAGCTTCTCTCTATCTTCATCTCTCCTTTTCTGCTCTCTTCAGGCCTGAGTAATATCATCGGCATCATCGTCTACATCTCCAGCAACGCCGGAGACCCGAGTGACAAGAAAGACGAGGATAAGAAAAACCACTACAGCTATGGCTGGTCCTTTTACTTTGGCGCCCTCTCCTTCATCGTGGCTGAATCAGTGGGTGTCCTCGCTGTCAACATATTCATCGAGAAAAACAAAGAGACGCGCTTCAGAGCCGTACGCAACTTCATTAAAGCCACCTCCTCTTCTTCACCATACTCTCGCATTCCAAGTTACCGCTATCGGCGAAGGCGCTCGCGATCCAGTTCGAGTGACCCGTCCCGCGAGCCCTCTCCAGTGGGGATGAAGATCGGGGGAGCATGCGGAGGAGGGTTAGGGATGGGTCTGCCGATGGGGGATATATCCCTGTACTCCCGCAGTCGGGACACTCTGAAGGGAGCGACCGCTGGGCCCTACAGTCCAGAGAGGGACTCTGGATTTTTACAAGTCCACAACTGCTTCCAGAAAGATCAGAAAGATGGAGGAAACAGAAGGACCACGCCGGTATGAGGTTAGGAGTGTTCATTGGAGTGTAAAACATTAGGGTTTGATGGAACACATTACACATTGTACGATTGATGAGATAGGAAGACAATTCCTCCCCGGGCTGTTCAGGCAGCAGCGGTGTGAAAGGTCCGGACTCAAAACTGTTTTTTATTTTCCTTCTGGAGAACAATTCCTGTGTTTCATTTAGAGAACGAGGATATAACTGTTTTTACTCTATAGTTCAGTGTCTAAAAACTGGATGCAAACAATTGAAGTGTTTATTTCTGAAATGTGTACTCTGCTATGTTGAAGCAACTTACTCCTATTACAGAAAGGACAAACATTTCGTCACTGTCATTATTTAAGGATAATGACCACCTAAATGAATTAGGGCTAAAATTGACATTTTGTTCCAGTTTATTTCAATTTAATGAAAGGGTAAAACATTCACTTCAGATTGTGGATGTGTGACCAGGCCCTCGAGTTTATACAGACTTGATGCTCAATATAATATAGATTCTGAATATTGAACTTCAGGTTATTATTTTTTCTGCTAAAATAGCTGTATAGTCTTTTGGAAATTGACTTATTTCTTATATTCCAAGACAAACGTATGTTTTTCTCCAAAATTGTTTGTTCAATTTAAGTGATTATTGTGATCCTTTGACTATTATTGTATTATATTTGTTTGTAAATCAACACAACTGGTGCTAACTTAATCTGTACACCTTTGTTAGCCTTTTGAACTGCCATTTAAATAATTATACTGTATCTCAATAACCTCTCTGAAGCTTGTGTGTGAGTGTATGTGAAATGTATTTTATGGCTCTGAGACACTGCCACACTATGACAAAAATGGATTTATGTAGATATCAACAAAATAGACATGGCACACAGTAATGTCAGTACATTCCAGTGTTATGTGTTAGTGTGAACATGAATTGTGCTGACTGTGTTGTTTCTCTCCATTCACTCAGGGACAATGTATGGAACAAATCAATCTTACTTTCAGAGATGTAGAGATTATCACGAGACAGAACAAATGTCTTTGAGTAGTTTTGTTTTTCATACCTTAGCGTGTGTGTAAAAACAGAGGTGAGATCGCACTGTACGTGTTGCTGTAAATTAACATGACACTTGTTCCTGCAATTACTGCCTTTGTGTTCAGAGGGTTTTTCATCCATATTTAGCTAATGCAAAATCATATTTAAAGTATTTCTGTACTGTTCTGCCCCGTGTCAATAAGAAATGTTCGGTAAAAGTATAACTCCCAAGAATCTTTTTGAATGTGACTCCTTGAATTTGACACCTTATTCTGCTTGACGGGCATTGAAAAATAAAACTGCTGCGTGTGTTTTCAAACAAGAATATAATGACATCACAAAATAACGAATAAGTGTAGGCTACTGTTACAGGATACATGAGACCAAATCTGCGTGAAACATAACATGGTTTTAATGGGTTTATTTCATCCAGTAAGTTCTTTTTAAAGTTAAGTGTCCTATTAACAGATTGAGCCGTGTTTGATTGATACTGGAGTTGTGTATTTCCAACTAAGCAATATGATTTTCACAAACACAGTTGATGCAATTAAAGCAAATAGTTATGAGTGTTGTGTAGGGTTGGGAACCGAAACTCGGTTCCAGATGAGAACCGATAAGAAAATACCGGGTACCCAAACAAAATACACAATTTCGGTTCTGCTTAACGGTTCCTAAACGCGGTAGACCCTGTATTCCACCGGGTCCGTCTGCCCCGCGGTGACCCGGTGGAATACAGTATATCCACAGGCCATGATCTGTGTGTTCTGGAGAATCACAGCGGGCCGTTGACGGTCGGCTCGGTATGCTGACGGCTGGCACCGCCCTTAATTTTTTTAAACGGCATCATGCAAGTTGCGCTGACAGGCGACAGAGGTCAACAGTTGCCCCGCAGCGAGGCTCCCCCCGCCCTCCCGTAGACAGTTCACGAGCTCAGTCACTTCATAACACCAAAGATGGATCGCGGTAAACGCTCTAAAGTGAGGCTCCACTACACTAAAAAAGAAAAAGACAAGGCACAGTGTAATGCCTGTTAATAGCTTGCCACAGGCATAGCTCAGTTAAAATAAAGCACAACTATTGTGCAATACATTTGTATTGCATTTATATTTTTTATTTGTAAAAATGTCAGTTAAAGCTTAAAAGAATACAAATATTTTTCTTATCTAAACGTTTGACCTCTTTCTTTTACAATTTTGGAATCGAAACGGGGAATCGATAAGAACCGGAATCGATAAGCAGAACCGGAATCGGAATCGATACATTTCAAACGATACCCATCCCTAGTGTTGTGTGACATGAAGTTCAGAGAGGTCCCAGGAGTGACATGGTTGGACACATGAGAATGCTGAGGCCAAATATCTTGGACAGCTAACCAAGGACCTCTGACCAGAATGATTAAACAACTTGTCACGGGTCATTAACAAGTCAGTCAGTCAGTCAGGACTCTTTACATTCAAACACTTGACTGAAATTACCTGATTTAATGGGCCAATCAAAGGACTTGATCCAATAGGCCAATCTTCTGCGAGACAGCACACCAGCGCTGTATAATTTTCCTAACTGCTCTGGGGTAAAGACAGACAGACGAGATTAAAAAGTATCTCGATGCATAAACTTGCTTGAGGCAAATTGCAAAAATCAAAGTAAAATTGGTCAAGTATTTTAGCCAATGACGCGGGCTGATGGGCTGCTATGCTCTGCTACGAGACTTCATGGCAGACTGTCAGGCAACCACAGGGTGTAAAGGGAAAACAGCATCAGCCAACTTAATGCTTGATTGAACTAACAGGCTCACAAATGTTCATCCAGACTTAAAACACTAATTTTCTCCAATAAAGAGCTGGAGGAGTGGGTTTGTACGTGTGTGAAGATTTAGAAGAAACAGTTAAGTGACTGATTCTTCATACAATACACACTTGACCGGGTTCCATGTCAAAGTTGCAGTTAGTAATAATTTGTTTAATTTGGTTGTTGAATTAGTGTCATGGCGGTTACCATATTTAAACTCATATAGTGCCATGAGAGGGCTTGTAGTCCCAGCTTTAGTGGTTATTTATGTCATTGATGTGCAGAATGTACACTTAGAATAGACTTATATTTCATCCTGGTGTGTGTGATGTATCTTTGTTATGCAAATCGGGTTTGATGATCTTGTTTCCCATTCCAGCCTTAATTTGATCTTTTCTTCGTCACCCCTCTCCTCTGTCCATCCCCCAGGCTGTTAAGCCCTGTGAATTTGGATGCCATGGACCCTCACTGATATTTTCAGCCACAATAAAGCTGCGCCCACATTCATGTCCCGCTGCACACCAGTGAGATTTATCCTCCAGTAATTGAGAGGGAAATGGCAGGGTCACCTCTCCCTGCAGTCACAGGACTGTAGCCAGCTTGTTAGCCTCGGTACCTCGCTGTGCAGGAGGAGAAAAATAAGGCTTCAGGTCTCAACTCAGGTTCTGCCTTTGTAACTTGATTTGCTATGACCAATGGTTTCACATTGGGTCACACTTCAGCTATGTTTATACTAAACCTGATACACCCAATGCCATAACAAATCATTTGCTGCCAGTAAATATTTAAAAAGCAATTCAACAGCTGTAATTTTTTGTGTCACTGTTCAACAATATAGTTACACTCATTCCTTGACAATTTTTCAATGTATAAAGAAATTGGAAATACATTTCGTTTCAAGAGAAGAGAGAATGACAGCACACTGTTGTTTACTTGCAACTGAAATGTATAGTTTACACTAGATTAGATGTTCTTCCATTGAACAATGACTTAACCAACTGACTTTATTTTAAGGCTTTTAAAATGTAACATATATTATCTTTTTAAACTTTCAGAAGACTGACGGACTAGTATTATATCGGACTGTTAAGTACTGTCACAAGTGTTGAGAGCAACACCATTGATGATTTTATATGAGGCAATCACACTCTTATCAGCAGTACATGTTAGTTTAATATTATATGATTTTCATACTGTTTCCTATCACATGTATGGAGAGGATACAGGGTGAGTGTGGAAGCCAGATGCCATTTCCTTCTGAGGGATCCCTCTCCACAGGGGTTCTCTCTCTTCCCAAGTTCACTTTGAAAATGTAAAGTAGCTGAGACTCCTCCCAGCAGTGGGATTGATTCCTTGCTCCCTGTTGATATATCAGTGCCACACTGTTGATCCAGGAACCCCAGGCATCCATTAACATGACATCTTCCACGGTGCTAAGACTGGATATAGCCAGCAGCAGTCGGAGCTTAACCCTTTTCATCTGCTATCACACATGAAACACAACAGACCGTCGTGGTGTAGTGTCATATAACTAATGATTTTGCAATGTCTCCAAAAATACAGCTTTTCTGATAAGAGAACATCCATAACTGTAAACCTGTGGCTGTAACCTAGGTAACCGTTTAAACACGCTATACAGGAGAAGGGAATAACTCCTCAGCTCATGAAAGACATTGTTTTTGTCTTTATGAATCATAGACAAAGTTAAAAAAATACAAATGGCAAATGCAGGTGTAGATAACATTTAACGTTTTAAAGGCCCTTTCATTACAAAGTGTGTATTTTAAATAATTTGACACCATTTCCTTTTTAATTTCAAGTGAGAATAATGACGAAAAAAGTTTTCAATTCAATAATTATAATTAAAGTCATTAATGTGAGAATTTTGCAAAAAATGTTGCATTCTTTAAAGTTTTTCATTGTTTTTCATTGTTCATTATATTATATATTAAATCATTTATTCTAAGTCATACTTGTATGATGTATAATATATGGTACCTACAAGCCTGTAAATACAAAGTGTCTTTAAATATGTCCATGAGAAGTTTTGCAATGTTAATTTTGCTTATAAATTACTGAAATAAAAAAACTATTCAATGGAAATTCAAAATCTGTTTGATCTTCTTCAAAGCATAAAGAGTGCTCTATTTGATTATGAAATATGTGATTACTGTCCAACATGATCCACCAAAAAAAGCCCTTAAAACTTCAGGACTTTTTAAAACGCTGATTGATAACTGTTCAAGCAAGTCATGTTTCTTCATATTGCCCATAGAGCTGCAGAGACCAATGAACTAATCAATTACTTACCAATTATAAAAGTGATCAGCACCTACTTTGATAAACCATTCATTGGTTTGTGTAATTTTTAAAGAAAAGTTAGATTCCAGCTTCTTGAATGTTAATATGTATTGATCTCTTTACTCGTGTGTGACAGTTATCTATATGAATTTGAGTTGTAGAAACATTGATCGACATTTTCACCATTTTCTGACAGAAAGAAATAATGAAAAATGAAAATAATCACAAGTTGCAGCCCTAACTGCAGAGAATCACACACACAACAGCTTAATGGACTTCACAGACTTACCACAGCTATGGTTTTAACTCAGCAATAGGTCTCCTAGAAAACAACATGTCTAGTCTGACAACATGGGATGAAATACAAAGGGGGAAATGGAAACTTCAGGCCAGACTTCAGGAACCTGAAAGCCAAACAGAGGAAGTGGATGGTTACCATTCCAGTGTCATTGTCTCAGTGAGCATAATTCATGTTTTCAACTAAATGCAATCAGGATTATACCAATACATGTATCATCATTAGAAAGACTACAAATACACACATGTTAAACAAGCTCATGCACACCAAACTTTTTTTAAACTCCTTTTGATAAATGAGATTGTCACACACCAAAAGCCTTTGTTGTGGGTAAACAATATTTGTTTTGCCTAGTATCAGGCAGAGGCTCATCATTTTACATCTTCCTATCAGCCGAGGAAAACAAAATACCTTAAAGATGTGCAAATCCTGCATCAAAGAAACGTAATCATTTCAGGAACCACAATGTGCTTTCTTTTTAAAGAACATTAAAAAAAAAACGCTTACATTAAAATTGTCAACTTCAGTAAGTAAGTGTGATTAGAGATAAACTTGACAATATTCAAATGGCCTTGTTGGAAAGTAAGCTTTCATTATAATTATGCAAAAGCTGAATAATGAACTTCTTCTGTTTGCAGTCGTTCATCAGTGCAACGTTCAGAAATAAGATCTTTACATAAACGTGATCACAGATTATCGCCAGGTGACTTAAACACACATTAACGTTTTCCAGAAGTAATTAATGACTCTTTGGAGTGTTACATTGGTGCGTTAGAGAAGCAGTCCTTCTAAGCCACAATCAATGTAGGCTTGTGTCCTGTGTGATTACAATCAATAGAGTTTGTTCCCACACCATTAGCCCCCAGTAAGAGCTTATTTCCCGTGGAAGATTTCTGGTGTTTGAAGAGTAAAAGCATCCCTGAGGATTCAGACTTAAAATAACAGCTCCAGTGTGGCTGCCCTAATGCAACAACGGTCAGAGGTTGAAGAAGTACCTTTCTCTGAGGTCAGAGGTCATGGCTCCTAAGTCATTATGTATGTGTTATCACTCAGAATGATAGTGAGTTGGGTGGAGAAAGGAGTTGATTGAGGGTTCAGTGTAAACGTTTATCTGGCAAGCATTGGTCAAACACGTACTCAAAAGACTTAAAGAAGTAGTAATACCACAGAGTAGAAATACACTGCTATTAAGTCAAATGATAAAAGCATTAGCATCAAAATGTACTTACAAAGTGCAAGTACTCATTGTGATTTGTATGACTTTGTTTGGCATACTGTAAAATTGCTTCTCAATGACATATACGATGCATTTTTAAGACGTATTTTTAATGACTTTAAAGGAATGTTATGACAAACTGTATTGTGACGGTTGTTTTTGTTTGACTGCAGAGTAATGTCTTAATCAATCCATCACTTATATAAATGTATGAAGAATAGAATAGTATATATCTTCTTATTACTTTACATGTCTTGGTCATATTTCTCTCACAAGTATTTGGTACTGGCAATGTGTTGATGATCTGTGTCAGCTGATTGGTATTACTGGCAGTTTCCTGGATGCAGTTTTTAAAAACCAGGAATACACTTGCAATAAACCAGTCTTAAAAACATTTATGAGGCATGTCCCCATCACCAAAATAGATTGGCATGTTGGTAGTAAAAAGCCAAGGTGATGGCATCACACAGTGGTGTCCTATATGACAACAGTAGTTCAAAGGAGGTAAGGGGTCATTCTAGCCTACACTAGTTCACATAGGGTGAGAGCCATTACACAACTTTAGCTTCATAAATCCCTGAACAAAATTAAAAATCTGAGTGGCAATTCAGAGATCTGCAGATTCAGTAATGTACGATCCTGTTTGCTGTGAGGTAACAGTGCTAACCAGTGCACTACCCTCCACAAGTCATACTTCAGTTGTTTTTAACAATAGTATTATTGCATTATAAAGATATGTGCAATTTGTCCATTTCATTCCACCTACAGTCATCTTGCAGAAAGACAAGAAAGTACTTCACTGATTAACCATCAGCATTAAGACAACATATGGCCTTATCTTAATAGTTTGGGATATAGCTTATTAAGGTATTCTAATTATAAACAAGTTGATTCGAATCATGTGTGATGGTATTTTACTTCTTGGCTAAATTGGTCCTTCATTAAATCAGTTTAAATCACGTGATTAATCTAGCAAGTTTTGAACATTACCTCTTTAATCCTAATTAGGTGTTGTTATCTAAACTACCTATTTTAAAGTGAAAGAAGAGTACAATTGTGACTGAAATGATTAACCAAAAAATAATCTTTTTGATTGATTTATTCAAAGAGGAAATACTTTCTGGGACACTCGTGGGTCGGTGATGTTGATCAAAGGATTATCCCTCAGCAAATGACTACGCTCATACAGATCGTAGCTTGTGTCTGTAGGTATTCAGTGATTTCTACAGTACTATTTTGTTGCCGTCACAACTTTTTTACTTTCACTGTTGCCTGTTCTCACACTCATGAGGAAGTGGGTCAGAAATTCAAAGTGGGCCAAGGCTTAGAAAAGATAAACAGGGATACTAACCCTTATTTACTGTGGGGGAGATTTCAAAGGCATAACCACATTCTTTAAGTGTTTTCTTGAAATCCAAAGTATTTTTTCTTGTAATAATAATGATTTGCACAAATATTTTCTTCTTCTTTTACAACAACAGCAGGTCATTTCTTGGTGAATTTTGTTGGGTTATTTTTCATTCAACTAGCCGCACTTTTGATGGGATGATGTAACTCTTAGACATGAGCTCTTACAGTGCAGTGGTTAAAGAAATGAATACATCTCTGGTTAGCACAATAATCAAAGGATAAGGGATTGTTTTCCAACTCACAATTTTTCCCAAACTGTGAACATTGTGCTCTGTTACAGTATACAGCAGACATTAATGTGTCATAGTAGGATAGCACAGGTAATACTAATAACACTAAGCATGCTCCAGTTTTCCAAATAAGATTAAATCAGCATGCACAATACTAGGAACCTGAAATCATAGCGGCTAAATGGCATTCAGTTAGCAGTCATTTAATTGTTTACATTAATAACTGTTGAAGTTTGTATCTGCTGTGTTAAAAACAGCAGAAGCAGAATGGAGCCGGTTCAAGAATTTCAAATGGGCAATGCATCATTCAAGAGAAGTAGACAAGGTAGGCAGGCAACTCAAAAGATTAGCAACACATATATGTTTGTGGGAATGTTTGTGGGAATCACATTGGTTGCCAGGCTGTATACTTACATTATACTTGCAGAATTTAGTTTTATTAGCCATTTCTTCATATCATGGAGTAACAGTGAACTCAAATAAATTCAATGTATTAAGTCCCACCACATGATTGTCTGTAACTTAAATGATATTTGTAGCCTCATTTGCAGGTAAATATTTTATTGGCACAACGCGTAAATGTTTCATTCTTTGACATTGTTGGCCTTTGTTAGCCTTTGAGATTGTTGTGACTTATCCACTTATATTCACGAGTACAATCACATAAACTGTGTGTTTTGCTGTAAAACAGATCACTTTTAAACAGAAAGACAGCAGTCAGGAGGTGTTCTTAATAATTTCACCTTTAAAAATGTTTTTGAGATGTTCACACAAGTGAGGAGAAACAGTGAATAAACAATTTACCTTGGTACTGTAGAGATGACACATTGAATGCCTCAATAGAGGAGCATTTTGTTTTTGGACAATAAGTCATAGTTTTAACAGAAATTACTAAAAATGTACCATCAAGGCAACTTTACTATTGTCTGACAGCTGGAGCCTTGCTGCTGCTCTCTATAAACACATCCGCTATCTCCTTATAAATTGTTTACAAAGCCAAATCCACACCGAGGCGAAGCCGTAGCGAGGCACAGAGTGAATACACAGCCACTCTTGATAAGTGGCCACAAAAAAAAATGGAAAGTATTTTCACGATGCTGAAACATTCATTTTGAAAGTTGCCTGTTCATTTGGATAAGTTAAACTGTTTAGGTGGGTTCACTTATTATCACACGTTTCACATCTCTACCCACTGGCACTGTAACCAGATAAGCAGACAGTCTGACAACTTGACTCACCGGTCACAATTATAGCATCAAAACGCCCACCAACACATGCAGCACCCCAAAGCCCACTGCCTCCCATGGCCAACAGTTGATTTGCTCATCAACTTTCTTGATCTACCTCAACAGCTGTGAGTCTAAACTTGCAGCCCCACAGTTGTACAGCGACTCATAGTCAGTAGGAGAAGGGGACTTGAATCTAGGACAGAGCAGTCTGGCCCATTTCCCGTCGAACCAGAGGCAGAGATCTGCGACAGGGGGAGAGAAGACACTAGTCTTAGGCGGAGAGAGAAAAAGGAGAAGAGACTTTGTGGGAAGCTTGCTGCAGTCACTGAGGAAAGAAGCCCCTGGGACACAGACCAGTGTGTTCACATTGCAGAACAGTCATTTTTATCGATTTTCTTTGTATCTTATCAGGGGAAGAATATTCACTGAGCAGAAATCTCATCATCTGGAAACATGCAGAAGCGCACAAAGATAAAGATTGCCATTTTCGTGCTGATAGTGGGTATGGCTTGCATGTTCACTGCGGTGGTAACGGACCACTGGGCAGTGCTCAGCCCACGGGTGGAGAGAGTCAATGAGACCTGCGAGGCGGCCCACTTTGGCCTGTGGAAGCTGTGCAAGAAGTACATCTATATCAGCGAAGAGAACTTTGTACAGGGGCATGGCTGTGGACCCATCAGCCTGCCTGGAGGTAAGAGAACACAACTGAGCAAAACCTTCCTGTAACTGGCATATAAAATGAAATGACTGTTGGAATATAATTTGTATGTGACTGTGAGGCGCCTCGGTGCAATCCGGCCCACCGCTCTGGGGTTTGGGCTTCTAAGAATAGAGGGCCTGATGCCAGATCACTTGACATGTCATATGACATGTTTAACTGCTATACATTTCCTTGTGAAACAGAAAAAAGGTCCTATTTTGGGTTACATGCATGCAGTCTCCATGATGTAATCAACTTTTTTTTTTAAACAGCTGGCAGGATTTTACATACATACTGACAGGATTTCATTAGATTATTCATGTTGTCAGTCATCAGTGGTGTAGAAGTACCCCAGTGTAATGCATGCATGAGTCTCTGAATTTATGTTATGAATATATATCATAAGGGGTTTTCTATCTGCCACTGGGCCTCAGTCAGCTGGGTGATGGGGGACTGACCCTCCTTTGAACAAACTAGTCATTCAGGGTAAACAACAGGATGCTTTCACTATCAGTCGCTGACTTAACCAGATCACAGTAGATATTTGGCATCTACAGAACATGAGCCATGGAGTCCCAGGAGGCTCTCACTGAGCAAACACCAAACACCACAACAGCTGAGTTCACAGTTTACTGGTTGGTGTCTGCTGTCTGTTTAAAGAGGTATTCATCAGTTTAAAAAAAGCATTGACCATTGATGATCTATAACACAGGTGCCTGTATGCACTCTATAGACGTTTCTCAGGGAATTCACTGTCATTGATGGAAAGTAACTAAGAACATAATGTACTTAAATGCAATTTAGGGTACTTGGACTTAATTAAGTATTCCATTTGGTGAAATTTGATTTTATAGGCCCCATTTAGTGAATGCACAACACAGCAGGTCAGCTGAGAAAATATGTAAAATATTTATTTCTGTGTAGCGCTAAATCCCATATAGTTTAACAAATACGAAGAATTACTTTTCCAACACATCATAAATATTGACTTTGCTGTAAAGTCAGTGTCTCCGGTCATTTATTATATCACTTTATTTCTAACTCCTCTTAATCTTCTCCACCCAACTTCTCCTAACTTGGAATACAATAATGAAATGGATTTAGTGGTATTGATACCTGAATTCATGTAAACAAACCTAATGTGGTCAGATTTTATGTATCCAAGTAAAACACATTTTTGCTATGAATCTCTCAAATGAAACTTTCTATGATTCCAAATGTTCTTACAGCTGTTAGAATAAAATACAGACTGCATCTGAATAAAAAGGATGTTAACAGTGTTGAGCAGTTGCTGTCCAACAGTTACTTCCTTCTCAATAACATGGTGTTAGTCACTCATCTGAGGAAACACTATCTAACTCTTGATTGTTATCTGACCCTGCATGTTGCTTTATGTAAATTCGCCTGGACTTCCCCACCAAATTTGTCCAACACACAAAGCTAAACGAATCGCCCAAAATATCTCCCAACTCATGGCGGCTCCTAAACCTTTGGGAATCCCAGACACTGTCTGAACTGCAGGGCCATTCTCGGAGCAGCTGAAATGTGAGGGTGTTACATTGGTGCAGACACGGCAGGCATGTGCTGAATATGCTAAATCAGCTCTGCCCACAGGCATGCAGGGAATTCCTCAGGCTGTAAAGATATAACAAATGTTTCATGAGATTTTCATCTGCACATACACATATACCGACAATGGTATATATACATTTTTGGAAGGTGAGATTATTATATTATATTTAGGGCTGTCAAGTTAACGCGTTAATAACGCGTTAACGCAAAAAAAAATTAACGCCACTAATTATTTTAACGCGATTAACGCATGTGTATTTTTTGTCCTCGGCCGCCGTAGTTTCAGAGCGCATCGAGTTTAAAATACCATCGACAAGCTGATGCTGACAGCCCCGCTCCTACCGCCCGCTTGTGGCAGACCACACTTCCACGCTCACCGGCAGGCCCGGACTGGCCATCGGGAGGACCGGGAGGGAGTGTGTATGTGTGGTGCGACTCGCGCGAGCGAGGCACACCTTACGTGTTGTTGTTGTTAGCATCTGGTGCTAGCTAGCTGCGCTAACGGATATAAGGAGCTGTTTCAATGACATTTCGCCGACAACTGCGCCGAGCACTTGACTTTATGCAGGTGGCCAGACAGTGGGACATTGTACGAAAAGTCAGCACACTCAGCACGGATAGTGCGCGCAACATGATTGCAGCGTCCAGGCAGCTCCCGTTGGAGCATATATGCCTTGAGCTGCACATAGCTCCAACGATCACACACACACACACACACACACACACACACACACACACACACACACACACACACACACACACACACACACACACACACACACACACACAGTATTATTGTATGAGAGAGGTTCCAGGTTGAATTGAAGCGAATATTTGTAATGTTCAGAGGTTGTTGTGTTTAATATTCATGAGAATATTTGTCATTGTTCAAATGATAATAAACAAACATATAAAGCATATTTGTCCACTCATATGTTGATAAGAGTATTAAAAACTTGAAAGATATCCCTCTAAGGTACATTTAGAACAGATAAAAAATGTGCGATTAATTTGCGATTAATCGCGATTAACTATGGACAATCATGCGATTAATCGCGATTAAATATTTTAATCGACTGACAGCCCTAATTATATTATATTTTATGCATTGCAAAGACACTACTTGTTCCTAAGTAACGACTATTGGCTTTTATGGTTTCAACATTACATGTGATTGGTAATGGCCACCTTGTTAGTCTTTAACTAAATCCATCCATCTCCAGGGGTTTCTCCCGGCCCAATAGCTGTATTTGGACAGGAACATTATTGTTTATCACGTCCTCAGAGGTGGTGTCATTTCCTGATACAAAGCAGAACTTGAAAAGTATGTGAGGAGGTCCCTCTCGCTGTGAGACACTCATCTGGAAAATATGTGCTGAGTTGTTGCTTAGGTCTACTGCTGACAAAATGCAGATGGTGAGATAACTAACATTATGTGTCAGCTCAAAGAAAGAAAGTCCCATGTGAGCCAAATTAACCTGAGGGCTAGTCAGAGTTGTATTTCTTTTCATATTGTGATCATTTTTAATACTGGTGTTCTGAACTGCTGTTGGCTGTAAAAAGGCAACAATAAAGGTGTTACAAAGCACCTCCTGGCCAAGGCATACAGTACAAAGAAGAGCAATTACTTTAATGTCATCGAAATTTCAGGGAACAGAAAGGGTGTGTTTTTTTTAAATAATCGTGTGAAAACTGCTCAGCAAGCAGTTGTTTTGGTGATATATATAGACCACGTAAATACTCAGCTGTCTTGGGTGGAGGATGTGAGGGTCAAGTGTTCGCGCCAAGTGCACCCGGAGTGACGGGGCCGCATGGAAGAGTCAGGCATAGCTCTGAGGCCCGCTGTCACACCAACCTGTTCCTAAGAGACCTTCCTGAAGCCTTATGACTCCGTGCAGCTCACACAGTCACTCAAATGACTTTACACTGTCGGGGGATGGGATGCATGGCCCAAAAAGCAAGTGGTACCACTGGTATTTCGCTTTTACAGCCACTCAAATTACCTACCAACCCAGGGATGGTTCGTATAAGGGGATGGGAATTGCCAGTGAAGTCTTTAACACTTATATAGATAGACATATTTCCAAATGCTTCTGTGGGTTTATAGCTGCATCAAAGCTCCAGTTTACATACTTGGAATGTGCTCAAATGCAAAGAGTCCAACAGGCACAAGAAGTAAACATGTATTGAGTTTTGAATGTAATATACTTGAATTATATTTTGGCCACATACACTGTCAGTATTTTCTAGGCAGCTTTGCACACTTGCTCTTATTATTTTATGGAATTGTTTGTGTTTTAACGTAATTGTGTAGTCTTTTATGGGTGTGTGTTTTTATGTTGTGTTTTGAACTTTATCCTTTTCAATCATAATATGACAATGAATTTGAATCATTTTGAATAAAAACGTTTATTAATATAATAAATAATAATAAAATTAAAATATTATTAATATGAAGACTTTTTTTTGTTGAATATATAAATATTATCGTGAATGTGGATAAATACTGTATTTTAACAATACGGTATTCTGTTTTTCACATTTGTTATTTTTTTTTTATTTATTTTTTTTTTAATCTGTTCGAAATAAAGATTGAAATGAAATAAAAATGAAAATTTTGAATAAAAACGTTCAGGCTAGGGAGCAAAATCAACACATTTTGCTCGCATATGAATGATACTTGTGTTGACACAATAACGTAATAAAAAGTTATTTCCAATTTGCTGGTAGACCTAAGTAGGAGGAGGATAGCGTGGCAAAACAAAAAGCCAAGCTCAGAGGTCTGGGCCAGTCTTAGTCCATAAACAAAATGATTAGACTATAAAAGCTATAAAAAGTGGGATCAGAAGGGCTGTCAATCCAATGTCGTCTGCTGATCTGTGGAAAGATGACTGATATCCCCATCAGGAACAAGAGAGGCTTGACAGAGCTTGTCAACAGCGCATAGCAGATCAAGGACTAGCAACAAGTGGTGCAGTAGTGTGTGTGTGTGTGTGTGTGTGTGTGTGTGTGTGTGTGTGTGTGTGTGTGTGTGTGTGTGTGTGTGTGTGTGTGTGTGTGTGTGTGTGTGTGTGTGTGTGTGTGTGTGTGTGTGTGTGTGTGTCTGTGTGTGTGTGTGTGTGTGTGTGTGTGTGTGTGTATTTTGGTATTTGCCTGTAGCGGCAATGCTTCTACATGAATACAGATTGCTATATGACCATCAGCTTGTACACATATTTTTCATTGCACTGTAAAGATTGGTACATAAAAGGTGTAATTAGGCAACACACATTCAGTCACATGTGGGAAAAAAGCTGCTTTAGATAGATAATGAGCTCAAAGTTACCACTCCAAGATTTTATAACTGCTGGTATTATACTTTGCTGCGCCTTAAAAATAAAAATAATCCTCCACACATGAGACTATGTTTCCTACCATTGATATAGTTGTCATAGCAAAGAAGAACGAGGGCTGGATTTGCATTCACTTAAAAACATGGATATTCACAGTTTTGGTTAATGAGTGAAGTTCAAAGATATTTTTCAGCCTCCCTTTTGAATGAAAGCTCAGATGTACAACTTGTTGACAAGTCTCTCCCACACCCTTTCTATCTATTTTCTACACTGGAGCTTGTTGCTAAGTAACACACTCAGTTTTTTCATGGCCAGTCCCTGTAGTCATTCATACAAATATATTGTTGTCTGCAAAAATAATGTTGGCACAGCGTCAATTTGTGTAATTTCAAAGGAGGTTTTTGTAAACATTGCGTTGTTGACTTGGCTTGGAAAAATATGATTCAGAAATATTTGTTGTGCCTATTAAAACCAATTACACTGTGCTATTACCTAGAAGAGCCATCTGACATCCCCTTTAGCTTATCTTCATGGTTTACAGGAAAAGGAATACCATACCAGCACGGGTCATCAAGCTCTTACCGTTATCCGATATCATACCGAACTACATATTTCCACATGAAAGCATTTCACTCATGTCCCATGGTGAGGCTGTATGTAGAAGGGGATTAAACTCAGGCATTGGGGGCATGAGACTTCATAGCAAAACTAAGATCAGTGATGTGCACTTTGTGGTGTGAAATAAATGACTGATCTGACATTACATATATGTATTCATACTGTATGTTCTCACTCTCTTTCCACACATGATAATCCAAACCCATGTTATTGTTTTATTGCCAAGACATAATTCCGCTTTCAGAAACATGTTGTTTAAAGTAAGGCCTCAGATTTTAAGTGTGAGCAACTACTTTTAATAATATATATACATGTGTATACCTTATCAAGAAGTATGCCAGATTATATGAATTAATTATGAAGGAGATTTAAAAGGAGGAGTATTGACACAACTAAACCAGCCTGGGATCACATAAAGCGGCCTGCCTTGAGTTGTGCAAATCCCTTAGGTTTAACAACTTGTCTGCCCAGAAATAATTGATTGAAATGTCTGCTGTAACCATTTTTATTCTGAAAGTCAAACCACAGATTGCACGCCAGGGTCTGCATTGCATCACGCAACCATTACAGTGGTAATACTATCCTGGTGGTGTGAACCTGTGAGACCCTTTTTAGAAAAACAATGTAAGATAGATCTGAGTCAGTGAGAAGTGTTTAAAGTATCATATTGATATGATATTTATGGTGAAAATGTATGTGGGGCAAAGCTTGACAATAACGTATCTATCTATCCATCCATATATCTATCTATCTATGCATATATCTATCTATCTATCTATCTATGCATATATCTATCTATCTATCTATCTACTATCTATCTATCTATCTATCTATCTATCAATCTATCTATCTATCTACTGTATCTATCTACTGTATCTATCTATCTATCCATCTATCTATCTAGCAAAGAAAGGAGACATGGCAATTTCAACTTTATATGGTGACAATATGTTAATGGTGTGTTAACTGCTTGTTGTGCTGTCCCCTAGTGGCCAAAAAAAATGAACTAATGTAATTTTAACTTTGAACTAAATCCAATTGTTTTATCTTTTCACAGAGGAAAACTGCACTTACTTCAGACACTTCACTCCCGGGCAGGATGCTGAGATATTTGACTATAAAACACAAAAAGGTAGGTTCCTGTTAAGGGTTCCCATATTGTGGCTATTTTCAACCCATCCTGTCTACACATGAAAAGAGGAGATATTCATTTTGAAACTATGTTCCTTGCTACACTAGGACATCCTAGTCTGTGTGAAGTTAAACATCAAACTGACTGCATCACATATTCCCTACTGACCTTACCTGCTGCTGCTGCTGCTGCTCTGCTTTCTGTGGGTTCAGATCTTCATTCATGTTACACTTCTGACTGCATAACCAACACACTCTCACTCCCTAAGCGTCCAGGAGCGACGCTTGGTCAGGGTCCCGTGGCGTCCAGTTGTGACGCGCCGAGGCTCCTTCAGCTTCATAAACCGACGCAAAGAGCTTTCAACTGATTGCAATGTATTCCCATCGGCGGCGGTATTTGACGCTTAGGGAAGCACGGCATTTGTTTGTGTCGGAGGCTGTTAAAGACAATGTGAGCGTCCATTCCCATTGGATAACGGAGAATTGTACACCCGGAAGTAAGTATTCCCCTTACTGTCGATTGATTTGACAGTGATATCTCCACTACTCATCAACTCAAAAACACCAGATTATCCTTGTTAATTACACAACATTGATAGGTTTTAGTGTGTGTACAATGCTTTTGTCACGTTTTCCCCTTCAATTCTGAGAAACAAGTCGTTTTCTATGAGTTTTGGATGGCCGAAGACATGACATTACCCACAATCCTCTGTAGCAACCATAGACTGTATAACAAAATTAAATAATACATTATTCCGAGTGTGCCTGCTTTTCTCTTTGAAAGTCATCACATAACGGCATTGTAATACACGTTTCAGCTGCATTAAATATGACATATCTGCCGTAGTTAACTCTATGTATAGAGCCCTGATGACAAGACTTCTAGACAAACAGGAACTGCCGCCAAAACTGAAAACTTGACGTGGATCTTAAATATATAAGCAATTAAACAACATCTTACATTTCTTTTCACACAATACGTCTCCTTGCAGTATCAACACTAATTCGGCTGACTTTTATATTTGATCCAATTGGTAGATAGGCTGTATTTACGCCATAACGGTGCACAGCTGATAGAAAGGGACACCTACTGGTTAAAGCACGTTATTGCATTTTATAATTTTATTATTAGATATTAATAGGATCCCTATAAAGTATATTCTTTACTCGTCGTTATTCTCTAATAGTTAATTAAAGACTGTATATAATGACTATTTTGCACATCCCTTTCAAGATTTCAAGATTTTCTAAGGTTTATTGACATATCATATTATACACAACTACGGTGTAGTTATGCAATGAATGAAAAACTTGGGTCGCAGGTTCCTCAACAGTGCATTACAAGACATCTATCAATATGTGTGTATGACATTACATTGTCATATTCTGCACATTTCTTATTCTATCTACATACATCTTATAAGAGTATAATACATATGTATAATATCAGTTAAAATAAGTGCGTAAACATAGTTAACATTGCAGGAAAGCAATATATTAGACGTTAAGTACTTTGTCAGGCTTAATATTTATCTGTAGATACACATTTCACTGTGTGTGCTGTGTGCTCTGCATGTGTGACCATCAAAGAGGGTTTCATCCCTCCATATTCATCTTCTATACCCCCAAAGCTTTTTTCTTATTCAAAAGAAGACCTTAACCTAAAGTATTCTTTAATGTTTAAATAAAGCCGTATTAGTTTGTCTGTTTTGCACATCCTCCTATTAATATCTAATAATAAAATTATAAAATGCAATAACGTGCTTTAACCAGTAGGTGTCCCTTTCTATCAGCTGTGCACCGTTATGGCATAAATACAGCCTATCTACCAATTGGATCAAATATAAAAGTCAGCCGAATTAGTGTTGATACTGCAAGGAGACGTATTGTGTGAAAAGAAATGTAAGATGTTGTTTAATTGCTTATATATTAAGATCCACGTCAAGTTTTCAGTTTTGGCGGCAGTTCCTGTTTGTCTAGAAGTCTTGTCATCAGGGCTCTATACATAGAGTTAACTACGGCAGATATGTCATATTTAATGCAGCTGAAACGTGTATTACAATGCCGTTATGTGATGACTTTCAAAGAGAAAAGCAAGCACACTCGGAATAATGTATTATTTAATTTTGTTATACAGTCTATGGTTGCTACAGAGGATTGTGGGTAATGTCATGTCTTCGGCCATCCAAAACTCATAGAAAACGACTTGTTTCTCAGAATTGAAGGGGAAAACGTGACAAAAGCATTGTACACACACTAAAACCTATCAATGTTGTATAATTAACAAGGATAATCTGGTGTTTTTGAGTTGATGAGTAGTGGAGATATCACTGTCAAATCAATCGACAGTAAGGGGAATACTTACTTCCGGGTGTACAATTCTCCGTTATCCAATGGGAATGGACGCTCACATTGCCTTTAACAGCCTCCGACACAAACGAATGCCGTGCTTCCCTAAGCGCCAAATACCGCCGCCGATGGGAATACATTGCAATCAGTTGAAAGCTCTTTGCGTCGGTTTATGAAGCTGAAGGAGCCTCGGCGCGTCACAACTGGACGCCACGGGAGCCTGACCAAGCGTCGCTCCTGGACGCTTAGGGAGTGAGAGTGTGTTGGCATAACAGTCATAGGTTTCACAGCTGGACTGGCTGTCAATGACAAAACGTCATATAGAACATGAAGAAGTCCTTGGTTAAAGGCAATATACGTTTTCTCTATCAAACTGGCCAAAAGTCAAGACTATAAATAGCAAAACAGAGCCCATATGTGCTGGCACCAGGGGCGGATCTATAGACGAATATTCATGGGGTGGCAAGAGGGTGGCAGGAGATTTTGAGGGGTGGCATCCCCTGGCAGAAGTATATGCTGATTTAATCGCAGTCATATCAATCAATGTTAACTTGGTAAGCCACAATATTAATATTTTAACTCAATAACATTAGATGACATTATTGTGGCACATCAGTAAAGCCTTAAATAGAAATATATAAGGTGGCAGACCAGAATTTAATGAATTGTAACTGAATGAGTTTGTTTCACTCTTAGACCAGCAGGGGCACCAAATCTATGCAGACTGCTGCAATAAGTACATTAATTAACTGTCTCATCGATGTTTGTCTGAATGAATATGATAATATTAACAATCATATTATTCCTATCAGCTGTCAATCACTGTTATGATTCACATATTCATTTATTATTGAATAAACTATATTTTTTGGAGGAGTTAATGATGAACGTTCCTCAAGATGCTTGCTCACCCTCCTTCAAATTTGAAGTAATTATACTATCATATATCAAAATTCAAAAGATTCAAAGGAACAGTTCAGCGCCCCACGACTTTATTGCAAACAGTTACAACCTTGACTTTACATCAGAAAAAACAAACATTAAAGAAGTGACTAACTGCATCAATTAGGGTTAAAAAAACGTGTATTCAGCTAAAACATAATACATCTCTGCAGTTGTTATCCAGTGGAAAGCCCTTACCTACTGGCCTAGTTAAATCAAAGTGGTTACTTTGATTTAACTGGGCAGTGTAGTTTTACACACCGTCTTATTTGACTTTCACAGGACTTAAAACTGTTTTTTGGGGGCAGACCCCCACAAAGAAAAAAAATATATACACACATACAAGGTCATCATCTTAACAGTTTGTTATGCTCATCTGTGAGCAGAGCATCAAGTTGGCATGCCTATAACAGGCTGAATGCGGCTATTACCATTTTGTTCAGCAACACGCCTCACAAACTGATTAAGATCTAAAGCTTTAGTGCGTTTTGATTCAATGGTGAGTACAGCCAAACTTGACAGTCTCTTCTCTGTCATTGTAGACCGCAAATACCTCATTCCTTCCGTCTACTTGGGTCCGAATGCTTCTCGTTTTGCGCCGTCCCGTTCAAATGAAATCGCCGCCAATCATATTTCCACGCTCGTGCCGTGGCCGGGGGAGGGGTTACAAGGCTATCTTGTGCTGCATTCAATTGCACTCGGACATTAGAGATTTTCTCTCATAAATGTCCGATGAGCCACAACTTTTCTTTCAAAACAAAGCGGGGGGAGTTCATTCTAAACTGTTGAGTAAAACGTTTTACACGAACTATGGAGAAATGTCACCAACATTTAAAAAAATATTATTAATAAATTAATTGCCTACATTTAGGGTGGCAACTAGGGTGGCAAGGCATTTTTCTGAGGTGGCAGCTGCCTCCCCGTGCCACCCCGTATAACCGCCACTGTTTGTGTAGCATCTCATGTATTTTTCTGGTGAACTCCCTGTGGTGGATAACAATCTAACTGTATGGCTGTGCCTGTGGTGATGTACATCTACTATGTTCATTCAACCTTATACACCATTATGGTACAGCCAAATGGCTCATTCAAGAGTGAATAACACTACAGGGAACTTAGGTCAGTGCTGCAATCATTCCAGCAAACTTGCAGTGTGTCTCTCAAGGGCTAGGCCATCAGTGTGTGTGTGTGTGTGTGTGTGTGTGTGTGTGTGTGTGTGTGTGTGTGTGTGTGTGTGTGTTTGTTTGCATTAGCATCTCTGAGTTTAGGGTAGGGGGGTGCGTAGAACTATATGCACAAGACTATTCGCATTAACACCCAAATAATTGAGTGTGACAGTGCTCCACATGTTCTTGCCCCCCTAATGCACATTACATGTGAGGGCTGTCATACAATATGCGTTGGCTGGGCCTCAATACAATCAGAGATGTAACAGGGTCACTGGAGAAAGGATGGAAGGAATGGAAGATGGAAGGAATGGAAGATGGAACAAACACACACACACTCACACACAGCTCTGAAATGTTGAATATACTGTACAGTGCACGTCCCTGCACATTGTGAGTGTTTCAAAAAGCATTAGTAGGCTATAGGAATTGTCAAATACAATTCCTAACAAAAACCTCAATGTGAGAGACATTTTTCGAATGAAGAAATATCAAATGCAATGCAGTGCCAGCCAGTGGCGGTTCTACGGGGTGGCACGGGGTGGCAGCTGCCACCTCAGAAAAATGCCTTGCCACCCTAGTTGCCACCCTAAATGTAGGCAATTAATTTATTAATAATATTTTTTTAAATGTTGGTGACATTTCTCCATAGTTCGTGTAAAACGTTTTACTCAACAGTTTAGAATTAACTCCCTGCTTTGTTTTGAAAGAAAAGTTGTGGCTCATCGGACATTTATGAGAGAAAATCTCTAATGTCCGAGTGCAAGTGAATGCAGCACAATATAGTCTTGTAACCCCTCCCCCGGCCACGGCGCGAGCGTGGAACGGCGCAAAACGAGAAGCATTCGGACCAAGAGGCAGAGCCGGGACGCCAATAAGTGCCACAAACTGCAGGTCATCTATTGGCCGATAGGCGATGACTGCAGAAAGGATACATTTCCATAGACCCCATGTTAAAATGCCCAACTTTACAGAAATAAACATGTTTCTACCCCTGGATGCAACAAAAATTATTCGGGATATAGTTAGATTCCACCTTAATGATTATTAATTGTTGAGTGAATTGTTTTATAACGCGACCCTTTTATTTATATTAGGTCTTAACGTTTTTGCATAAATTAGGGCGTGGTCACGTTGATGGACAGGTACGTGCCTCACTGTCAGCTAACAACAACTTGTCCACTCTGCTAGGCTACAACGTTGGCTAGTTGTAGTTACTGTACTTGACCCTTTAGCCGTGTTCGTGGTGATAGTGCCTTTTAGGGAATGTTGTTACAAATACCAGACAATTAAAATGTCGTGCTGTGCGGTTGAATGTACTAACAGAACTTCCAAGAAGTCTAAAATGATAATATTATACATGTTAACCCCATTAGCAGGTGTTTGTGTGCTTGTTAGCTTAGCTTGTTATATAGCTTATTAGCCAGCTAAGGACGTAACCCTTTATACATACATATACAGTTTAGTTTATGATTCAGCCTTGGGTAAGACTTTTATAGTCTATGGCTATGACGCCCATAATGCTAAACGGGAGCAAATGTTAAAAGGGGACCCAATTATCCCAGTGGTGGCCGCCAGAGCTAACGGAGCCGCAGGGGGCTAGCTCCAGCCGGCGTCCCGGAGCTAGCCCCCTGCGGCTCCGTTAGCTCCGGCGGCGGAGTCCAGCGTTATAACTGAAGATCAAGGAATGCAGCGAAATGCGGACTTGGTTCGCCTGCAGCCCGCTGTAGTATTAGCTAAATAAATTATGTTGAACAAGGCTTATTAAGCTGAACATCGCCACAATTGTTCTACTATGTATCGGTACTTCTTTTATTTTATTAACGTGTGACGACAAGCATTAAGAATAACAACAAATAGCTCATTCTCTTGCAGATTGTCTCGTTTGATTATGAATGTAACATTTATATAGTGGAACTACACTGTTTTATCAAAACCAAAGTTCCATGCAGTAACTTGGTCGATTCAACATGTTGAATCGGCCGCGGGAGGCATCGGGAGCTGTGAAAAGGTGCCGTAAAGAGACGACGCTGCGGGACACACCAACCTGAGTAGGGCGCCGCGAATGCCCGACTGCCTCTGACGGCCTCTGACTCCCAAAATCGGGTTGGTGTGTAGCCAGCTTAAGGGCTTCTCTGCAACTCTGCAGAATCCTATGGGTGACGTCACAGACACTACGTCCATACAGTCTATGATTCGGACCCAAGTAGACGGAAGGAATGAGGTATTTGCGGTCTACAATGACAGAGAAGAGACTATCAAGTTTGGCTGTACTCAGCATTGAATCAAAACGCACTAAAGCTTTGGATCTTAATCAGTTTGTGAGGCGTGTTGCTGAACAAAATGGTAATCGCCGCATTCAGCCTGTTATAGGCATGCCAACTTGATGCTCTGCTCACGGATGAGCATAACAAACTGTTAAGATGATGACCTTGTATGTGTGTATATATTTTTTTTCTTTGTGGGGGTCTGCCCCCAAAAAACAGTTTTAAGTCCTGAGAAAGTCAAATAAGACGGTAAGGGCTTTCCACTGGATAACAACTGCAGAGATGTATTATGTTTTAGCTGAATACACATTTTTTTAACCCTAATTGATGCAGTTAGTCACTTCTTTAATGTTTGTTTTTTCTGATGTAAAGTCAAGGTTGTAACTGTTTGCAATAAAGTCGTGGGGCGCTGAACTGTTCCTTTGAATCTTTTGAATTTTGATATATGATAGTATAATTACTTCAAATTTGAAGGAGGGTGAGCAAGCATCTTGAGGAACGTTCATCATTAACTCCTCCAAAAAATATAGTTTATTCAATAATAAATGAATATGTGAATCATAACAGTGATTGACAGCTGATAGGAATAATATTGTTAATATTATCAAATTCATTCAGACAAACATCGATGAGACAGTTAATTAATGTACTTATTGCAGCAGTCTGCATAGATTTGGTACCGCTGCTGGTCTAAGAGTGAAACAAACTCATTCAGTTACAATTCATTAAATTATGTCTGCCACCTTATATATTTCTATTTAAGGCTTTAATGATGTGCCACAATAATGTCACCTAATGTTATTGAGTTAAAATATTAATATTGTGGCTTTCCAAGTTAACATTGATTGATATGACTGCGATTAAATCAGCATATACTTCTGCCAGGGGATGCCACCCCTCAAAATCTCCTGCCACCCTCTTGCCACCCCATGAATATTTGTCTAGATCCGCCCCTGTACACAAAAGAGATGTTGGTATGGATCTGGGCATTAAGAGGTTCTTCAAATGTTTGATAAACTTAAGTTAAGAAGTTAAAATGTCTAAACAAACTGTACCGTTGCATGTTGGAAAACTGTCTTCTCTCTTAGAGCAGACAAAACATGCGCTAATGGCAATTGCTAATTGCAGCACGGCACATTTGTCTTAATCACTAGCTAACACTGTTAGCAAAGACTGACATTTATTGAATGAGTTCTGTTTGGGATGCCAGCTGAATGATGTTCACTTTGTTGTTATTAGGTTGCCCAATCATCAGCCACAGACACTGTAGCCCTTATGAAAGCACATTACATTAGCTAACTTAGCAAAGCAGTGTTAGCTTACGCTGCTTGTAAGTAAGGCGTCTACTTAGGCAGCAGCGAACTGCACAGGCTCTTCCTCGAACTCCAAGACAAAGTTTACAAAAGTTACTTAAAAAATAAAGGTTAAAGTACAAAATTGTATACTTCTCATGTCAACTTGCATTGAAATGGGCGCATATTGTAGATGCTAATGTTGTACTGCAAAATAGTACTTCCAGTAGAATTGCTCCCTGGATTCTTGTATAAAAAGAGAAAAAAAACTATAGGCTACATGAGTTAATACAACCACTGGTATTTTTTGATTTTTACATTGCTCTTGGTGTAGAGAAACTTTGGGATTTCCGACTGGCTGATAAGCTCGACAGACAAGCAGTATCTCAGAGAAGGTAGCGTGTAAGGTGCGGCCCATGCTCCCCTGCCAGCAGAAGATGAAGGCTCTCGCCCCCAAAGGAGTGCCTGTCCCCTGGGCCTGGTTCACAGGCGAACAGGCGGCAGATCAAAGGCCTCACATCATATCCACCCTCTGATCGGGAAAACAAGCCAGATGCAGTTCTTATTACACAAACGCCTGATATCTGTAAACAAATTACATTCATAAAGTATATTTGAATGTTGCTTGTAAAGATGAATGCCTTTAAAGCAAGTTTGGTGGAATATGACATGTTTGTTGCAGTCAAAATATCTGTTCAAAAGCCAAAAAATAACATTGAATTCTACTTACAAGTAATGTATATGAAGCCAAAACCTTATGTGTCTTTTCAGTTAGATACACTGTTGAACTGGGTGCCTTTCCCTTCATAACCATGAATGTGGGAACAGAAATGTAATTAGAATGTAGAAAAGCTCTCTAAAGCAGCAATTGGCAATATCCCACGGGAAATAGTAATGAATAAATGCAATTTTTACTTTTTTTTTGTTACGTTTCTACAAACTGGAAAATCTTAATATGTCAAAAGTAAACACTTGTGGAGAATGAGGGATGAACCATGCATTTGTTGATGATCAGACACATCTAGAATAGGCAAACCGTATTCTGTAATCCTAACCTGATACTAATTAAGAACAACATCAAAAAACACACACATGGAAAATTGTTCCACAAAACAAAACACCACTTTGAAAAGTACATGTGGTGTTTTTGGTTTCATACAATACATTTCTAATGTGGCCATTTGAAATAACATAATTATTGGGGTCTTTTGATTGAAAAAAGGAATGTATTAAAAACACCACATTTACATTCTTTATTTCTTTCTTTCCAGAGTACAACATCTCGGCTGCAGCCATCTCCATCTTCAGTCTAGCCTTCATGATCTTTGGCTCTCTGTGTCTGATGGGATCATGTACCGGCAAAGGCAAAGGAAGAGACTACCTCCTTAAACCTGCTGGCATGTTTTATGCATTTGCAGGTGGGCTCAGGAAAACAACATCACTTCAATTTATCTTGCAGCATTTTTGAGAGCTAACTAATTTAACATTTCCTTCATTACCAGGTCTCTGTTGCTTCATCTCACTGGAGGTGATGCGTCAATCAGTGAAACGCATGATTGAGAGCGAGGAAACAATCTGGATCGAATACTACTACTCCTGGTCATTCGCGTGTGCCTGTACTGGATTTGTCCTCCTCTTTCTCACTGGCTTTGCCCTCCTGCTTCTCTCCATGCCGCAGATGCCTAGGAATCCATGGGAGACTTGCATGGACGCCGAGCAGGACCAAGTGGAGTGATGACGGACAGATGATTACAGGATTTGAGGAGAGTGACTGTGTCTATTGTTTTGAGTACATATTCAAGGATAGGTTCAATTCAAGAACAGGCCATAAAATGGTAACGTCATGATGACAGAAACTGGTTTGGGGTGTGGATGGACCATAGTAATGAAGAGAAATTTACCTCACTACAATTATAAAGCAACTTGAATATGGGGCGTTTTCGGAGTTATGAATGTCCGCCTTGTCATGCATGTCCAACTAGAGCGTAAAATATAGCAATCCACTTTGGTGGGGTTCATGTTGGAGATCACAACTTAAATCTGACATGAAGCCTCAAAACCACCATACTTCTCAAAAAGAGCCAACCTGGTCTAAACGGCACTTTTGCCTTTTACTGCTGGTATATTTAAACAAATATCTTGAAAAGGCAAACAATTAGTAAAGTCACTGTTTTGTAAGATGGTTTTAACATCATTATGCCCTGACTTAGTTAAAAAGTCGTAAATATAATTAGATTCATTGACATTTTAAGAATATAGTTCATACAGTTAAGACCAGACAACTACATATGTAATATGATGTAGTGCACTTTGTATGATATTTTGTAGATATCTAATGTTCATCTGTTGATTTTTCAATGGGATCGCTCAAGGAATCAATGACTTACTAGAAGTATCAACAAAATGTGTTAGGTTGAGATGTATGTTTCCAAACGTTACAATTTTATATTTCTAAGATTTGAAAATTAAAGAAAGTCCCATTAAAATAAGAACTTTGTGAATAAACGACTGATTTCAGGCGAGGCAGATGCACAGAGCAGGTTTGTGTGTGTGGTAGGCTGAATGCTAAACACCCACACACTCCGTGTTGGACAAGCTTCAGCTCTAGCAGGTGCACATATAATGCCTTTTACTTTTTTTGTTGACAGCTTACAAACCAAACTGATACAAAAAATGCTCTGTTCTGTACATGCGTCATCATGACCCAATTGAAACACATTGGTATTTGCATCGGTTCAACAACCTTTTCTCTGTGTGAAAGAAGTGTATGGAGATCATAAAATCTGACACAGGCTCATGCTCTGTATTTGTGCTGTGAGTCAGTTTTGTTTCAGAATGGATTTTCACTAGCCAGCCAATTCAAAACACAAATGTACAAACTTTTTACAAAGCAAGCAAACATTTTTTTTCATCGACATTACCTACTGTATAACATAGCTGCTGCCCTGCATATAAAGGAGAGCAGTTTATTTATGTGAAAAGCCTGCAGCTATTGGTGAGAGCAATGTCATAGGCTTGTTTAGTGCAAGTCTATTTAATTAGTTAGTTGTATTTATTTTGACTGAGTTGTAAGATTCATTTCACAGAATGGAAAAGTGAAATAAATAACAAAAAAATAGAATACCTATTGTAATGGTAATTGTTGAAATTAATTTCTATGTTTTTTCTGAATATTGAATGTTTTTGAATGCAGCATATTCTGTGTGTGTTTCTTATGGGCTATTTCTTTGTAACCAAAAATAAATCTTAATTAGCTTTGGAAACTTTGTTTCTGAAATCCCTTTTTTTTGTTTCCTTTGCTTTCATGTACCAAACAATGGGGTGAGATTGTTGATGCCAAGTGTGTGTGTTGTTTCGGCTGTACAGAGACTACATTTGTCCGACATGATGCACCTGGCTGGTGATGATCAGCATCACATTTCTTCTCTCACTCCGTCACTGTCTTGCAAATGTTCTTTTTATTGGTTCCTTTTAAACGACTACACATTCATACAGCTACGTGAAAACACTGCACACTATTTCATACATTTAGTTAAATGTGGTTCTGTCATCAATGTGATCTCCCTAGAACAACTGTCAGTAAACTTCCCTTCATTAGTCATGGGGCCAGGTCGAGACAAAAAGGAGAGCAGCTGCTGACACTAACTTGTAACTATGTAGATGGTTTTAAGTGTTAAATCCAGAGTATATCCACACAGGAACATTAAGTGGCTCTGCAGAGGAAACACATTCTTGTCTTTCTTTCTTTCTGCAAGGGCTGATATCCAAGCCTTTAGTCCTAAAGGCAACAACAGATGCACCTTCAAACTATGGCAAACCCCCGAATAATTCCTGTATTCTATATCACTGCTGGTTAATGCAGAGGATGATACAAAAACAAAAGGCAGAACTCTAGAAGTTTCAATAAAAACACTTTAATAGAGAAACAAATAAAAAAAGAAAATAAACCTTTGAAACACAGTCTAAATCCTTGATTATAACCACCACCAATTGAAATGAAGAAGAGTAAAACAGATCTATTCATTATTTTTGTACCCACGAGGGAGGAACCAATGGGAATGGGAGGCTGGGAGAACAGGTGAGCCATTGATTCACTGCAGCGAGGGAGGGAGGGAGGAACAGAGGAGAGCCAACAGAGAACGGGAAGAGATGTGGCGTTTATAGAAGGCTTAACACAGTGCTCTCTACTGGCTGGGCAAAAGGTTGCTCCCTCTCCATGTGCCACACAAACTGGTTTGTTTTCTTTAAAAAGGCAACACTGATTTTTTTTTAAAGACAATAATTCATATAATGAAACATGGTTCAATATTGCAAGGTGAAAACATTTTAAAATCCAACTTAAAGACCTTTAGTTTCACAGTAAAGATCATGGCAAACTCATTTTTGGAACAAAGTCTTAAAACAAATCAGCATTGATGACAAGTTGTAAATAACATCTGTTAAAAATGTCTTTGGCTCAATCTCTTCTGCTTCAAAATAAATAAAAATGAAGAAGCGGTGAAATATTAGTATTGCACAACTTCAGAGATTAGCCATTTGCCAAACAAACTAAGTTTTGTAAATATGACACAGCAGGGAGCAACCTGAGCTTCAGCCCTGCTAAGTAACTGCAGAAAAAAAGGACTTAAATGACCATTACATATTTGATTGACATGTTAGTAAAATATTATAATAGTTTTGTTGATAATGTCACAAGTTATTGTACACATCAAATAATATACCAAAATTTGACTCTGAAGGTTGAACATATAAGCTTTTTTTTTTTTTTTTTTTTTTTTAAACTTTTTAATTCATTCACAAATCAATACAAACTGATAAAAACAGGGATAAAACCAGCCAGGTCATCTCAACATGCATGAAAAGAAAAAAAACGTCTTCACATTAACAAAAATAAATCAATCCATGTTGATTGTTGTATAGTTGTGAGAAAACAATACAGGACAAATCCAGCAACATATACTTTCCAATATGTATTGTACAGTGAAATAAGTCGTCTGAAAACAGAAACTCTCCTCTTTGTCAAATCAGCCAGACACCATCTTATCAAAACAATCTAAAAAGTTACAAGATGTTGCAACTATCCACTGGGTTATTGTTGTCGTTCATTATTCCTAGGATTATTCTTTTTTGTTTTGCATAATTAAAAAGGGCATACCTCTTCTTTGAACAGCTTCTACAAAATTGAGGCGCTCCCAAAGTTTGTTTGTAAATACCTACAAAATGCATATTTACAAGTATGTGTTGTTTTCCGCCAAGTCAAAAGATCTGAGCCTTTGAATGACAATGTGAAAACTTAAAAACGTACGAATAAGAACATGAAGCTCTCCGCTGAGTGTTAAAAACACATCTATGTAAATCGCTGTAGCTTACTGTAGCTTACTGAGGAACGCTTTAAGAGACAGAACAGTGACTCGCTGCCGTATGAAAGCCACCAAACAGCAGGATGCTTTTAGTACAACTTTATCGATTTGCAAATGGGGCAGTGGTATTTTAACAATTCAAATGAAATACAGAACAGAATTGAGTACTGGATGACTGCTTCCAGCATTGCGTTTATTATTAAAGAAACACCTTGGCAGATATAGTTCAATTTCTTTTTAGATTTGGGACTCTATGAACGCAGTAAGATCCCTTTGCATGCAAGCTGTGAGGCCGAGTAAAATTAATGTGTCATGTTCATGTTTTTTGGTGAGAGATAAAAAGGTAATTTGAACGTCGCAAATGTAAAGTATATCTAGAGCCATTTCATTTTGATTTGAAGTGAATGAGATTATTCAATCTGTTCTAATATTAATATATCAATGGGACTGAAAAGGTGAATAATGTAATTATCTGAATAACCAAGAAACAACGAATAAGACGTTACCGATTCATTCGCATCACGCACAGTCCTAAAAACAGGCACAAGTCTTTGAACAGCTTGTAGTATAGTGACTTTTACTTTGTTACCTTTTTGGTTAAATCTCAAGCAGACTGTTGGAAAGGATGATGGGAAAACGTTTTCCATCGAACGATCTACAATTCCCCAAATATGGTAAGGATGTTTATTGACAATGATCAATGTTTTTGGTAGAACTTGGAGCACATATTGGCTAATGGATGAGATGCATGTGTATTATGTATATGACAAAGAGATTTAAAGATTGTCTTAAAGAAAATAGAGACTTTGGTCTTTGGGAAATCTCTTACAATGTGAAAGGGATTCAAGAAACTGGGAAATATATGGCTACAAAACATCTACGAGACCTACACTGAGCATATTACAGCAGCAGTGATCCGAGTGCTGTTTGTTATTGTGACAAAGATCCAGTATTGTTCTGAGAAAACAATGAATTAATTACTGAAGATAATTAATGTGTATTTTTAAATGTCGGGGTATTTTCTATGTCTCTACAGTCTCAATATACTTCTGATTTAACCAAAAAAGCTCACATTTAGCGTGTTCAAAAGCGTCTGACTGGCAGTGTTGATCACACCCTCAGTTTCCACTTACCCATCATGACACACCACTTTGACCCCACCACTCTCTTCACTTTCACAAACCCTCAGAGTACTGCAACCTTTTCGAAAGAAGCTCAACGTCAATTAGTGACAAAACACATTTCATATCGTCAGCAGTAATTAAAACCATTTCCGTGTTGTAGCTTTTTGATGACACAAACTAAAGAAATAAAATGACTGAGAATCGGCCACAAGCAAAGCAGTTTGGGATAATCCTATCATCGAAAGTGGTGTCTGGTGTTCTCTGATCCTTAACACAAACAAAGGAGGAATTGAGTGGTTGTTTTTCAGACTTTTTTTACACTGTATCTTTTGTTGCTGATGAGACATTGGTGAAAAGTAAAATATGAAATTGTCATTTTTTTGAAAACAATCACATTTACTACTAAATTACTGAAGATAATTCCTAGCTATTTCCAGGATGTCTAAGAATTAAGGATCAGAAGCCAACAAACAAAAATAATTCATAATGCAAATGCTAGCATGATACAGGAATTTAAGGACATGTCTGTGGCATACAATTCAGTCTTTTATTTTCTTTATATTTACAGATTAGAGGAAAATTTATCTACTTCTATACACTGTTCCATGTAGTTTCTGTGTCGGTTGACCACTTAGCTTTTGTCCGTTACCACAACTACAGTAGTTTGAAAATCAAGACGCAACGTCCACTCAAAACTGAGGAATACAAAGTGATAAAACCTTCAACATACTTTTTCTAGTAACCAACAAAACCAACTTCAATAAGGAAAAATATGGAGGTAGCTAAGTGGTCAACCGAATCTCACCTTTTTATATTTTATTTTTTTTATAACTTTTTTTAGCATTACGTACATATACAAGTGTAGATAATATAAGTATATATTCATATATACATAATGAGTATGTATATATACCGGTAATGCATTCATTATATATACTTATTTTCTTCACAGATATGTGAAACAGGAGAAAAAAGGACTGTTACAAATAAAAAGTTAAAATGAAACAAAATGCAGAAAAAAAACCTACTGATAGAAACAATTTATAAATGCACTTTGTACTATTTTTTTTGTGTTTTTAGAAACAGTTTTACCTTTTTTGTTTTTGTTTTATATATTTCATTACTTACTTATAATGTGGGAGGGGTGACACTTATTTAAAGTAGGAATAGTACCCATTGCTACCATTTGAACTTCCTATACTCAGCTCTTGTAGGAGGGAGAGGGGGTCGCTGTTCTTTTTGGCCTGTTCAGGGCGAACAGCTCGGGGTTTGGGTGGAGCGCGGAGGGCACTGGCGTAGGACATGGTGGGTGGTTTGCTTAAATTTGGAGCCCCCTGGCTGGCCTCTGCGGGAGCCTGCGGTGGGGGGGGGGGGGGGGGGCTGCTGCTGCTGCGGCGGTGGCGGCTGCTGCTGCTGCTGCGGCTGCTGTGGCTGCTGTGGCTGCTGTGGCTGCGGCGGCTGCTTGTTATTGGGCATGAGAGGAGGAAACTGTCCGAGGTGCTGAAGGGAGTTGAGGGAGTGGGGGTGCGTCTGCTGTCCTGCTGTGGCCTCGGCCTTCACCTGCTCCTCCGTCTGGCGAAGGGCTTTGGCAGCTGCCGGACCCACAAAGAAGAAACGAGGAGAAAAAAAAGAGAGGTGCCGCAAAAAGATACAAAGTGAATTAGACCTGAATGGAACATCATGGATACATCTCAAACAGCTCTGTATATGGGGAACAAAAGCCTATTTGGCGAAACATCGGCCATAAGACTGTTAAACAGCTGAACTTTTGAAAGAACATCCATAACATTCATCTGTTTGCAACTTATATATATATATCAATATTCCAATTACTTGTATAGAGACTGTTCTGCACTATTTCTATTATATTCTATTTGATTTGATTGACTTGCAGTATTATCTGTTTTATTGTGTTGCACTGTTGGAGGAGCCTGTGACCTAAGCTTTTCATTGTCATAACTACACTGTAGCTATGTTCGTATGACAATAAAAGCCTTGAATCTTGAAACATACCCATTAAGTCCCGGTGCTGAGCGAGGGTGGCGGCTCCGTTACATGGAATGTTCTGGAACGGACCAGGACCGGGGCCTCCGCCGTTACTCGGCCAGACGTCATGTGGGGGGTAACCGTAGGGGGCGTGTGGGTGCTGATGGTGCTGTATGTGTGGATGAGGGTGTTCCTGGGGGTCTGACGGACAGGGCTGGGGCTGCTGGGACAGGGCGGCGTGGGCGTTGGCTGGAGACGAGTCATCCGGGTAGGTGGAGGAGATGCGGCGCTGATAGAGGGGCCGGCCCGGACCTCTGGGTTCATACTGCACAGATAGGAAGGTGAGATGGATGAGGAAGAGGAATGGGGGAGAGATTTAGACTGACAGAACGGTGTGCAAAATATCCTTAAAAGAGGAAGAAACCCATAAGCAGCTTCTCATTCAGTGATGGAGGCATCAATGAAAGAGAGAACACTTCTGTGCAAGCGTTTGCCAAATATCTGTTTTATGCATTCACCACTATTTCCATTTTTCTATTCAAATTGAACTTGCCACTAAAAATGTAACCTGTAATCCATTTCCTCTCCCGTTACACAGCACCTGAGCTACACATTGTTATTCTCATTCTGCATCTTTATCAAATGTGTGAGATTTAGGTCATTCAGATGTTATCAGGAAATGCTAAATCTCTACTTTATGCAACACAGAGATGAGCATTCGAGACAACTCGGCTAATCCAATCATATAATCTAAACTGTAACAAGGTGGAGAACATGTGACCAAATGACTCAAATAAAAGTCCAAATGAAAGAAACATACCTCATCTACATTGTGAAGGGCTGTGGCTGCTGATGTTCTGGGCGACAGAGGGTGGTAGGACTCCTGGTCTGGACCTTGACTTTGTTGCTGCTGCTGCTGCTGCTGTTGCTGTTGTTGTTGTTGTACTTGTTGTTGTTGTTGCTGCTGCTGCTGCTGCTGCTGTTGTTGCTGCTGCTGCTGCTGTTGCTGCTGCTGTTGTTGTTGCTGCTGCTGCTGCTGCTGTTGTTGTTGTTGCTGCTGCTGCTGCTGCTGTTGCTGTTGTTGTTGTTGTTGTTGGTGGTGTTGCTGCTGCTGTTGCTGTTGTTGTTGTTGTTGCTGCTGCTGCTGGTGCTGATGGTGAAGTTGCATCAGGTGGACTTGCTCCTGCTGCCTGCTTGGATGAGCCATGATGGGCATGGCATAAGGAAGGCTGTGACCCTGGTTCCCCAACAGGTGGTTCTGCTGTGGTGGGCTCACTGACGCAGCTCCACCGTGGGGCCACTGGGCCTCTTGCAGAAGGTATTTGACCTGGGAGGAAGGGGGGCTGCCAGAGTGGGCAGGGGGCTGATGCGGGTAGTTACCAGCGTTATACAGGGGGTTGGCCGGGTGCTGCTGCAGAGCTGCGTTGTTCAGAAGGTTTTCATTGAGCATGTCGCGGCCTGGGTCATGGGAGTAGGGTCCTGATGGGTAAGGGCCAGCATGATTGGAGGTGGCGGCCAATGAGGATGAAGGGTCACCTGAGGAACGGGACTGAGACTGGCGGTACTGGAGGAGACGGGATTGAGGTGGGGGCTGCATCTCAGCTGGATCCCTGGGTTCAGGCTGTTCCTGAGGGGGCATCTCTCTCAAGAGACCCGGGTACCTGGGAATTACAAATGTATTCAACACCCAAACTCATTCAAGCAGCAGCGAGGAAAAGAAAACAACAATAACTGAAGGGCAACCAACAAAAATAACATTCAACAGCAATATTTACAGTCCAATTTCAAGTAATTATCTTGTTTAGTTTGCTCTTCTGCACACTCAATTTAAAATCATACATAACATGTTCAAAAGTAAAACTAAAATGTCTTTAGATATAGGTTACAGACCAACAAAAATGCATATTAAAGAAACTTTGGGTCATTGTTACCTGTTGAAAGGCGGCCCAGAGGTGGCAGAGGTTACAGCCTCGTCCTCCATGTTGGCACCGAGGCCCCAGCTCGCAGCCCGGAGCAGCTGATGGGGGAATCGAGCCATGCCGGGCTGAGCCAGGTGGGCGAGCTGCTGAGGGAGAGGGAAGGCGACGCCGCCCTGGAGGAAAGGGCCCGCCTCGTTCCACTGGCCCAGCCTGGCTGCCTGCTGTTGCTGTTGCTGGCTCAGGGCCTCGAGAGCCATGGGCCCCTGGAGGTCTGAAAGTGGAACCACAAGATTAGTTTTCAAAATCACTGTCCTCATGACTCGGTGGTCTGATGTACTGTACAGTTAAGTTTAGGATGTTTTACAATCTTTTGATTAAGGAAACGTATCAAATAAATTGCATATTTATTTATATATTACATATGATAACACAACATCTGATTATGTCCCATCATAATCAATGCAGAGTTTACATGTAAACTCAATTCAGCTAACAAGGATCTGTTTGCAAATATATATAAAATCATAGAGTATCACTCCTTATGGAGTTAATCCAAAACAAAGAAAAATCAAGAAAGGCATCTTAATTAAGGAACATTTCTTTGAATCATTATTGCCTTTTAAGTTGTTGTAATGTGCTATTGAATCAAAGATTTATATTATTAAAAAAGATTTTCACTGGGGAAGAAAACATTGCTTGAGCTTTAATCAACAACACTAGCTTTAGTCCCACAGACCAAATACCAAGTGATAATATGGGCCAACATCAAAGTGAATATTAAGAATGGCAGCTACTTATTAGCCTCCCAGAAATCAAAGGATCTTGCAAATAAGTCAGATTATCGGGATAGGAACTACAGTCAAATCAAATGTCTTTTTTTGATAAAAAAAAAAAATGTAATTGTAATACTTTGTTCAAGGTTAGTCTTTACCCAAATTATCAAGCTTGTATTACAACCAACCAAACAATCAAAAATATTCTGTCTTTAAAAAATAAAAATAAATCTACAAAACAAAGTCACCATTTCTCATCCAAACGTTAAGGGTTTGCCTTACAAAAGGGAAACATAATGCTCCACTCACCCAAACTCTCTCCCATGCTTCCATCCTGTCCGTCCTCCCCAAAGCTGTTGACCCTGTTATGCTGCGACAGGCCTGGGTGGTGGCCCCCCGCGTGGCCCATCGGAGTCCTAATGGAGCTACTCATCTCCTCCACCCCTACGGACTCCGACCCATCCATAGTGGGAGACTGGACGGCCCTGTGGGGGGGAATGGTGCCACTGAAGAAGGAAGCGTTGTGGCTGCCACCAGCGTAGGCAGGGCTGAGTTGCTGCTGCTGCTGACTCTGGGGGGGCATCCCGGGGTGAGGGGGCTGGCCGACCCGATAGGGAAGTCTGGAGACCGGATACTGAGGGGGGAAGGCCCTCCCACTGGCAGGATGTGGGGGGAAAGCTGGGTTGGGTGGGGCCAGGTGGTAGTTCAGGGGTCTTTGGGCAGCTGAGGGATCCTTTCGATGCAGCATCGCATTGGGAAATCCACCAATCCCGTCAGTCTGGGAGTCTAGACTTCGACTCTGGCTTGTGTCTAAATCACCCTGGATACAAAATAAAGAAAAAATACACCATGAGCAAAGAGGCGTGGCCATTGATCAATTAGGTAGATTGTTTATGGGTGAACAATAACAAATGAAACACAAGTGTCAACAACATGCCTGTTTTTCCTTCATGTCTGCGGTTTTCCTCTCTGGTGTATGAAGACGGCTCTGTTCTGGCTTTGGACATCCTTCTAATTTACCTAAACAAAAAAACAAAACATAATTACCATTGGCTTGGCTTTTTAATACAGTCCGTTCTTTCTTTTGATGGAAGAAAAATTACAGTAATTTGCTAATCTTGGTGGTTGTTCGAAGGGAAAATTAAATTCAAGGCGCACCATTTCTGATGGGGTCAGCCTGGAGCTCCTTGTCGGGGCTGGGCTGGCCCATCCCGAGAGGAGAGGGGTGCCCGACCCCACTGTAGGGGATGGGGGACCCTCGATTCTGGGCCTGCAACAGATTGAAGTTGTAGGCCATGGCCGCCGGGTGGCTCATGATGCGAGGATCCACAGCAAAGCGATTCTGGTAACCTGGCCAAGGCAACTAAGGAAACAAATACACAGATGGACAGATTATTGATCAGGAAGCCATAACACAGGAGAGAAGGGTTAACACATACTGTGGAATATGGAGAACACATTGTACATCATATCAAATGCATATGAATTAATCAAATAATGTTCTTGCCATACACTATTTGTAAGAAATAAGCAAATCTCAACTAAGTGGAACTATTTAACTAGTAAGATTGTTCTATGAGAGCAAACTTGTGGTATAATTCTGAGCTGGCAACTTGTATGTGGAATAAACTGATATTCTCGCATTATAAAACAAAATGTGATATTTGACAAAATATTTAGACGGATTAGAAGATTATAATATTGGAATATGACCGTGGCCTGGTGGCACATTGGATATAGTGGCATTGTACACATTCTAACAAGTGAATTTGTGTCAGTTTAAAAAACGTGAAACTTACAGGCAGGGGCATGGACATGACCATGTTTCCACCGTACACAGCTGGGACGTAGAGGATACTGGCGCCGGTGTGGGGATCTATCCTCTGAACAGGACTGGGTGACTTGCCCATGCCAGCTGGTGTGCCTCCCAAGGGTGGGCTGAATGCCCGAATTGGGTTACCCATCAACACGGCTGGGTTGGGTTGCACTGCAATGGAGAAGATGGCATGTTAATACAAGTAAGCGCAAAAGGTTCTTAACCGTAATGCGACGACACACTGAGAGCATGCAACACACAAGTCCCAAGCATATCTAACTATTCATAGCTTGGAACATGTCAGATTATACCCTGTATGATTCTAACAGAGAGATGAAAAACAGCTGATGGCCAACCCTGTATAGATAAAGAAGGGTTTTTATTTAATTTTTTCAGTAGATGGATGTAGCTGGCTGACAGTTTTTCAGCGGCTGCAGCAAGGTCATTGTGTTCCCGCAGTAAACATCGTATTATCAGCTCCTTGCTGTGTTGTTCAGGGCTGCATCGCACTGATGGCTTCAGCAGCCTCAGGCCTTCATGCATCCATCTGGGCGGCTGCATTAGACTGGCTCATATCAAGCTGTCGAGATGTGCGCCATATTCAAAAATATATAAATATGATAATGACAGCAATGCTACAGGGATTTCCTTTATTTTTTTGATGCAGTATTTATTAACCTTAGTAATGTATAACTTTCATGGATACGTTTCAAATGTGAACTGCATTGTATTCCTATCCCTTTTCCTTTATCTACATCCAGACAAGTTCATATTCTAATCACCTTAAATGAGCTACAACATATACAGCATATCAAATTGCTTTTTATTCTAATGATCTTTGGAGCTACAAAAAAAAGAAGCTTGCGAAAAGTCTTAAGTTTGCTGTTGCAATTTCAGACATGTCAAAAAACAAGAAAAAGACATGAACAGAAGAACCAGGTAACAGTTCAGCTCACCATATCCTTCAGGTGGTAGATGCTCTGTGTGGTTGGCATGTTTTCCCTGTAAGACAAAAGAATCATTAGAAAATCACAAGCAAAACTTCAAGGGTATGCATTAAACAAATATTTGACTGCTTTTTTTTTTTACAGAATAGGCCAACGTAAAACTTGGGGTTTTCTTGTAGAGAGGCAGTTTCTATTTACTCATCAACATTTTTAAATATGTGCAATTATAAAAGCATTTAAATGGAGGAGTCATTATTAAAGGATTGCATTAATAAATCCACTAAAGCCATTGATCAATGTATTCCATAAACAACCACGGATAGAACTAAGCTGTCCAAAATCTCAAACACACAAGAGCTACACTGCTGCGTGTGTCCGACATAACCCCGGTTAACTCTGGATTTATTTTGGGACTGCTTTGTTGATTTCATGATACGAGTTAACATGTCTGCCAAGTAAGAACCTTTGTGCCACATCTCCAGGGGGCTTCAGTTACAGCACCAGCATCTACATGTACACGCAGAGTTTCAACTGAATCCTGATCAATGTTGACACACACTAAATTACTCATGAAGGCCATACACACAATCAGCTCCCGTGAGATCTCCCAATCCCTGAGTTTAGGATGATCCTGTCTATTTTATTATGAATTGCTATACGCAAGCATACACAACAATCTACTTAGAGCTCTTTCTGCGGCTGGTTCTGTGAAACGCAGTCTCTCTCGGTTGAATGAGGTGTAAACAGATAGTCCATGACAATAAATATGCTTTCTTCAAGCGGAGAATTCATGACATGCTACATTCCAATGCCTTTATTATTATGCTGATATTATATAAAGCTAATATTATTATATATCTTTCAGGTAATGGATAGTAATTCTGTTGAATTTTTAAGAAGTCCATAAACTACATTTTTTCTGGCACTTCCTACTACTACTACTACTAATACTAATTCAGTCTTTGGCACTTAAGACACACTTTCAAGTATTGCAGCAAGAAGTTTTGAACAAAAGATGAATAATAAATAACTTGAACATCTGACATTACAATGCAAACCAGTACCGCAAAATGTATGACATCACATAATCAAAAACTGAACATAATAGGAATGGCTTTTTTAGCAATGCTGTAAAATGTTCCTGGCAAAGCCTCTATACACCAAGAAGAACATGTTGGAAAGAAAAGATCATTTGCTGAGAAAGATTAAACTAATACTGAAAATGAGACGCTAGGAGATTCAGCTGTGAATGCTGTATTTTAAATAACAAATTCTGAAAGACAGCCCGGTCATATTGGGACAGATGTTGTCAAAACTGACAGGGAACTCTTTCTCAATATGATCCGTCTCCTTCCCGCAGCTTCACACCCAGCATAGCCAATGTTCTTTGGTACTTCAAATATGGTTATATTCGAAGGGCAGCATGTCCTCTCAACCTAAACTGAGAACCAGCCAACATACAAGGTGCTTCCACATATAAAAGAGATTTAATTTGAAACGGCACCTTTCTTATTGGCATGAGATAACGACATATTATATCAAATTACTGCAACTAAAGCACAAGTCAATGTCGGTAGAATGCAATGATCTTGTAGTAAATGCACAAAAGATGCAATCTTGTAACATGTACTCTATATTGCGAGAAATATCTTCTTGAAATTAACACAGGTCAGAGATGATGTCAGACAGGCAGTCTGCTATTTTAGGGCGTAACATCATCTGAGCTAATATGATTAATGTCCTTAAACGGAGAGGATCTGCTGAGAATACATAGCACTTCTTACTGGATGTTTAAAACACTGAGCGATTATATACTTCCTGCTTGTAATGTTACTTTAACTATCCAATTTAAAGAAAAAGGAAGTGATGCCTCGGGTTTGTCTTTGTTAAACCATTTTGAATGTCAAGTGCAGCCGTAATAGTTTGGTTCTCACTCTTTATCTGTCGGTGAGGTAGTGCTGAGCAATCAATAGCACGAGGTTGTGGTTTGTTGAAGAGATAAATAAAGATACTAGAAAGATCTTGATCGAGATGTGCACACAAACACAAACGCTCAAGAATATGTACCAAAAGGAAGTCACATAAGGCTACGTAATACCAAACATTTCACTTGTTCCCGACACCAACTCACTGTATCACTTCTTACTAGAAGAATCGATGCATACAAAAATAATGAATACATAGTTGGTTTAATTAATTGAAATTGCACTTGTAAATCCTATTTCCCCATAGAGAATGGCCCTGATACTGCTGAAGGTTGAAACTACATAAAGCTTTGGAATGCAAGACATTTTTTTTTAAGTGTCAGACTTGCATACTTGCACCAAAACACCATCCGTGTCAGAAAACAGCTCGCCACAATATGGAGTCAACTGAAGCATATATTTCTGGTAAATGGATGCCTTACACACAAACTATACGCTTTCTGATTCCATTTACAAGTATTTGCAACTACACATCGTTTACAGTTTTTTTGGTCCTTGGGTATTTTGCTTGTTTATGACATTGAACCATTTCAACAAATGCATCTATGCATTTTCTACTCACACTTAAGCAACCACATTCAACCCACCACAGGTTTTATTAGTAACTAGGTTGAGACCATTTTTAAGGGGAACTAACTTACTATATTTTTATTTGACATCTGCAGGGATTTGTTAGCTGAACACCACAGTGGGTACAATGTACAGTGGTGACAGAGAGCTCCAACCTATAAATTGGCCACATGCTGCATTTGCTGCATTTATTGCATAGTGCATAGAGATAGCACCATGTCTGTGTGGTTGTGAGCCACACAGTTTGACTGTGGAAAGAGAGAGGAACTGTGGGGGCTCTTTTAAGTCAGCTGATGCTGCGGAGCTGCGGCTCATTAGTCCCTGTGGGAGACGGCAGCAGGTTGGCAGCTGTGGTGATTTCGTTAACCTTTACCTCAGGGCGGGCAGGGAGAATGGACATACAAGGAGACGTTTCTACTCCACAAACAAACACCACATCCTTCTGTCCAAGCCTGCAATGCTAATTTATGTGTTGTTTTTCAGGGGTCAAAATGAACAGCCAGAAAGTAATTTCCTGTGGTGGAAAATACATCGAATCATTTTGATAGAGATGTGTTTTGTGCCCGTGTGTGCAGAGCTTTTATCATTTGTTTTGTCTCTAAAAGCAAGGAGCACTCAATTTATTCTGGATAATTTGTTTACTATTTCCACAAACCAATAAATGGTTATCCAACAGATTACATTAACATAGAAAACCTTCTAACATTTGAGCTTTTCAAATCATCCTCTGCTCCACCTGTTTGTTTTTGTATTCTGCCGTCCTAAAGCCTAAGTCTCTTTACAGAAGAAATACAGTAAAGGCATAAATAAGATATAAACATTTGATTCATTACCCACCCTTTTGGTGTCCGAATGTGAAATGCCCATATTTAAAAATGGCCATGAATAAGATGTAGGTGGAAAAGAGTAATGATTTCCACTGAAAACCTCACCTTAGGGGGGGACTGCTGCTGCTGTAGCTGCTGCGGACCCTGCTTGCTGGAGGAGGGCTGTACATGCTGAGGATGTGGGTGGTGGAGGGGGTGGAGGGACAGCGAAGACGCGTGGTGCCCGAGCAGTGGCCTGAGGGCGCGGGGGATGAACTCTGGGGCCAGTGGGTTGAGGACGTAGGTCTTCTTTAGCTCCAGGGCCTCCAGCTGAGACTTGATCTGCTCGAAGGTGATACCGTGCAGACTCGAGTTTTCATGGCAGATGGAGATGAAATGCTCCCAGAATTTTCTGTAAAGACAGGAAGCAACAGATGGAGATTAGGTTTTCTTTCTATTTTCCTTTATGCCTCCTTGGATTGAGTGTTTCATGGATCATATAGTTAATGTTTTGTGCTGGCAGTGTAACAAATGACTCCTTAGGGGCTGTTAAAAACAAACATGAACAAGGCATGTGCAAAGCAGGTGTTAAAAAGGAGAGAGGAAAGTGAGGAGAAGGAAAATCAGCAGAATGATGAAGCAGACCAAAGGGAAAGCAAATTAAAGCTAGGAGGAAAACAGGAGCGACAAGACTGAGAAGAACAAAGAGCATCGTTATCTCTCAGTCTACAAATCTGTCAGATTTAACAAATACAATCATACCATTCTCCCTGGAACTAGATATGTGAAAATGGGCTTTTAAGGAATAATTGACTTTCTCATTTGGCCATACAATGGTCCTTATACTGTAATAGTCATACAAGAGTGAGAGGAAAACCCACAATGTTAGTGTGCTTACATTTTAACTGTGATAATCGTCATTATTGTCATGATAAATGGTAGGATGCTGTTTTTGTGAATCAAAGAGTGTTTGCTGTTGTTGTGTGTAGTAACTGCAGCGTATCAGGTCCCCTCTGGAAATCTGATCCACGACATTGAAATTGTACGTAGCCTTTTACCTTTTAACACATCAATGTTATTGTTCCCTCTCTGCATAATGACATTTGCACACAACCACAAACACTAAGGACCTGACATGTTACAACAAATTGTGCTATGGAGATGGAGGGTTAGTACTAGAGGTGAATGAGAGATTAGAGAACAATTCTAATAGAAATAGGTCCGAACAAAGTGGTCAACATTTTAGTAGCTGATTTCATAGAATCATATTTATATACATTATATTTAATATATTTATTAAGTCTTTAGAAGAGTTTGGTATGAGGAGAATTCATTCTCTGCCACATTGAATAGAGCTCTGCTATGTTACATTATTGAAGGTTTTAGTTAAAAGTGACATTTTTTACCTGCAGCGTCCAACAGAACACAGTGCTATGGGGTCTCCCACCACTGCAACCAGGGACTGGGCTCTGGTGATGGCCGTGTTGAGTAGCTTGTAGTTGGAGAGGAACCCATAGTCCAGGTCCTCTGTCGAGTCCTCAACCAGCTGCTCTTTGCGCTTGATGGCCGTCTGCTTGTGTTTGCACGTGTGCCGCGTCCGCACCGTGCTGAGGAACAGCACCCGGAACTGCTTACCTGCAAAACATATTTATTGTAATGAAGTTTCGAGTACTCTGAGAAGCGCTATAAAAAGGAAAAGATTGTTATAAAAAAATGTATTCTAAGGACTTCCCATTAGCCTCAATGCCATGTCTTGAGTATTTCTACAAAAAGAAGAATCCATGTAACTTCTAAAATAGAAAACTATCTTGTAATTATTTGATCTTCTAATGACTCCAGAGGCTGTGTGTGTGCACATGTGCGTCGACATGTTTCATGTGTGACTAATGAGGACCTTAATGACCTGTAGAAAGCAGTTAGATGCAATACAAGCGGAAGCTGCATGAAGCAGACAAGAGATTGGTTAGAGAAACCAGAACTCATATCCTCCTGTTACTGGGACTAGATGATAAGAAGGGCAATATTAACACTGATATCATCAGTGGGAAATGGTAAGATTATCATTTTTGATGCTTTGACATAGCTGCTTTTTTCCAATAATCAACTTCCCATTCATTCAATAATTGTAATACACTCTTAAATACTACAGATAAACCCCCAAAATACTAAGTCTTAAATTATTTATGTACATGCAGTACCCCAACTGGGCAATTATAATTTCAGAATATTCCTAAACTTGTACTTATTGTATCACTAGTTTCTCCTTTGGAGTCAGGATATACACACATGTACAGTAGATGCAATACAAATACAAAGCATGATCCTGTTGGATAACACTCACCTTGGACGTTGAGCACTCTCTCCACGCTGACTTCATGCATTCTCTTCTTTCGGAGCTCGGCACGAATGCGGAACACCTGGTCAGCGTACGGTGACACCACTCCAATGCTGCCGTCGTCCAGCTTACCCCACGCCACCGGCCACTTCTTACGCAACTCTTCCACTCGCTCCACGATCTCAAACACCTGAGGACACAGAGGGGAAACGTGAGGGAAAAAGACAAAAAGACCTGTGGGAATTCAGAGACTAAGGGATATTTTCCAAGTAAAATGTCGGCATTTTAATAAAGCCATAAAACTGAATGCTATGGCCTGATTAAAATGGAAAAAAAGTTTAGCACTTTATGATCATGCGTTGCCAAATGCATTTTACTGACCAACAGACTTAACACCTGCAGTTTTGAGTATTACTACTACACAAATATTTATTAACACAACTTTAACTTGTTAAGCACCAAGCCTGTTTTTCATGTTTCAGGCTCAAAAATGACATGCCCAAAACAAATGACTACAACTTAACTTCTAAAAGGGTTATATGAATAATTTCTTTTATCAAAGCAAGGTTACATCTGTGAGTTGGATGGAGAAGTGTCAGAATCAATATAGATGTTTTTTATTTTAAAGAAAATTCAGATTTTACATAGTAAAAAACTGTAAATTATAGTGTCCGTCCAAAAATTCTTTTTGACTTATAGTGAAAAAAGAGTCTCACTGTACATGCATTTATAATTTCATGTCCAATCAATGTATTGTGTGTAAACTAAACTTGGCTTGGAAATACATTATTAAAGCAAGAGCTGATATTTTGAATACATATTGTTTTTTCAAATCATATGAGCAGTTTTTCAACTCATGTTCAGATCTTTTACATACTGACGAAGACTTTGAACTGTCAGGGAAATATTGTCTTCCACTTGACGCTAAACCCATCAGACACTTGCACGGGAATAACAAACTGACACGCTTTTTCAATGCATTTTCGCAAGATTATGATAATGTTGTTAATGGTTTGACATGAGTGCTGTATCAAAGAGAAGGGGGGTAATTCATTTGGCATTGCTGACAGTTTGGTCGCAAAATAGAGAAGCGTCCATAGTTTAATTTGGGGGGGTCGGAGACTGCCAATGACCACAAACGCATGAGTCTACAGAGGAACCAATCAAAGGCAAGAGCTGTCAGAGAATCAAGCATCATGGCTGTCAAATGAGGCTCCTAATTAAGTTCATGGGTTTCATCTTTAATTAGGATTAAAGACAGTGAGTGTGATGGGGAGAAATTAAAAACAGCTGATCACTTTCGGATAGGCATTCTGCTTTTGACTCAACTCAAATCAACTGAATAAACTAAAATACATTTCTTTGCAATGAAAACCCTGAATTATTTATATCAAAATGGGATCCGAAGCCTAACGCATAAATAGTTGAAATGCTTTTTCACACATACGATCAAACCAAGTGGCTCAAATTGAACTGAAATACAGTAACCTGCGAGTTAGATGTTCATTCATGTGCAACTAATCTATCTTGTTCCAGCAAGTTTAGCGATTGTTTTTTAGTGTAAAATGCTTGTAATTGCATTATATAAATGTATTTATGAATGTTCTAATCATTTATTTATTTCAAAATGTTACATTCACTTAGAGTACATATTAACACAAATCCTTACATTTTTTATAAATCTATATTCCCCTAGCAACATTCACACAAAAACTCTATGACCGATTGACTGGTTCATAATGTATATGCAAACCTCATGAGGCCTGCCACAGCCAAAGAACAGGATCATAACAATGATATACCTCTGCGTTGTTGTAGTAGGCAGTGCTGTTCTTCTCCTGGACATCTTCTCCTCGGGCTGTGAAGAAGGTCAGAGGGTAGAAGTCCTTGTGGGAGGGCTGCTTCCCGCTTGCCATCAACTTCCCATCGTAAAATAATTCTGACGTGTAGCTGTGGAAAAACAGGAAAAGCTAAATAGTTAGAATATGTTGAGAAAAGAGTGGGTTAGTGCTAATATATCTATCAGGAATTACTGATCATTTAAGCCAAGGAAAACAGATATGTTTGTTTGGAAATCCGATTACCTTTTACTCCTGTATATATTTATACACACACACATTTCACTATTACACAACCTGGGATGTATGAGATTTTGACCCAAATATGAACTGCACTTTACACAGCCAAATTAGTTTTTAATGACTGACTTGTTCAAAGATCCAAGAGATATGAGATATTGTGCCTTATAATATAATAATTAAAACAAAGATATGTCTAATGTCCGAGTTGTTATCAGTGTGTATGCTTATGTGTGTAAGAGATAACAAATAGAATAACTGTGTATATCAGTACTTTAATGATGATAATAACCATTTTAATTTTGGTCAATTTAATCATATCATGACCTTTTCTGTGTTCACCGTTTTATCTCTAGTGTGTTTGAGTGTGTTCCTCTTTTGAAGCAACAGTATGCAGCAAGGCCTGGCAATGACCAGTGAAATGCAGTATGAACAACAACCTACTTGCAAAATGTAAAATTGGGCTAAAGAACATACTGTTACATTGTAGATGCATTGCGGCAGCTGCACAAACTTTTCTTTGTGTCTGCCTGTCCTTTTTACCTGACCCCCTCCTCCCGCCCGCTCTTCTCTAGAGTATTTCAGCCTCTCCTCCCAAAGTCTCAACACAAGGGCTCACACTTACTTGATGATAGCTTCATGAGAGCGGTAGTTCTCGCACAGGAGAATGCGACAAGGGTATTCAGCGGGGTAGTGCTCATACAGACGGTCCAGCAGTGACACGTGCAGGTTACGCTCCCGCGCAAACTCACTGTACACAAATGGACTGAGCTGCAAATCGAGAGATACAAAAAGGTTAGTTGACGAAGATAAATAAGTCTGTCTCAATTATTTTTCTCTCCATTCAACTATACATTTCTATTTGGTATACTGAATCAATAAAAAGTCTAACAAAGCAGTGTGTCAAACCTCACACATAAAGACATGTTTTTCAGGACACCTTGTCCTCCATGGCACATAAAGTAGCTTTGCAAGGCAGGTCTACAATAACTACATGTGTTTGCAATCTCCTTTATGATTCCAAAGTTATTTAAAGGGGACCTATCATGCAAAATGCACTTTTGTACATCTTTTATACATGAATATGTGTCCCCGGTGTTCCAGGGAACTCACCAAGTGTCAGAAAACACAACCCTCTCTATTTTCCTCCATACCCAAATCTCTAAAAAAGGGGCTGCAACGGATCTGATAAAAACTGATCCAGATTTGAACACGTTACTGACGTCAGGACGGTGGCGCTACGGCTATTGGGCCAACTCTGCACCTATCAGGGGAATGTGGGGTTGGGCCACGGCCGGCCATTGCCGCTCGAAAGCGCTGGAGACGCTGTAGTACATATGCCAGACCTGTAAGTGGCGCTGTAGTCTGCCACAAAAGCAGTGAAAAAGACTTCCCGCGCATGGTTACCCTTCTGTTTATTCTCCGCTGTGGCTTTTTTTCTCCCTCCCCGAGGCAAGCGTTTGCTCCTGCTGCTGTATGCAATCCCTCCCCGTCGAGGCAAGCACTGTAATTCTCTCCGGTTAGTCTACCAGCAGATGACAAACACCCACCTCTCCGCCTCTTCCAAGGAACGAGGGGACCGTGCGGCAGAGTTTCAGTTAGGTTTTCTTTCGCCGGTCAAGATGTCCGTTAAAGTTTAAATCTTCCGGACAAAATTAGAAAAGTGCCGGTCAAAGGTCTTCTTTGTTATTTATTGAGCTTTAAAACAAATGAATAACGACTATATAATTATATAATAAAACACGGAGGACGGAGATCTATTTTTCTCCCCCTCTTCTGACTTGATCAGAGCACGCTCCCCTCTCCTGCAGGGGGGCGTGGTCAGCTGCAGCTCACAGAATCAGCCCCTTGCAAAAACAGGGCTGGAGAACAGCAAATAGAGCGAAATGAGGCATGGCTAAAATGCATGATCTGTTTGGTATTTTGAAAACAGAAACGTATAAATATACCTTATATAGGTATGGCCCTACAATATATCATTTAAATATAGCATGATAGGTCCACTTTAAATAACATTTCCCAGGCATGTCATCTGCTTTGACAGCATGGAATACAGAATTTCACAGCAGTTTGCCTTATATTTACATTTCTTTAAATGAAGTTTAAATCCTAACAGTTTGGTATCTGAGTTTGTTGCTTGAGCATTTATAGTTGCCATTTACATTTTTTCAAAAAAGCTTTTAGTAAGCAAGGATACTCCAAGTGTTCCTACTTTTAATTAGTTGATTTTAACAACTGACTTCCTGTTTTAAGGAACATAAGATGAGAAAGTTGTTTCTCTACTTCTGACTTGTAAGCTTTTCCATCTGGTGTTTATGTCAATAAACAAACAGACCTTGAGTCACATTGATTAAGTGGAATTTACTCAGTGATTTCACAGCAGTTTGAGAACATGCCAAATTCAATATATATATATATTTATATATTCAGTGGCCAGTCTTAGTTACTGATCTGCTCCAAAATGTCACTGCTAGCAAGCCAAGGCAGAGTAGCAAACCAAATGTTGTATTTGAGTTTGTATTCATTTGTAATTTATTTAAGCAATAAATTAAATAAGTGAATAAATCAAGCATAACTTCAATATTTCTTTGGTCTGACAGTAGTAACCAAGATGTGTGACCACCATCCCAATGTGCTTTGATTTGAATGAGGCTTCACATTGAAAACTGCAAGCACTCACACAAGAAAGAGGGCTATTTATCTTGAGGTTGAATCTTAATGTAAGCCCGTTAGAGAGAGCGGGTCAGCCGGCTTTAATGAGGCCCCACACGGTCAATAACAAAGCACACCATCAAAGGCCTCTGCCTCCATTGACTATTCAGACTGCTCTAATGCTGCTGAATAATGGAGGCACACTGTTAAAGTGTGAGCAGAAAGGCTGAGGAGACAGAGATATTGTATGAAAAGGACAACATCCTGCATTTGTTGAATAACTAATCGATAATGTAGGACCGATGAATAATTAAGATCTAAGAAAAGTTTGTCTTCTAAATCTTCTTATCTTGGTTAAAGAAAGTAGCAAAGAGAGAGTAGTTAGAGAAATCTTCATCTTCATTCGCTGCCTGCTGTAATCCCGTGCCAAGTCTTAAAACCAGGAGTGGGGGAAATACGGTTTTAATTCCTTGTTTTGGCTTACAAAGCTTTATTGGTGTGTTTATCTGGGCCTGAAGTGGACCCCAGAACCACAGCTCTACAGTTACTTTTAATTATGACTTCTACTTGTTCATAGATATGCTCTGCACCTGCGTTGCTTCACTGGTAAGTATCAGTTTGCCTTATAGGAGTAAAAAGATAGTATTTTTTACATGATATGGTCTAGTTAAGAAAAGAAAAACAGCTTTGTTTCACTGGAGAAACTCTTACCTGCATATGGTCTCCAGCCAACACAATGCGCGTGGTCCTGGTAGCGAGAGCAAAAGGCATGATGGTTTCACACTCCATGGCCTGGGCTGCTTCATCCAACAGGATATGAGAGAAAAACCCTGTCAAAGGAGATAACATCAATTTAATAATAATACTTTAAGTAAATCATGTTGACAACAGAAATGGGCAGCCTTTTTTATAAACATTTATAGAACTGTACAATAACACACACACACTGAAAAAGCAAAACAGTTTTTAAAAAATGTATCTTTGTGGGCAAAATTATATCTTTTTTATATTCTGAATCTAGTTTTAGGACAATACAGGTTGTGATGGGCTAAATAAGGTGTACATTATTGGCCCTGGTTTATAAAGTATTTGCTAATGATTGTACAATTTGTATATTGAGGCTGAAATCAGAGGTTCTCTTACTTGCAGATATGACCACATCAGCCATTTATCATGAACCCACAAATATGTCCTTACGTGACTTCATCGTGGCGGTCAAGTGCTAGAAAAATACAGAGCCTCCAATTTCTTTAAATGATGCCTTTTCAGCACCACAAGTTCTCTAAAGTGCTCCAAGAGAAGGCTTGATAAAAGATCCATAACCTGTGCCTTTCAATGTTGAATTACTGCAGTAGAACAAACCTCAGAACTCATTTAACAAGATAATACTTAGAAGCAACTTATATAGAGGATATTAACATTATGATCTTGAAAGATATCCATTCATAAAACATTGATATGTTGAATATTATAAGCATCAAAATGATTTGAAATAAAAGCCTATTGAATCAGATGATGCCTACTCATACCTTGACCTAGTAATGTCAACTATCGTTACATTGAAACATTTGGGAACAATAATGTTGTTCACCAGAAACATTAACACCCTGTAACAGTGCGATTCTCAAGAGTCATTTTTGTTCACCTCCTTTCAAGCAGCCCTACACACCAAAGGCAGGGTTTTGTGGACGTTTTGAAAGGTATTGAACAGTAGCCTAACCCTGATTTCAAAAGCTCAAACTGTGCTCGGCAGTATGAGGGGAAGGGGATGAAACGGCATGGCAAATGACTGCTGGAGCAGGGAAGAGAGAGGCTGCATAACAACCAGCAAACAGCCTCTGAAGCCAGAGAACAATTTCCACAGGAAAGTATATGTAGATGTGAAATTTGACGGTAGGAAATAACAAAACAAACTGAGGGACTGTCAAAAAGTAAACACACATAAGTAAAAGAGGTGGAGCATTGTGATTTGAGGCAACATTCCCTCCTTTGTATCTGCCTTTGAACAAATGCCTGCAAAACATATTGATTTTTTTTCCTACAACTATAAAGCAAGCCTCAAACCAGTGTTTTCTCTGTGTGCACCTCACTGAAGGATAGCACTGTTCACTTGCTGTCGTGCTGATAAAAAGGAGTACATATATTTTCTTTAAAATGGCCCAACATACAGGGTTGTTGCTCATAATGCGAGAAATGTATCTTAAAAACTTTAAAGTGATGTACCAAATGTGCAAAAGTGTACTTAAGAGAGTGTGAAAGAGCACTAAAATGTTTCTTGAAAATCATGTACTAAAACCGAAAAAGAAGAAAATGGAGAAGGCATTGTTAGATTTCAGAATGTCCCATTATGTAGTTCTAACCACATGATTTGTTCGATTTGACAGAGGTCACACTTATTCCGAAGGTGGTGTGTAATATGCATAAAATCATTCTCATTAGTAATCTCTGGATAATAGTCATGTACTTAAAATCATGTGCTTGAGTAATCTCTGAATCCACAATTTACAGACGAATGAAATCCAACATGGCGAGTCTTTATTGTGTTGAGAGCAATGGATTGGACTGGAATGGACTTGCTCAACAATGAAGTAGACGTACACTGTATCAAAAAACTAAATGGTATATTTGTATATTTCAAATGATTAGGAAGTAAATAATTTCATTTATTTAAGTATTTGCTTTGATCAAGGTTTTTAATGTATTTTATGCTGCTTAGAGCTAGCTAGGTCATAATTCCCTATTGCCCAAAAAATATACATTTAACAATGTTGCAAACATCATCATACGTTAAAATAAACCTTTGGCCAAAAACACTTTTAATACTGGTTCATTCCTGAAGGCATTATAATATTTCTCAAAAGCCTACATTTATCATATTGTTCTCTAAGGTCTAAGCAACCTACCTCCTGCAACTTACAGATAACTTAACTATCCTTTATGGCAATTTTAACACAGATTTGATCAGCAACTAGAAAGCATTAATGCTGATCTCCGAATCCCATCTTTTTTTACCGACTATAGTCTGATAAGGACTGGCAGTAGAACTTTATTTCCCACTGTGGGGGCTGTGTCATTTGCTGTGTTCATGTGTGCCCAACCGTGGGGGTGTCCTTGTGAATTGTAGGTCTACGGCGGTCCTTTACACTACTAAGATACTACAAATCATTCAGATGTGCAGCCGTTATATTACAAACCAGTCTGTACACTGTAGTCAGCGGGAGCCATACTGCATCAGGCCTGTTTGCTCTTCCACTTCGATTCACATGAATATGTTACGGCATATAGTGCTCACAAATAATGTACATGGGTCATTTCAATTGGAATTGTTTTCCCAAGCAGAGAAATGGAGATGGGGGGGGGGCAGGAAGGAGGCAGATATGGTCCTTATAAGCAGCAAGTAGACAGTGAGGCGGACATGAAGGAACATGGTGCTTAATGTTTCACCTGGGACATAATGCCCGCCTTGGGGACCACAGAGCCAGAGGTCCAAATTACATTTCTGTTGCTGCTATCTGTCATTGGACTAATAACGGTGTTTGAATTTAGAAAGAAAGAAGCAGGGGGGTATAATAAGCAGCACAGTCTTTCAGAAGTGATTTAAGGGACAGATGACGGTTTTAATAATACATGTTGAATCCTTTACCTCACACACCCAGTCTCTCACATTCTCCCTTCACAGTCTCTACCCATTTCACCCTTTTAAAAGTGTGAAAAGATCCATAACTCTTTGTTTGGATTAGGGTTGGAAGCTTCATCTCTGTGAACTCTGTTAAAAATCTATTACTGCTCAGAGCAGGGTTAGGAGATTATTTCTGTGAGCATCTGACATTATTCTTGAATGTGTTCTGGTGCCAGACACACAATGGAAACGCATTAGGAGAGAATTTCATTTTAGATTTCCTTATTGACAACAGTATGAGCTGTAGTCTTGAACCTTTATCACGAGGCTGCATAATCCAGTAACCTCCAGACAGATCCATCTTCACCTGAGCCACAGCACAAAACTGCTAAAATATTAAAATTCATCTATAGAAGTGCACAGATTCCTCTTAGAGCTTATTTCAGTGCTTATGTTTCTAGGGTGATTTATTTAGCTTCAAAATATTAATTAAGACGTGATATTAATTATAGATAATTATAACTATGTCCAGTGACAGCCAAAATAAAAAAGGGATGCAGTTGATCATTGTAGAAAGCAAACAACTTTCTACAATGAGTGGATGTGGAGTTATTCATGTTGAATAGTCATTTGTAAGTCCTGCTCCTTGAAAAAATAATTAGTCTAAATGCAAAGCTCATACACAGGCAGACCAAACGCTGCATATCATCTGCTGGATTCAATATATTGGCCATTAACAGAGAGGAGCATCAACAAACAAGACATTTAATAGATTTTTTGGAGCATCTGTGTGTTTGGGGTGGAAGATTTGTTATCGCTACTTAGTAGACTCTCTGGCTCCCAATTGCCTTGTTTTCTGGTGATTTCCATCACCGTGGAACACCGAGAGAGCGGGAGAGATGAAACGTGGGGAGGGGGGCTAATGATGTAAAATGCATTAGAAACAGGCAGATGGTGTTCCCAAGCAACAGACAAAGCCCCCTCTGCTGACACATTAGAGTCGGTTATTAGCCTGCAATGACAAACTGGTTTGTTTTCCATGTCTTTTGCACAACTTTCATCCCTCTCTTAATGGTGGGCTGCTGCCATCTCCAGATAGGAGAGTCAATGGGACGACCACAGAGGAGGAGACTGAATGCACCGAGCTCTGTCTGTCTTCAATTATAATATGTCTAAACCATTTGATTACATTTACTAATTAATTAACACAAAAACGTATTTTTGTATACTGCATTTCAATGTTATAGACGTATAATAAAAATGACTTTACTTAAGAGTTTTGCCTTTTGTTGAGAGTAGCGTATACTTGTTTGTTCCTTGTTCTTTAATTTTAAGGCTATCATTGTGTTGGACTGTATTGTACTAAAATGGTGCTCGTAGTATCTTGTTAACCTCATTTATATAAAAAAAAAAAAGCAGAAACTTGATAATCAACTCGTCTCATCGCAAAAATTGCAATATTATTTAAGCCCGTTGTGTTCATGAAATAAGAGTACGATTTCTACCAAAGAAAAGTTTGCAGAACCATCTGCTGTGAATTGTTGAATAAATCGGCACTATGTAAACCTTGCCGAAAGATTATTATCAAGAACACAATATTCAAATATTTTTGAAATGACAAAATCCAAGTTGAAGTGGCAAACAAAATGCTTTTTATAATAAAAGCTGCTGAAGGCACTGCTCGTCCAACACAACCATCTTCCTGAGATCACCTCCTATGTTCTCCGAGTACTCACCAGGCTCCAGGTCCAGCTGACAGAGGTATTGGGAGGTGCTGAGGGTGACCACCACCACACGGTGCCTGAGGATGTCCTCCTTTGTGGGCATCTGGAAAGTCATGTGTGTGTTGGAGATGAGACAGTACTGCTGGACCAATGGGTTCACCGTCTTCACCCAGCGGTTCCTGAAGTATACCCTGGAGAGAGAACGAAAGGACAAACGTCAGCAGAGAGAAACAACCAAAAGAGGACAACATCAATTACTTCACAGGTCTGATGTACGCCGCCCTTAACACCTGCATTGTAAATTAAATTAACAGTTATTCTTAATTTTAATTAAAAAACATTGTTTAAATAATTCAAAACATTGTTTGAAAGAGTCATGTTTAATGTGCTACACCAAGCTTTAACTAGTTAACTAAGCATGTATCTACATTCCCAAATGACATAGCACTATAGTCTATAAATAGATCACATTGAGATCAATGTTATGGTGCGAACAACTTTAGAAACATCTAAAATGTCTGATAATAACTCTCATTCTGGCATCAATGTATTTTATTCTGTTATGCTTCACTCCAAAGAAGGCCAACTATAAAGTATTGAATATTTGCCAGCCAAAAAGGCTCATAATAAAAGTCAATAAATGTGCTATTTTAGGTGGAATACTCTTCCTTTTAGGAGTAAAACAAAATGTTATGCATGGCTGCATACAACAGTCCTGTTCCACATATTGTTACTAATTATTATAGTGTCCACTCATCCCACATGCGACCAGTGGGAGCTGAGAGAGGAGTTTGCTACAGTGATAATGGGGAATCCATTGAACTCAGAAGGCCCAGTCATGTGAAACAAGTCATTCGATTGCCCGTGTGGTCCCTAAGCTCACAGACACACAGCTGTCTCATCAGGCCCTGGCTGGTCAGCGTCTTGCTCTCCTGTCCTTTGTGACCTCTGGGCTTGCTGAAATGTGATTAGAAATCACTGAAGCAGCGTAAGGACGTTTTGTGTGTCTGTGACCGAGTGTCTGAAGCCTCCATGTGGAGTTCTTGGGGTCACATCTCTGAAGCAAGAAAATGTGCGACACTGCTTTGGGGCAAAGCAGCCCAGCCACTAAACGATCTCTGCATCATGTGGATGGATTAGGCTTTCAAATAATGGTAATCCAGTTCATGATTAGACGAGTGAGTGTCAGCAATTTAAGGGAGGGATATTGTTTTCTTATTTATAGAATGAACCAAATACTGGTAGTAGTATTACTGGTATAAATCTACTTTACACACCAAAGAACTGAGCAGATCACTGGCTATAAATGGCTCATAATGACAAACTATTAGTGCATTAAGGAATTACAATATATGTCTAATTTCAAGATAAAAGTGTGCTTTAGGGGCTGTAGACCTAAAACATGCAACAAGTTGTGTATTTTAACGGGATGGGGTGTTTATTTTTGTCAACTGTAAGTAAGTTGTGGTCTCAGTAGCATTACATTATAAACCATGAAATTGTGGCCCAGTAGTACGAAATAATAAGCTAACCGTAAGGACATAAGATACATCTAAATATAAATGAACTGCTGCCTGCAGATGACATACAAATACAGTCAGACAGAACATGTAGGTTCAAAATGTATCTTAATAAGTGTAATGTTTGCTTTAAGGCACTGATTTGTGTTTTAACTGATGTGCACACACAGATCACATAAAGCACGTTTCTGCCCTTAGCCGTCACATATTTTCAAGTAAGTGTGCTTCCATACCTGAGAGGTCTGGCATGCGGATTGCCTGCATCGACGTAAGGATGAAGGTAGTCCTTGATGTAAAGGTCGGCCGCACTGTTGGAGTGGGTGCAGATCAGGACCCTGAAGAGACAAAAGATAAACAATGTCAGACGCAAAGCTTAAATCGGTGCATTTAACCTGCCATTATGGGCTGTTTCCCCCTGTAGTTTCAGACTGGAAAACTTGTCAGTCATCACATCAATGTATTTTATAGTGTTTCAATGTTTTTGAATTTATCTCCGATTGCATTGACCCAAACATATTAACAAAGACATGCTCTGCAGCTCAACAAGAAATACAAAATTCCTTCATATGTATTTTGTATATTCGCTTTATGCACCATGTCGATTTAGAGCAGGAACTTTAAGCTTACAAATTGTAAAGGGACAGCGAGGCCATGGGTGTACTCATTAAAATTGAGAAAACTGTTTTTCGTAGTTACCCATTTCAAGACATCACAGTGACAGATATGCAGAGAAAAAAAGGTATAGAACATGTACAATAACACAAATTGACGAGCATCTATACAGCATCAGAATCAGAATACCTTTATTAGTCCCACAGAGGGGAAATTTGCATCGTTACAGCAGGAAAAAGCCACAGAGAGCTTAATGTTACCTATGTTAAGAAAAAAGTTAAAATATAATAGAAAAAATAAAAGTAAAAGAAAAAATACTTTCCAAAATACAAATCCTGTAACAGTTCTTAGAATTTAGCAGGCAGGTATATATTACACAGTTATTAATGGCTTATGTATATAATGTAATGTATATATTGCACATATTGCACATAGTATGATGGTATTTAACTGCAGCAAGTTACACAATTTACAAGATACAAAATGCAAAAAAACACAACTTCTTCATCACTTTAACAGTTTGAAGTGCATGCAGCACGGCTCCAGAGGGGTCACTTATCCTAGTCTTGGCTTTTAAAATATCTATAATTCATCCTAAAGACAGAATATCAAATGTATTCAAAGCTAAATGAAGGAATATGACATTGCTTCACGCAGTTTTTCCTTTTACATTACATATATACAAGCCTGCCTCCCTTATTATTTAAACAAAAAATGTTAGCTTCTGTTCAGAGGACACTGTCCTAGGTATTGCATTCATGTTTCATTGAAACCAGGGAACCATTTATGAGCTTGTGCTATATGGCTTCACTTTCAACAAAAGAAATGGCAGAATTTCCTCACACACAGTGGGTGTTTCTCAATCGCGAGTACGCTTGCTTGGTAGCACATGTCTGCCGAGCATCTTGCTTCAGAAGCGAGTCAAGAATACTTCCTGCCATTCGGAAAACGAAGTGTGGAACAGGCTAGCAAGTGTGCAGGTGTGCGTCATATGAGAGGCCCCGCCTTACATCTTCCGCCACAGATTTGGGGAAATTGGTCCGTGCGCAAAGCATTGTGGGGATTTTAAGACCGCGGAGTCTACTCATGTGCAGCCTCGATATTTCTCCAAACGGAGTACGCCGGGCTCGGTAGATTTCCAAGTATGCTGGAGATTGGAACAGTACTTCGGCGGCACTCGATGACGTAGTATGCTTGAAATAGTGGCTCTGAAGCAGCTTTACTCGCGATTGAGAAACACCCACTGAGAGCGCCAACTAATGATGAAAAATTAAAATGGAAGAAAACCTTGCACTTTCATTTTGTTTCACAACACTGCGTGGCTCACTTAAGGACATAACTTGATTGATCAGATTATGGTTTAAATGGAAATACATTCCGGCCCAAGAACTGCATTGATAATCAAACTAACCATGTGCATCCACCACAAATTACACACATTCATCCAAATGACCAGCACTCATTGTCCTCCAGGGATCACCCCCACACACACACACACACACACACACACACACACACACACACACACACACACACACACACACACACACACACACACACACACACACACACACACACACACACACACACACACACACACACACACACACACACACACACACACACACACACACACACACACACACACACACACACACACACACACACACACACACACACACACACACACACACACACACACACACACACACACACACACACACACACACACACACACACACACACACACACACACACACACACACACACACACACACACACACACACACACACAACACACACACACACACACACACCCACACACACACACACACACACACACACACACACACACACACACACACACACACACACACACACACACACACACACACACACACACACACACACACACACACACACACACACACACACACACACACACACACACACACACACACACACACACACACACACACACACACACACACACACACACACACACACACACACACCAACACACACACACACACACACAGCTTGACACTTCAGTGATTTCTTGATCTTTAATGTCAAACCCAAGGCTGCAGCCGCCGCTGCCCTGGAGCTAAATCTGAAACCGATGCACAGTATGCAATATTGATCACGCCCTCTGACTGACCTCCCCTGGCCTCTAAAGAAACTCTGAAAGATGCCAAATGTATGCACACATCTACATTACCTTCTCCTTCCCTCAAAATACTCCATCACATTGTAGCATCTATTATTTCACAGAGAGTGTTATAACATAGGGACTGTGCGTAGTGTACAAGTTCAAAGATTGAGGCACGAGACATCCAGGTTGCGGATTAAATGCCAAGATGGCTAAAGGGTAGTTTAATAACATAAAATCAGCAATGTTTAAAACATGCAAGGTTGTAACACTAATGAATTGTGCTATAGTTTACTGTGAGGTGTGAGATAATATGATATAATCTTCAAGACACTAGGATTTATTGTATGATTGTTTTAGACATACTTGTAGTGTGCCCAATAAACTGGCAAGTGAGAGTATATTAACGAGCTCATGGGAACATTTTGATTGCGTATAGCAAATATAAATCTGAGAGAAAGGTGATGTTTGTCAATATCAAAGACTGAACATTTTCTTCACAGGTACTGAGTTTCCTAACACTAAAACTGAAAGCCCTTCAACATGTGAAGACACTCTAAATGACTGTCTGTTTAACACCAGAAACCTTTTCGAGCTATCCGTGCTTATAATAAAAAAGCAATTCATAAAGTGGTGTAAGTATAAAAGTGATTTGCTTTCAGATCCAAAATATAAGAAAACCTTGATTTTCAGAGAAACCCACAATTTGTTACGCCTTCTTTTGGACAAAGACTTTTTTGATGATGAGAAGCAAGGTAGGGTGATATAAAGTATTTATCTATAAATGTTCTTGGGTTTAATTAAGAAAGCACATTATTCAATGCTAAAGGATGAAATAGAGAGAACAGGAGTCTAGAGTAGTATTGGAAGGTAATACATTGTTAACAAGGTGCACATTTCCTACTAACAAATGGGGGAAAAAAAGAAAAAAGCAACAGAGATTAAAATGTAAAACAAGAGCCCGTAAACAGACCTGCTATCGTCCTGGCGGAGGATGTGCTTGACAGCCTGGGCCAGGGTGAAGGTCTTGCCGGTGCCGTAGGGCCCGATGATGAGGATGGGGGGCAGTTGAATGGAGCACGGTGTGGTGATGGCCAGGATGGCCTCTTTCTGCTTGGCATTCAGACGGGGGTCCAGCTGCTCGTCCCACTGCCTAAAGGGCAAAGGGAGGATGGGGAAATTATTTGAGGAATCAAAATACGAAAAGTAGCCGTTTTCGTTCATTTAACTAAAATATTGCTTTATAAAAATACATATCAAGCATATGTAGCTTTGAACACAATGAGACATTCTGTCTATCTAATTAACCTCAGTGGGACAGAGATACGTGAGAAAGAAAAGATACTGCCCAAAAAGACAGGAAATATTGCACACACTCAAAATCAAAACTTAAATTGTGTCGCAAGAGAAGGGGGTGGTGGGTGGGGTGTTTGGGAATAATGTGGGTGGGTGGGATTAGACTGGGGGGAAAAGCTGTAGGGAGAAATAGTACAAGAAAGAAAATAGGAGAGAATAAAAGAGAGCAGGAAACAAAAGGAGTGTTAAGTGGGTAAGGAATGGAGGAGGTTGAACAAAAGTCATACTACTCAGTCCCTTAGCTTATGCATTTTGCATTGCATCAAAAACTAATAAATAGATAAACATAACCACATAAATACATGTACACATGTCAGATGATAGACAATAAACTGTGTGTAACGATCGCAGCCCTTACTGCCTGTTGGATACTTTAGCTAGAATTCCATAGTGAATGTTGTTTCATTGTATTATACAGTTGACTGCATTGTAGGTTTTACATTAGCACTATTAAATAAGACATGCTGACATGCACATAGGTCAGGACAACTCAAGTCCTGCGAGTGTGTATTTGCTGTTGAAGTAAGGAATCAAATGTATTTGTTTACATGTAACAAGCACCCACGTTTTTAATGAACAAACAGCCATGGTGGCGAAACTACAGACAGCGTGCCAACGCATTTCCTCATGAATGTGCAAAAGGCATGGGTAACATCCAAACACAGAAATGAGAAACACTTGTTCACCAATGTGGGTGTATGTGTCTTCAGTAATCTTCACTATACATAGATGGGTAGAAGAGAGAGATGCACACATGTGATACAGACTGTAGTATGTGTGTCTTCTCGCATTACTGTCCTCATTATGAAGACTGCATCCCCTAAAGCTGTGAATCCACCAACACCAACTGATTGAGCTCCAACTGCGACATAGCTGGGGGGCTTAGAGATATCGGATTGTGTGTGTGAGTTTATAACAGAGGTGGATGGATGAACTTAATGGGGTTCTATTACAAGAGAAAAAACCCTCAACTCTTATATGCCTACTTTACTTCTTTCACAAATGCGAAAGGAAGGCAGCATATCGGTGTCATAGCTCAACTTATTCAACTATCTCATGTCTTGTTCACATGTTAGGAAACTTGAGACATTACTATAATTAACAAAAACAACAAACATTTTATTTGTATTTACAGATTTGCGCAGTGAATGAATAACCACCATAAAGAAACTTTAAAAACTCAAAATTCAGGTAAATTAACACCTGGGCAAACATTATATGAAACAAATGATTGATCCAAATTCCAATTCAAACAAAAGTCCAGTTCAATCATATTCTGTAGACTAGATAAAGCAGCAATGTTATAATTCACAGGGGATTATATTTGGAGCGATTCGATAAAGATTACTCCTGTCCCGCTTCAGAGGAGAAATCTAAAGCTGCAAGGAGCTGCCAGCATTTCAGAATGGCCACCAAGTTAGAAAAACAAGGGATGTTCAGTCCACTCTCAAATGAATGTGGTGTCCTCTCTGTCAGGGTATTTGTCAAGCTAAAGTGATTTGCAGGTATTAAAGGAAGTCCTCTGAAATAGCACTTTAGGATTAGCAGCATTTCCTACAAACGAATGGGTGTGAACGCTGTAAAGATCTTCCCTCGTGTTTGAAATAATATCAAATCTAGAACTTTAATCCAATATGAATACAAATGTCATCTTCAATGCCACATAGACAGTCTGTCATGTGTGTAAATTAACATTTTATTGTGCCTTAATTCATTTGTATGTGAGATTTTTCCCAGATTTCTTATTAAATCAATAAATGAAGGCACTCGGGAGGTAACAACGATAATCAGAATAAAATATCAATGATTGCCTTGGATTAAAATATTTTTTGATCAGCCCTCAGCAGTGAAATGCCTGGTTGTGTAGATGGTGAACACACACCTGTTGGGGCTCCAGGGGATGGTGGGGTTAAGGGCGATGTCAGGGAAGAGGATGCCGTTATCTTTGATGCGATCCAGGGCATATTGCATCTCACAGAGCGGCAGTCTGTTCAGCTGGAACTGGAGCTCCACCTGACACAAAGACAAGACAGACAGTTTATTAAGCAAGCAATGTAAGACAAGCATTCAACCTATATCCATCGACAAGACAAGGATACCATTCTATAAGCAATTCAATCAAAGCCATTTTTTGTGTTGTATGATTTTGGATAAAATATATTAATGTTTGGTTTAACTCAGTCTCTTTAATGATTCATAAAGAACCCATATTCATTTAAAACACCACAAGTAATATGTGCAATATAACTATAAATAATGTTTGATTGCTATTAAAGGTAGGGTAGGTAAGAATGGAGAAACCAGCTCGAGTGCGCTAGAATTTGAAACTACGCAGCCGAAGAAAATCCACCCCTTCCTTCAGACTTCCTTACAGAGCCCCTCCTCCAACACACACGAACGCGCACATGACCAATGAGGGCACGAGATAAGTTTGTGCACAGATGGAAGGCTGACAGGCAGGTAGGCCATCCAGTTATTTTAGCCGGGCCGGCGCAGATAATTGGTCGTGCTTTTTACAGCGCTACGGCTTCCACAGATGACATTTTTGTATGTATTTATTGTCAAAGCATTTAATGTATTCATTGCTATCAGGATGTTAAGAGCATTCCATGGAATATAACAAAAAGTGTTTCTGAAGTGAATTACCTAACCCACCTTTAAGTACAAGCGCTCAAATTAGATATTTTTTTAAACCAAACAATCAAGACCACAATAGTGTCTTCTGACTGAAGTTCAATAATAATTTGGTTTATCACTTTTTTTGTTCAAATACATTTCTCTAGACCTTGAGTGATCCGACCTATACAACATTTCATTGTGTAGACATGAGTAAAAAGGCCTACATGTATATCCACCTGTCGATATCTTTTAACCTTGTTTTCTCGGGAAGCCGTGGTCCATTTACATTTATACTCAACTCCTTTGCTTACACTAGTTTGATGTAACCACTAAGATGTTTTTTTACTGCTACTGATAAAGGGCCTCTTTTTCTTACAAACAGAGACGTATTACTAACAGGTATACTTTAAATGATGCAATGCCTTAAGGATACGAGTGTAAAAATCAGAAGTTGAGAAGGAAAAACAAACTAGCGATAAAAAGCGTGAAAACAGTCAGGAGGAGAGTGGGGAGGAGCAAGAAAGCAAGAAGGGGAAATACAATATGAACACAAGAGCAGGAAAGTGTGAGATATGCAAGAGGAGCATAAAACATCAAGGCTATGTGAAAATATTGTAAGAGCCCATAGAGGAGATGGGGAAAGGAAATTGAAGCACGTAAAGAAGGTAGGATCAGCGTCACATGGAAGATGATGCTCCCACAGAGACAGGATGAGGATAGATATGATGACTGTTAACACGTCTGCCAATGTTCCGGCTAGAGGGGGAAATAGATCAAGATGATGCTGCTGAAGTTACAGTCACTCAATACATTTGGAGATTTCTCATAAAATGGGATCCTGACATGAGATTTGCCATCAAAGCGCACACTGGAACAGACAGGTTTTCCCCAAAAACAGTCCTTAAAAGTACTGTAACCTCTTTTTAAAATGCTGATCAACAAGTGATCCTTTACATCTCATAAATATTTTGAGGGCCAAGAAATTCAGAGATTCTTGCCCAATAACATCTCTTAGGGTGTTCACCAAATGCCATGTGTTAAAGCCATCATGAGCATGCCCTTTCCACTGTGACAGCAGTACAGCCTCATGCTTTAGCACTTCTGTGCGCCTGCTTGTCCCTTGCTGCAGACCATACCTGTAATTCTCTGTCCGGCAGTAGCCCAAGCTCTTCCACACAGTTCTTGCAGATCCTCAGGAAGATGTAGTCCTTGGTCTTCTCCTCAATCACAGCCTCGTAAACACGCTCTTTCACCCCGGGGGGCGGATGGTTGCTGTACCCATCACGGGCTAACGGCAGCACGAGGACTGAATTCACCTTGGTCATCACTAGCCGTCCAGCCAATGTGTCCTGAGGTAAGAAAAAAGACAATGTTACTTTAAGGCTAAAAAGTTACAGTAATTAAACGTGATCAAACAGAAAACCGTGTTGATAATAACAATCGACAACTTAACCAGTTCAGTTACCTCAGAGAGTGTTTCAGTGAGTTTGAAGCGTGCAAAGAGCTGTCCATTCTGGGCATACTTGGCTCCAACAGAGATGCCCGTCAGCATGAAGCTGGTGACTAGCTGGAGATTCACCTTGATGTTAAACCTGGAGGGACACACATGGATATTTGGTTATGATGTTGTAGATGTTTAGCTAATACATCAAAGTAAACATTATAGCAATCAGGTTAATGTTCTGTGGTATGTTATTGACATACTAGTCCCAGTATCACATGTTCTCCTGTGACAGAGGCAAATGTGTATCCTTCCTTTAATGTGGACCTTCTAACCCTGTAAAGGTTCAGTCTTATGCACACATACATAATTCTACATTTAAATATTCACACTGCACTGCAGGCATGATCTTTATTCTCGTAAAGAGAAGCTGGTCTAGACTTATTAAATAATAGTCAGTGCATCAAGCAGTGCCTTTAACTGAGTAGGCGTCGTCAAGGTGATTAGCAATGACTAATAAGTAACAGTTAAATGGTTTTAGCCTCCCTTTTGTTCTTTAACAGTTTAGTATGTAAATGTATACCACACAACAACCCTAGATACAGCCATTAAAAATATATGATAAACAGATCATGATCCTGTCACCTTTGTAATGAATCATGTATGCAAGCCTCAGGCATGTGTGTATGTTCTGAGTGTTGACTCAACACAGAGACCCCTTAAGGACCTGCAGACCATTTACTGATATTATCATCACACACATTAAACATCAGCTGTATTGTATTGTTGAGCAGAGAGATGATCACTTTGTAGCTGGGCCTAACGTATTTGCAGGTTTGTGCATTTGCCATTGTAAAGCAAAGACAAAGTAAACATCCAAACAAACATATTTTCTTTAAATGTGTAAAAGGCTTAAAAAAAGAAATCAGTGGGGAACCTTAAATGACAGACAAATTATTTGATTATTATTATTTTAAGTCCTTCAAAAACAACCAGTAGCATAAAGCATGTCCAAGCACTTTTTGGGTCTTTCAGTTCAAGATTGTATTACATTGCCTATCTGCTGTGAAATGAAGTGATGAAATAGAAAGCAATATTGGTGATAAACTGTGATGGATGATTGACATACGCAGATCAGTGAACATATTCTGTACTGGACTCTTGAGGTTTTTTGGTATGGTTTTGCATCAGCGTTCTGGCTATACTATCTCTACAGCAGGAAACAGGTTAGAGACAGCAAGACATTTTGAACATGGGGTGAGTAATGGAGGACCACTTTAGATAATCAAGTGATGCTTCATGACCATGACGCATTGAGCAGGAAATAAATCTAGTGTGAGATTATTCAGAGAGATATTATAATTGGGGTTTATTTTAAGTCATAGGTTGCACAACCTTAGTACTCCAATGAAAGGAATCCACTCCTAACCCTGAGATCAGCCATGAGAAGCCTTAGAGCCAACCAGGACATGGACGTATTAGTAGGCAGTGAGATTATTCATATGCACACTGGAAATTAATTGGATTGAAATAACATTTTACACAGCAGGTGAGTGTTACTCCTTACAAAGCCAAATGACGCCATAAGTCATGAGTAAAAGATCAAACTGTGAACAAAAAAGAGAGCTGAGACATTTGAAGTGGTGGGGGAGGGTCCACTGTGCTCGCATAAACCAGTGGAGCGGCAGGTATGGAATAACAATCGTCTATTCTAGAGGAAAAAAAACACTATTTTCCACACAAAGGAATTATCTTAGATAAGCGTTATTAAATTAAACTGACACTTTGAGTCCAGCTGTGTGTGATTTACATACGCTCTCTCTCTCTCTCTCTCTCTCTCTAATGCACACAGCAAATTCACAAGAAAGGTTGAGTCTGACATCTTGTGGTGGGTTCACATAACATAAAAAGAAACTCATAATGTATTGGTGGTTAACCAATAAATGATTTTTCATGTTCTAGGGACTATAAACAAGCTTTGGTTTTGGTTTGTTACAACATTTTAAATCGTTTACAAGATACAAATTATATATACATATACAACAGACTTTGTCTCGGAAATTAAAAGTCGTAGAGTTGCTTCCATCGGTGGAGAATGAGGATCTGGTATGATTACCTACTGGATAACATTTATATCACCAAGCAGGCTCTAACTGAACTTACACTGTTATCATCTTATTAAAGCAGTTTACAGTAAACTCATAATCATTTTTAATGACCTTGCTTCCACTGCGTAAGGAATTCAACATCAATTTGTTTTGCCGGTTTTATTATTTATTCCCGAGATATCAAATATTATTCAGATGTATTATGTACTCTTGTGAAAAACCCATTTGACTATCCCGGTAGGAAGAAACCATAGAAACGTGTATACTCACTTGCTAACTTCCTTATACTGTGCAATCTCTTCAATGTAGAGCAGGTCATGCAGCCGGGCCTGGTAGTTTTCTTTGGTCAGAGTCTTGTCCAGGACTGACTGGGTGAAGAGCTGGTCGGCCGACAGAGGGATCTGATATCTGGAGAGGAGGCTGCGCTCCAGGTCTGCCATCGTCTCATTAGGAACAAATTCTACGATGGTCTTACAGGAGGGGTCCCAGCGCTTCGTAGTGGTCAAGAGCTGCTGCCTGGCTGCCTGCAGATGTTCCAGGTCTGAAAACAAAATGGATATTTAGATGTTTTGGTGCATCCAGTACAAATTAACATACTGAAAGGACTAGAAGGTTATTGACAGTTTTATTACTGTAGCAACTTGTTTTAACCAATTGAAATACCTATTCAAATGTGATTAGAAAACTATCTACAAGTTGACACCAATGTAAAGAACCGTTGTCTGAATAGATACCATTTTATTCAAAAGTACTTTAATTCATTTTATATAAATCAGGAAAGCTTTCTAATGACTCTGCCATGAGCTTATTGCCTTTAGCTTACCTTCAATCGAGGCAGCATCCACCATGATTCGCTTCATCAGCACAGGTTCTGAGCCGAAGTCAAAAACAGCGGTCTGTCGGAAGGTACCGAAGATTTCTGTGCTGAAGCCCACCGTTATCTTGTAGATACAATGGTCCAGGCCATTGTCTGGCGCCACTGTAACAACAGAATCGTTTAGTGTAAATACATTTAAAATTGTGTTGAAGACACACACAAAAAAGACTGTTACTGTAACGTTAATAAGCCAGTACATACCTGCTGTTTCCTCTCCTGGGGTCCACTCTTGGCAGCCTTTGGGGAGGGTCTGCAGCCGCTCCTCAGATGAGACCCCTGTGATGAAGAAGTGCGGCCGGTGGGCATCGTAGAGCAGGGCGATGCGGAACAGCTTTCTAGCCGGCTAGTCAAGGAGACGGAGATAAAAAAGACAAACAAACAAACGATGCTTAGGACCAACAACTAGCACTGGCATGTTGCCTTGTGTTCAGTGTTGTACTGATACATGACCTGGTTAAACACTTGGATCTGTACATAGTTGGTGTTAAACATATCATCGTACCTTGCACAAGAACGAGAAGGTCCAGGAGTGGGCAGATTTTTTGGCGGCAACAGTAACAGAGAGGCTGGAGCTGGTTTCTACAGCCACTCCGTCTAAATAGTCACTTAGCTAGGAAAGAAAAACAAAGACAAGTGGTTACAATTAAGTTCACTGCTCTACATGCACATATCACATACTGTATACCTCAAAGATCAAGGTGTAGGGGTGGTTAGTTTTATAAATGCTTATGAATGGGCCTCCTTCAATAATCACAGCTTAAGAAAATAATAACTATGTTAGCTTGTCTGGTTCGGATTCAAAAGACTGCCCGGACAGGGGTTAACATAGTTTATTATTGCTGTGCAAATATGGGATACTCAAATTCTTACGTTATAAAATAATAATATGCAAATATATATTTAACAGTAAAGCAGAACTACCCCATTAGACTTACAAAGGTGAGGCTTCTAACAAAATCACTACACAACACCATACACATGTTTGTGTTAGGGGGGCTTATAAGGAAGTGAACGGCATGGATTTGCATCGTATTTTCTTGTTTTCTATCCATTGACCTTTTTTTGATCTCGCATGCACTCACCACTTTCTCTGGGCTGAGGGAATTCATCCACTTCTCTATCAGGTTCTCCATGTAGTTCTCTGTGAAGTGTTTGCTCTCCTGATGCTGTTTGAGGCGGATGAGGCGTGACGCATAACGCTTCTGCCACTCCATCAGCTCCTCCTGAGAGTGGGCTGACGTACACTGGGCCCCGTACCGACACAGACCCTGCTCCAAGTACCTACAGCAAAGACAAAGTGAGTGTTCAACTGCTGCTGACAAGTAGTCAACTAAAAAAAAAACATATCTCTGAGAATTACAACTAATTGTTTTACGTCATGAAAACACAAAGAATACATTTTTGGAAGTTATAAGTTTCCCAGAAATGTGAGGATTTGCTACATTTCATCTTTCATTTTCATCTTGCACTAATTCCCAAAGATATTGACATTGAAGTGACTGTTATTTTGTATATATTGATTGTTGTGTGTTTTATCTTAATGTGTGCATATGTGTAAATGTGTCTGTTGATTGTGTATATAGGATATACATATCTGTATATTGTATAATTGTATTTTTCTATTCGGGATTGTTGGAAACGTCATTTGGATCTCTGTCTGTACACACAAACTGAAAGATTGAAATTAAAGTTGACTTTTTTTATATTAAACAAAAACAGCAATTTTTTGGCCAGCATTTTACATTTGTTTTAATAAACAACATATACTGTAAAGAACAAGCCAGTTTGCATTACCTTTTACAGAGGGTGTACTCCTCACTGCTGGTGACTCCTCGGGGAGGAGGTCGGAATTGCCAGCCTTCTTGGACCTCTGTGAAAACACACAGCTAAGTGGTCAATATAACACTTAGCCAAGCCAAAGAAAAACATTAAACACAAAAAACCTTGTAAACTGACTATCAGCCAGCTTGTAACCTGTTAAGAGTCAGTTGCAAATCTGCCAACTGGCTTATTAAAGACTTTCTAAACATAAATAATGTTATGTTCCAAGTCTTTGGTGTCTTTGGTACCAGGTATATTGTCAGTTTCGGGAAGTATTGAAAATGACCCATGCTACTGATTTGCTCACCTTCCTCCTGGTCCCCTGTGTATTCTGGTGCCATCTCCCCGTTTATAGACTGACAAGGACAAAGATTGGGCAGAGTGGGTGGAGGTTGGGACAGAAAAAGTATTATTATTAGTTGTACATCACCTGTTAAAAGACAGACCAACAGTAAGGCAGCTTGCAACCAGATGAAGACACTTACCTCTACTTCTGAGAAGAGCATTTTTAATCTGGAAAGGTCTTTTGCAACAATGCCATTCTGTTTGAGAAAGGAGAAAAGCATTTTCATTACAACACACTTTATTTTTTAAATAAATGTTATGATCACTATAAAACAAATGACTTTGTATAAGCTGGCAAAGGTTGTTTGGTGTAATCACATTTATATTGTCCTTTTCAAGTATCTACAGGCAAGATGTAAATCCATCACCATCCATTTATTGCTTACTAAGGACTTTATCATTCAAAAATTAATATTGGTGGATTTTTCATTAAGACTTTATTTATAAAAAAAAAAAGAGGCAATAATGAAGATGTTTATGTACTTTTCTTGGTGTTGAGATGGTTTTTAATTTTGAATGTTGAAGAACATGATGATAAGGCAACACATTTTGCTATGTTTATAAATGTCATTTTCTTAAATGTTTTATGTGAGGGACTACGGATGGAAAGTAGCTCAAAGCTAAATCCGGCATATTTACGCTTGACACATTCATTGTTTTAAGTGTTCATTAATGTGCAATGTCCCTGCCAAATAAACGATTAAAATAAATTAAAAAAACATAGAAGATATGACCTTTTAGAAAAAATAAATAAAAAACAGTTTTCAGGCTAATCCAAATAGTTTATGCATCACAGCTGAGTAAGTTAGTATTGATAAGGTTTCGAACTAATGTTGGATGACTATGAGGCCTACTAAAGACATTTGAAAACTAATTGCTAAAATAAAGTGAGGTGTTATTCACTTGTGAAAGTGTTACTTTGTGGATATAACAGGGTGACTTTTTTGTTTCCCCATTTTCTCCTAGCTGACTTCTCCTCTTTTTGCTAAACCTAGCCAATGTCTTTATAAATCAACATGTATTTTGCTGCCAAGGTGCCTCCCTCAGCTCCACTCTGCTCCTGTTTTCAACCACTTCCTGCCCACTGCCACGCAGACACACACACACACACTCAAAGGTTGAGTTTGGCAACAAGGTCCTCCAACATTCTGCGTGGACAATCCTGTCTCTCTCTCTCCCTCAAAAACAAACATTTTCCTGACATAGATTGGGCTTGTTTTCTCATGTGATAGCACCCCTCTTTTTACTTCCACTTTTAACACATCAGATTATAACACTGTCTTGGTCTTCCCTCAACTAATCCTGCTTTTATTTTTGTATTTTAATGTGGTAAATTGGCACTACACACTGTAGAGCAGGGGTGGGGAACCTCCGGCCTCCGGGCCGTATACGGACCGCGAGACCATTTGGTACGGCCCTCGAGGTAATTTATAAACACACGCAAAAAAATAAAAGATTAAAGAAATCTAGACCGCAAAAGAATGAAACAAGCGAGTGCCTGTTTTTCCTGGCCAAGGTCCTTGAACACAACACGAGCCTAACGTGTCATCACGTGGTATATGTCTCGTCTGACAGGGGTGCAGTTCTGCCGGAGAGCACCAGAACACCGCTCCGGCACTTCAGAAATGTCAGTACCCATAAGGAGCCGTACACATGCCGCAGTTTTTGCGTGGCTGTGTCTTTAGTTGAAAGCCCAGTGGCGATCTGTTCATCTGTCATACTGATCATACAGTCAATAACTTTGTTGTTATTAGCATCTGGTTAGCTAGCTATGCTAACGAATATAAGAAGCTTATTCTACAACCAGTGAGGTAAAGGCACATCTTTATATGATCATTATAAAACAATAAGAGAATAAAGAAAACAGGTATAAAATACTATATGACAGTAAAAAAAAGTTGTTATTAATAAACAAGAATACAGTTTAAAAGGAGAGTGATTTGTAAAATATCCATAAAGAAAAAGAAAATCTGCTTCCAGTTCTGTTTCATATGGATGTTGAGAGGTGTATCCATAGATCGCCTAATGTTGCTCTCAAAGTGCACCAGATTGATGCTTTTAACTTCAACATTTAAAAACAAATCTTCCCGGGGGAGCATGCCTAGAGGAGGTTAGGTCCCCCCCCCACTTAAATCATGTTCACATAGATAGGAAACTAAATACATTTGCACATATCTTGTGTCCAATATACTTTCTGTTTTGGTGGTCATGCCACACCGTGCACGTGCACGCATGCATGCGCGAGTCATGGTAAGATATCTGGATTAAGAGGTTGCTTTTTCTTTGCACAACATGAAAGAAAGGTGAAATGAATGGGCTGTGATTTTAGTATTTTTAAGCAGAGGTCAATAATTTGTACGGCCCTCGGAGGATGTTGAAAAAATTGAAATGTCCCTTGAGAGGAAAAAGGTTCCCCACCCCTGCTGTAGAGTTTAGCTGTCCTATGTGTCACGCAAGTGTGTTGTCATTTGATACACAGCACTTAGGCTGCAGGCACCTGCCAACAGTTTTTCCTAGGTCTAATTCAATCAATGAGTGACCCTTTTATTTAAATATCCATAGCTTTCTATTTTTGCTTGTTCTAAATGTATCAGATTACTCAAATCAGGTACATGTATAGAAAATTAAAAACAAGACCAGATAAGATCTGCTGGGATCTTTAATCGAGGAGGTGTCACAGGAGCTCATTTAGAGTAGGGTCAGTCAATAAGGAAAAATAGGCCCTATAGAGTGGTGCAGGAACGAGTCCTAAAACCCGTAAGTGAGTTAGCATTTTACCACTTCCAGTTCCCTCGTCTCATGCCCCTTTCACACCGGCGCTTTTCCAGCTCCTGCTCGGAGCTGGAGCTGGAAAAAGCGCCGGTTTTTCCTGTTCACACCGCAGCGGCGGCGCGTCATAGCTCCGGAATGCGGTTCACTTCCAGCTCCAAAAAATTGTCGGTCCAGAGGCAAGAGCTTCGGAGCTATGACGCGGCGTCGCTTACGTCTCTTACGTCGAGGCGTGCAGGAAACCTTACTTTGACCATCCGTTCGCTGTTATTGATCATTGTGGAGAGCAGGCAGACGTTTTGTTTGTTATTATAGCAGCTATCGGATGGAATTAATACATGGGCTGCACAGGTTGTCATGTCCGACTATCACAAGTAGAATCATAATGAAAAATACGCCGGTAAAATGTGCCTGTAGAAAACTGCTTAGCAAGTAGTCAGTTTAGCTTCGGTTGCTATGCTAACGTCACCCATGTTATACCAGAGAAACTTTCATAACAGCGTTGTGATGCCAAACAGCGTCAATTCAGACTGACACACATTCACTTAAGGGGAACTGGGGATATGTATCAGCTGCTTGTGTGACAGTCAGACAGTGAATACTTTAGAGCCGTGTGAGCTAACCCGGAGCTAACGGGAGAATAAACTCCCGTTGAAGAGCAGCCAGCACTGCAGCGGTCGGTAAATGCCGCTGAAACACATTAATAAACAATGAACCACGGCACTCTGGAGAAAAGTATAAGGTTGGAGAAGTCGTTATTTAATTTAATCTGGCTTCGTATGATTAAAAGCAACACGATCATCGACCCGATGCAGTCCCCGGCCCGTTGTTGTTGTGGGAGGAAATCAGCGATGTAAACGGTGACGTCATGACGCAGCAGCGGCAGCTCTGGGCGATGTGAACAGAGCGGGAGCTGAAAAGGGAAACCGGAGCTGAACCAGAAAAGCTCTCGCTAGGAGCTAGAAAGGGAAAAGCGCTGGTGTGAAAGCCGCATCAGAGTCAATGGGTTTTTTTAACTAGTTTTTGGAAAATAGCTGGAAATAAGGTCTGTGGTTGACACAAATTTAAGAGACGGATCACGTTTTGTTCTACGACATTAAATACATCAGCAGTGACCCCACTGGTGATTTTGAAGAGTTTACCTGTCTGAAAAACGATGGTTGTTAACAAGTGGCCGAATAGGACTACAGAAGTTGTCGAGGACGTTGTACGTCTTTACGCCGAACACGTAAACACTCCCGGTAAGTTTGTTTGCCCCTGTTCTGCTTGAAAGCAAGTACCTGCGCTCTTGCAAACTGTTAAAACAAATGCTTCAACTTATACAATTTTGAATCTGTATTTTTGAATATGGATCTTAAGTTGGCGTGACGTTGAAGTCGTGCGACCCTGCTGTACTCGGCTGTAGTTCCTTTATAGCATAACGTTAGCATTTTGCTTCTGGCGATTAGATTTATGATTCGAAAATTATAAAAGTAGGGTAGACGTGGAGATTATCCGGCTGAACAAAACGTGCATTTATCAAACAGGTTCATTTTCCACAGATCTTATTCTTTACAATATTCCAAAATCCTATGGAGAAATCCCATTGCTTTTTTGATGAGGGAACCCTTGCGCAGCTTACTTCCGGGTCGGCCTACAAAAATACATCATCACTGCAGCACTTAAACGTTATTAATGACATTCCTCCACTACCTTATTAAATGCTTTAAGGAAGCATTATCCAGATCTGTCCTTCAGAAGGGTGAGGAATGTATGACCTTAACAGGCATAATATTTTAGCTTTATGTGAATTTGGTAGTCCATTCTAATTACAGTCAATGTGTAGACCGACTGTATGCACATATTGTGTACATTGTCCATCAATCATACCATTGGCTCTCCATACAAGGCTTTGGAGAGGATGCTGGCCACCTCCTGCAGGCTGCCATCCAACAGCATGGAGCGCAAGCTGGCCTGTAGCGAACCGTCTCCTCTGGCCACCTCTTCTGCCAGAACTATGACAGGAGGAAGAATACACAGGGAACAGGTAGGGAGAGTTAATTCAGTACATTAGCTTAGGTCTGTTCTCTGAAACATTGAAGTAATTAAGCAATTACATTAACCTATAAACAGTCAAAATGTAAGATGTTTCCTGCTATGCTGACACTAAGGCATGTTAGAGGCTTCCCACTGGAAGACATACAAACACTTTGTCTGCCACTAGGTATAAAAAAAACTTTTAAAAAAACTGTACAGTATCAGCAGATGGTTCCAATCTGAATTGCCACTTACCATGTTTGCAGTCTTCATCTGCTTCATCATAATTTTTCTGTTGGCAGAAGGAGAAATAAAGGTTTAAGAAAGTAGTTACCATAACAAATGGGAATATTGTGTTGCAGGGTCCGAGCTTCACATAAGCTCCAAGAATGGCTATCTTTGCCTCACAACGGAGTCCCTCACACTATCATTATAGACTTAAGTAGTTTCCATAATCTTAGGGCTTAAGTAACTGGTGTAATTTTAGTGCTCGGGGAAGATAACATAACAGTCTCATGGAGGAAGAAAGTATGGTTTATTGTTCTCATTTCTTTCTCTTGATGATATTTTACCAAGTCATTAGAAGTACACTGCCATTAGAGTGTGATGACTCAATTTTAGGGAAAGGAGAAAATGTTATTGTTTCGCTGAAATGGAAGGTACCGTCTAGAAATTGGGATTTTTTTTTTTTATTCTCCAAGAACAGGGTTCCCCATCCCCCAACATAAATGTGGTTGACTGGTGCAATAGAAAATAAAAAAAGTAATTTCAGGGCCACAAAACTACATAGGAGGAAGGAAATCGGTGATCACTTAAGACTACAGCATGTATTGGAAGCCACTGTTCTTACCAGCTGCAAGAAGGCAGCAATTCGGAAGAGCAGGGCCCGGCTGCGCAGGGGTCCGGTGGCAGCCACTAGCGATGTAGGGCTCTGTGGGACAGGGGCACCCGAAGGTGGTGCTTGGGGTGCAAGGACCACCAGGGCGTCCGTGCTGTGGCTGACTGCCGCCTCGTACTCCCGCCTTGCTAACGATCTGCTTGCTTCTTCACATGACTTCTCCGCTCTCCTGTCCGCCATGACTCAGGGACAAAACTTCTGCAATCCAAAAAGAAATGCAGAATAATAAGAACATATTTTCTGGAGCCGGGATGATTAGAGAAAACAACCTTATCTGTGTATATTTGGCTGACAATATTTGGCTGTAAGCTATTTAAGGTGAAGGATGGGGTGCTTATCATCTTCAATGTTGTAGTGTAACACTGGGTTAGAGATTGTTTAAATGATTGCTGTACCGGACGAAAAGACTAAACTAACTTCCTTTCTGGGAAACTATTCAATTTGGCTTCATTAAAAGTGTATCAAAAGTTTGTAAATCGTAGACCCAAAACATTTGATTCTTCAAAAATGCCTTTCTTTTCCCTCCATGGCATTTGGCAGTGTTTCTTTTACAGTTTATTTGTAATGACCTCAAGCATGTTCACTGGCACAAGTACAAGAGTGGACATCCAAATACGTCAGATAACTATTGTGAATATTTGTAAGTGCATACATATCACGTTATCAAATATGAAATATAAAACTCCCCACAAACACACATGTTGTTGGAACACTTCCCATACATACTTAACATGTAAGACAAAGTTTCTATCCTTATTCTTGCATCTGACTGAAACGTAATATAATGTAAATAATACTTAGAGGCCTGGAGTCCCATTGTGTGTCATACTTATTAGCAAAAGAACACTTAGTTCAAGGTGGAATTTACAGGAAATGATCTTATAATAACTTAAATGTCCACATTTCCCCAAGCTGAGGATGAGGGAAATGTTGATAGGACGGGAGATCAGAGATATAGATGATGCTTTTAAATGTACATGTTCACATTGATGTTGATTTAATTTTCAATCAATCTTCAATTATAAAAGGAAATGTGTACACCCCTATATGAAGTATGTCAGGACCATGGATCTGGAGAATCATCTTTAAAATCCACATGCAATGTAAGTAAGTAAAGTACACTTATAATCTTGATTTCATTACATTATAATTATCTCATAAATCTAATTTATATTGAAATGTCACAAGTTACTTTATTATAATCTCGAGGACATTAAATGAAAGACACACAACACATCTAAAACCAAACACTATGCTATGTTTTGGGATAAGAATATTTCATTATTCCAGGAAGGAATATAAACTTGCAATATAAATCTTGCAATATAAATCTTTCTTTTATCATTGTAATTTAAATGTATATGGGTTTTAAACTGGTATAAAACAAGTTATTTGAAGAAATCTTTTTGCGCTCTGAGAAATAGTACTTTTTTCTACTCTGACGAAAATGGTGTTTTGAGGGTGATAGCATGCAATGTGGAAGTCAGCTCACCAAGAGTCATATCCTCATGTGGTTAATATGTTTCATAAATCAACAGGAAGAGAGGATGAGGCTCCCAGAGCCAACACTGTGTACATTCAAATACATCTGTAACCAGATGGGAAAGCAGTGATCACATGAGAAGCCTAAAGCATTTTTTGGGACTTTTTTTTTATCATCTCCATCACCAAAGCCAACCACCAGGGTCTGGTATCATCTGACTGCGTAGACTTAGTGCATTATAATAATTTATCATGTATGATGTGAAGCCTTTATTAAGACTAGTAGGTTGTGCTGGACAGTATGCAGAAGGAAATGGGTGCATTGTGACAATTCATAGCCACAGGGGCAAATGGTTAACACAAAATATATGGGAATAATAATATGGGAACACATGCCAATATACTGAATCTCTATTGTGGACTGTAATTCAGAGCATGTACTCTAGGCTCTAGGCAGCCTCTAACCCTAGGGTCCTCAAAGTTACTGTTTGATATTTTTTTGATAATTGTTGTTTTAAATATGTCTTAAAATAGACACAACGGCATCATGAACTAAACATTATTAGCAAAAATAAAACAGTCTATTTGTAAAAACACTTAAAATCATAGGAGCTAAATAACCAATGCAAAATAATAATTAACTCAGGTTTATTAGCATCATAAAAATGCATGTCTATACTTTAGGTTGCCCTCCAAGTTATTGTAGGCGCAGTTTAATATGCAACCAAATTTCATACATTTTTAAACAGTTTTTATACATGCCTGATAAACGTTGAAGATGTCTGGTGTAGAGAATTCATCATGCTCACATGCACCGGAGAGACTAGCATATTTAGGAACATAATGCAAACAGGTAAATACATTGAATCTCAACTTATGAATTAGACTGGCTTCAATTCATATTTAAATTGTGGATCCACACAAGAGTGTGTATATTACCTTCATGAGTGGGAGGATTTGTTTATCGCTTTCTTCTTAAAATGCCTACCAAGTTTTATGCATTCGACGCGTGGGTACCCTCACTTGGTCATGTAAGGCATTTAAAGTCAATTACTGTCAAAACAAACAAAAAAGAGCAAAGACAGGATAAGTAAAGGATTAGCTAAAGATATTAGACACATATTCTCAGTTTAGCAGATAGTCAAACACAAACATTGTTGATAATCAATGTATGCAGTGCAAAGAACAGCCATGTTGGATCAGCCGCATCCTCCGGATTGCATCTTCTGTGATCTTCATTTTGTTACAGGAGTACCGGTTACTGATTATTTAACAAATAAACATACACCGTAATTAAAGTGTGCGTTGTCTTTGTAGTTATTGCAAAATAAAGCTATTATTGCAATTTACTTTAGAATGCCCATCATGAGTCTCGATGGCACCAGCAACATTTCTTCAATGCCGAAACAGTCAACATAAAAGCAGCAGGCCAGGGCCACAGCATGATAATGTAAACCTCTCACTGAGATTACAAGAGGCAGCGTGCCCTTGTCACACCGACCAGCACAGATCTGGATAAGGATGGTACAGAATGACCTGCTGGGGAACATCAGGGCATCAAATGCTCAACCTTGGCCAATGGCTTAGTAACTTTTGGTTTCATTTGCACCCTACTGGTTTCAGCATTGGCATTTCAGTTTACCTCAGACTGGGAGAAATAAAACATTGAATCATAAAATGTGGCCACAAAAGCCTTATTTTTGTGATTATTGTGAACTAGCTTGCAAAACCAACTTTGGGTTCAAATTAAAATTCCAGAACAGTTAGCTGATGCTGAATTTCCATCCTGTCCCTCACCACCGTGTTAAAATCAGCTTTTAATTGTGACTGGCTCAAAAGAAACTGATTTTAATGTGAATTTGTGGCTCAGTAATTTGGGGTATATTTGTGACACCTAGTTATTTAATAGGCAGCAGACAGCTACTGTATGTTAAAGTAAAAAACATCAACAACCAGATGGCCCATTGTGGGAATTTTATATGCCAAACCAAATGCAAAAAAAGGCAAACACTGAGTACTTCTGCCACTAAAGCGTAATTTTGCAATAAATAGCAGTAAGTGTTTCATATAGTTAGGTTTTGAATACTGAGCAACAGGCAACTATGCTTGTAGCAGCTGACTTAGCCCAACAGGCAGTGACTCTGAATCAGCCTGTTCTTGTCCCTTAGGACCATAACATACAGATAAATTCTTTAGCGAATGTAAAATGTGTTGGCTGCATGCAGGACACAAACATGCATCAGCTGCATTTTGTTTTACAACAAATTACCACTTAGGCTAACAATAGGTAAAAAAACAAAAGATTGCACCACATGCAATATTATTTTATCCTCAAATACAATGTTACTGCACACAAATCTCCATCTCTTCAGAAAGACACTACACGAGTTTGTGCAAACTAAGCTTGGTTATATTGTGCTATATGTTGATATGTTATGCATAGGTTGTATGGCAATACAAAGCCACTGGCCAATTACAACAAATAGTGTTGCAGCACCCATACTGCAAAAACACACATAGCTTCTCTGGATAATCTTAAACAAGAAACACTGGTCGGGCCCTGCTCCCACAGGAGAGATGCATTATGGGAAGTGTGTTTACATTCTACATGTTAAATAGTAATACCATTGCTGCAACATATGCACCACATGAAAGGGCAATCATGTCTTGGCATTATTGCCAGAGTGGCAACCAAGACATACTATAATATTACTATTTTACAACATTGAGGAACAACATATAATCACCAGAATCTAGTATGCAATCGTTGCGTGTGTGAGGTATGGAAAATAAGGGTTGAAAGTTGCTTGAGCTAGCAGACAGTCAGTTGCTGGGGAAATGGAAAATAGGGTCAAAGATGAAACCAAACATAGTACTGATCTTAACGCAGTAACTTCTCTAATTAAGAGAGGTTATTTAAAAACATATGCAACATTTTACACTTCTATTTGTAACAGTAAGAATAGATGTTACCTAATGTTGGTGCTCGCAAGCCAGCAACTTCGTAGGGGCAACAACAAATAGTTTGGCGGGATAGAGTGGGTCGACACCTCCTTTGTTTTTAATGTCCAGCTTGGACATCCTACTACAAAACCTACAGCTTCGACTGCAGTGAAGTGAAATATAAAGCTACGTTTATTGATGAAGATAGTTGTAAAACCAAAAGGGATTGTTTTTATCCGGACATAACGTTATTTGGCTCGAGAGTATCGTTTGCAGCAACGTGTAGAAAACACGGCTATAAGTCTTGCACATTTCTCAAAGTCCATTTAGTAGATATCAATAGAGCATACGTTAATGAACACACACGTTGGAAATGACTTGTTTCAATAGGTAGATTTGTAGCTGGTGTTTGTCTACTGAACTTGTCATGACTGTTGCAAGTCAGACCGATGACGGCAGCGTTACAAAGCCCTGAAAAAAATGTCCCCTGAAATGTTGGTTAACTTGCCGTTCGCGTTTGCACAGGGTAAACAGCATTGCCACAAACCAGAGTATGCGTTGCTAACAGTTAGCTTGCTAGCCAAAACACGACCTTTCTTGGCACCGAACTGGCAAGCTCACAACAAGAATAGCTGGCTGGTTTGTTAATGTTAGCAAGCTAGCTGGTGTTAGCTAGCTAGCTAGCTTGGCCGAAACAAAACGGGTTCGGGCCTGTAATTTTGCCACGGTGTTTAGGCGCATATAATTGATGTGACATCGTGTTCTTATCCTTGCATGAACTCAAAGCGTTCTTCATTATCATAATGATTTGTGGAGGGGATTCGTGACAGAGGCTTTGCGATGAAAAAGACAACTGAAAGGGCTGAAAATGGGAAGTCAACACTTACCTAGCTTTACTTTCTACGCCATCTTGGATCCACTTGTCAGACCATCGCAAAGCATAGTGGGATGTACTGATCTGAAGGTTGAGAGGACTGGCGTGTGTGTGTGTGGCCTCTGGTGGCAGGGATATTCCTTTTCAAAATACTTTTGTCTAAAATGTTTTTGTTGTATTAATTTAAAAAACATATACTTTGTGTCATGGTTTATATTCACCTATTCCAATCCAATACATTTATGAAAAATATAGAATTTAAATATTAGGCCTACATTGTTGAATTCTTCATATTCATTATAGCTGGGGCCATAAAATACCACTTAATTTGTACCTGATGAACGGTTTATTTCTTTAAAAGGCCCGAATGTGTGTGAAATGTTGCACATAGGCTACCTATGGGGCCAAACATTGGTTTTGTTTCTGATTCAAAACATGCACAACAACTACACAGGATATTACTTATTGACTGCTGTTTTTATCCATCCAAAGATGATCAGGCTGACACTGTAGATATAGCTCCATGCAATTTAAAATAACTAAATATCCTAATAATATCTAACTTCATAGTAAGAGCAAAAGAAGAGAACATTAATCCTGGAACAAATGCTACAAGTACATCTTATTGTCAATGAAACAATGATAATTGATTAAGCATAATCATAGCCTGTAAGGCATGTGTATAGAAGTGTCCAAAACACTTAAGATGTAGGCTGCACGCTCAGTTAATAATTTCCAAAAAAATGTATAAAGCCAGAAAATAAATTGTAACAGAATTGGGAAAGAGTTGTCATACTACATATTTTTCTTGGTCAATATGTGCATTGTGTCTAGTTTAACGCTCATTAAGTGCCAAAACAAAGTTGTTATTATTTAGCGTTTTTTGGTTCTTACAAAGGTGTGCAATCACAGCTGTGAAAAGCAAATCATAAATCAAATTTGAGATTGTATGCATACAATGTCCATCGAGACAGTGGCTCTCATTTTGATGAGCATCTAGACTTAGACCAGTTATAGACACTGTAATAAAGGAAATTACACTGGGCGCTCCTTTATACCCAAGTTACTGGCATGGCTGAGCTACGATCCATTAAACCAAAATTACAAGGCAATAAACAAGTGTAGAATAGCTTAGCTGTGAACTTATTTATTGGTGCTCCACCTTTGTTTAAACTTGATGTTGATAGCAGGGGCATTTCTAAGTTGATGGAGAAAAAAGAAAGAGTACAACATCAGAATAAGGGGCAAAAGATTAATAGGTTGGATTATTTCACCAGTAAAGTATTTTGACTGTTGTCCAGTCATCAAATAGAGGACATTCGACTTAACTGAAAATGATTTTTTCAAAAAGACATGTTTACTTTGCCAAGTTTGACAATTACTTCACTTACATAACGGGACACTTCACATTGGTCAAATGCAGTGGTCGCATAGAAGTAGAAATCTTTTTTTCCCCCAATAAGAACCTACAAAAATCTTGACTGAACTTGACATCAATCTGGATTCACCATGCCAGGTGTCTTGAATAAAACTCTAAAAGGGAAAATTATGTACCCCTCTGGTCCAGGTCTCGTTTTATGACTTCACAGCATATAAACTAAGGGATAAACAACATATTGTCAAAAGTTTCACAATAATACTGCATTTGCGTTGTACTTTAACAAACCTTAATACAGCCGACACATGGGTGATGTCTTGCAGTGATGAGAACCTTGTCATATTATAATGTACACTAGTTTGGTTAAATACTGTATAAAACCTTCATACAACTGTTAACCAAATGTGAGGAGTTTATTGTTTACATTTTTAGAGTTTACAGCCATATTTATATCACACAGTAATACATTGTAATCTACTGCTTATAAAAGGCAAGTATATTTAGAGATCCAGTCACTGCCAGGGGATGTAAAGCGAGGTGCTCATGTATTTATTGTCAATGTTTTACTTGATAGTAAAAAAAATGAACAAAGTCGGGGTGCTGTGCATGTGCTACAGATGTTTATCCAATTATATGACATTGTAAAAGCGCTGCGATTACTGTCCCCCAATATACTTTATATTCAAAAAACATTCCCACAGAAGGAAAAGAAACAGAAACAAATATGAACCAAAACATAGAACAATGCACTACGTTGTTGTTTCACTGCAGGTTGTGGATCATCTCCTCCTTGGCAATAAGATGCGTGGTCTTGTTCACAAGGGACATGAGAGAGTTGAGTTTGTGCGACCAGTCGTTGAGCAGGTCGTTGGGGTCTTTGGGCCTCTGGAAGTTGATGATGCCTGCCAGCCGGTCCACCTTGGCATAGATGGTCTTGTTTACAACTAGGCTGGAGAGGAACTCTTCGGATTCCTGATGAAATATGAGAGCAGACGGACATCCTGTTAGTCTTTTGCAAAGAATGCAAACATTCTCAACCTGGACTCGTGTTTTTTTAATCTTTGAATTATCTGATCCATAACTGCACTACAACTATACAGGGTACTTCATTTTGAAATACTATGTCCCTCTATACACGTGTGTATAAATTCAATTGTGTCCCACTTTGAAGTTATTGTAAAGTTTTTTGTATATTTTTTTGCCTATTTTTATCTTTGGGTTGAATAAATTGTAGTTAGTGAAATTTCACACAAGGGAATAATAAATACTCTTTCAAAATGTTTCTTTGGTGAGAAAAAAATATATAGTTCATTTTTACCCAAAAGAAACCTACAAACTGCAAGTCCTTTTGAATGAAATGTCTCATTAGTCGAACTGTTGCTTACGTCAATAGAGAGGTCGAGGAGTCCAGCCATCCTTTTCATTGTGATTCTGGTGTAATATTTGGCCATTATTCTGATATTCTGTGGTAAAAAGGAGAATGACATTAATAAACATTTATGCAGCAGAATATCATATTATAGTTATATAATGATATTTTCTTTTAAAAAGGTCCCTTTAGGTCACATCAACACGCTAAATAATATATTAATGAATAAAAACATCCATTGCCAATCAAATACAGGTATGCTTTATTAGTGTACATAAAAGTCTACCAGTTAAGCTTTTATATGACACCCATTACCTTCCCCATTTGCTTGCATTGCACTTCAATGGCTCTCTATTCATTTTACCCCATATCATTTGATTCACAATCACTTAAATAATCAATCGAATTTTGAGTTTGAAAACCCCCAAACCCCATTATATGTAGGACATATAAAAAGAAAAAGAAAAAATTCATTTAATATCAATACCTTTAAACTTTGGAGGTTTTAATCAGACAGTTCTGACTGTCAGTGTTTAAATAAGAAGACATTCATATTCTCACTTTTCACCATAAATGCTCATCACTTACTCTCATCCTATCCCATTTATCCGAGCCAAACTCAAAGTGACAGTTTTATAACGTCTATTGCAGCTTTCATTGCCAATATTTGTCACGATAAGATGCTTCTATATGACCAATTTTAGTTTGAATGTTCCTGGCTTGACATCAAGGCAGTAAAGGAGCTCTTAGAAAATATATTGAATTAGATGTCTCCAAGCACCAACACATTATCATCAAAGGCCTACACTTGACTGGGGGACTTACATGCTCCACAACTCTGTTCTTCAGATCTTTCCACCGTTTCTCCCCCTCTTCTGAAGTAGAGAAGACGTCTGTGGCGGGGCTGTCAGATGAGCCCTCTCTCAGCTCCTTCCCATAATCCTCCACCAGGGCAGCCCAGCGCATCAGCTCCATCGTGGTGAACTGTTTCAGAAGGTCCCTGTGAATAGAGGAGGAAAATATTGAACATTCCCCCTGATTTTACCACCAGCTGTAGAGTGTATGCACATGATGGCCCTATATCAACTGTACTTAAACATCTAATAAGTTTTGTAAAACCCAAACACATTAACTGAACAGTTAGGCAACGGTTGTTGCTGTGTAGGACTGCACAATGATCGAAATGTATTGAAATCGCAATATGGACTAGTGCAATACCCACATTGCTGTAATATTAGGAGAAGGCTAAATGTGTGAAAATATCAATTTGAAAATAATATTGTGGTGCTGAAGTGAAGTCCAGGATTACAAACTATATTTTACAGACTAATTAAAATATCCTTGTTTGGTGCAGAACCTTTTAAATAAAACCCGGTTTTAATATATAATCTTCAACGATAATGTGAATAATGTTTCAGAAATTATAATTTACTGATATTTCAAATCATGTCACAATTGCAAAGACAGTCAAAGTGATTGAAATACGCGTTAAATGTAATATGTTCACATTATGTACGTTGTCATGTTGTACAGTTGATTGCTGATTCAGATAGCCTTCCCTTTTGAAAGATGTATGTTTGTCTTCCTCCTGGGATCCACCTCTACCCATTCATCGTAGCAAAAATGCTCTTGATTAAAAAAAGTGCCGAATTGCATGTACTCGATTTTGCCCAACATCACATTGGGTCTGTGGAATGGTGAATAATATATTATGTCTTACTTGTATTTAGGGATTTCTTCCAATTTCTTGTCCTCACTGATTCTGTGCACAAGGTCTGACTGCTCGTTGTCGTAAGGAGCAAGAATCACGTAGAGCACCACACTCTTTAGGGCCTGAAAAAAAATGCATTCATTACCGTTTTAACAGCATCCAAAGTGAGTCAACAGTTTTGAAACAGATATAATGTTTAATTGATATTACTGCAAACTATGTCAAGATCGTCATTGAAAATAGCTAAATGTATATGTTCAATACTTTGATATATGAAAGTGTGGCCTCAAAGGAAAGTCTGTGTACCTGTTGCCACTTGCTGCTGTCCGCCAAGATGCAGGGGGTGTCATAGATGGCCCGGTAATGTTTGCAGATAGACAGGTAGGAGCCCTCGTGCTGGTCAACTTGAATCATCAGGTCGTAATACTTCAGCTTGGACTCCTGAGTTGTTGATTAGAAAAAAATAGATATTCCAAAGTTCACAAACGCCAACCTTCTCAGCTCAGACCCATCAATCACAGCTGCTTCCAAAAGAGTGTTGTAAAACAAACACACAGGCCTGCCACCAAATGTTTTTCATCATAAGTGGCTGCCAACTCAACCAAACTACAGCAGTATTTTGCCACTCAATTCCTGGTCCCTTTCTCTTACCTCATTGCCCTCCTCTTGGAAGAATTTGGTGTTTATCTTCTTGCTGATGATCTGGGTGCGAATGTAATCCTTCACAGCGATGCAAAGCCTCATCTGTTCCAAGATAAACTCCACCTTCTCCTTTTTCTCCATAGAGCCATATGTCTCGACCTGAGTTGGGAAAAAAAAATGTTAAACTTCACATCCATTACCATGTGTGCATTTTCTCTCTATATATGGTGACAAAAGATATGCCCAACAATCAAATTATTTCAAAGCACTTAAACATAGACTTGTCCCCATTTGATCCCACAATGATGATACAGATTTTTCATCATTTTAAAGAAAATAAAAGCAATCAGTCTTTTACCTGCAGCTCCTGAAGAATGGCAGCTGCCTCTTTGACCTCTCCGTTCTTCTCCTTGATATTTGCCAAGGTCTTCGTCAGCCTGGCACGCTCAATCTCTACGTAGATCTGTGAGAACATATTTAGTGTATTAGTGAGGGTATAAGGGTTTATATCTCAGGTGAAATGGTCATCTAGTCATCACCACAAAGTAACCCATATATTTGTATCCACTCCTGAGAGAATAAACATTTTCCATTCAAATTAGACCATCAAATAGCGTAAACCCTTTTTAAATGTAATTGTTTCCTTACCCTGAAGATGGATTCCTAGTACACTAGATACACAAATCTTTCTTCTGTCATATTTGAACTATGACTTTCTAGCTTCGCCGTCTAGCACATGTGACATGTTGTACTTAATGTGACAATGGCTCACATCTACACATCTCTATTTTTGTCTAGTATACATTACAGACCTTGCCGGCAGTCACGGTGCGAAGTGTGTCGATAAGTCTCAGCTTGATGGGCTGATCGGTCACCGTATCCACGTACTTGTAACATTCTTGCACCATCTTGGCAACAGCCTGATAAGACAAAGAGGAATACAAAAATGAGTTGTCATTAAAGCATGAAAAACAATGGCTGCAAAGCATTAGGTAAATCATGTTTGTTGGAAATCCTGTGAAGTCAGTAACTTGTATAATTTCTGGTTATGGGTATTTTCCCAAAACATGTATTTGTCATTCAGGGAAAATTATTTAAAAAGCGGACTCCAATGCTTAAAAACAAGAGAATAATGCCGCATGTACAAGGTGTGAACGATATCTTGACGACAAACAGTATTGATTGTTTGGTAATTTGAATAGTCAGTAATGCTGCTGGAAAGAATACTTGATTGTGGCACAAGAACATTTATTTCTTAGACTAATAAGACTATGTTTGGACAACTTGTACAAATAAAAAGAGGCCTAAGGGAAAAATAAATATCTTACCCCCTTCAGCTGACTCCTCCTTTTTGTGAGCAACATGATGTTTTCATTCAGGGCATCCCAGTCCTTGGCTTCATGACACATCTGGACCACAGCCACAAGGATTCTAGAGGTGGACACCATGTCTGACGCCTGATCAGGAGTTGAAAGCAGATATATAAGAACAAGGACTTAAATACACACAAAACAAGACATACATTAGTTCCTTTTGTATATTTTCACATAAAAATGAGGCAGATTTTGTGAATCATTCTGCTTAATAATGAGCTGAGAAATAGCCGAAAGTCAATTCATGAATCAATCCCATCCACAGAGAAATTAAAGGAAATGTAACGTTGCTGTCAGGAACCACGTACCGTTCTGGTTTGCTTCTCCAGTGACAACAAACTCTCAATTGCCTCCTGGAGCTTGCCCTCCTGCAACACGTAATACAAACGTTAGCATCAGTTCATACTTGTTGTACTTGGGACGAATGTTATCCCATGCTTTGTATTCTAGACAAATAGAATAGGCATTTTTGCCTGACTAGCTAGTTAGCTTAAGATGATGCCTATGAGGTACGTTAGCATGCTATCAAGCACAATTACAAACTCTGTTACAAATAAATTGTTACTTGGACGTGTTAAAGTTCAAACATACATCAACGTGTTGTAATCAATGTTCGCTCAATAAATAGGTTATAATACGTGTCAGTGTGGTTCTAAAGAAAAACAGTCGATGCTAGCTTGAATGCTAACACACTGATGCACCATGACTCAGCCGGCGCTGTTCTCTTTCACACTTACTTTCGCCATTTTCTCGCATTCGGGGAGACGCTGATCTACAGTTGAGCTGTAGTCAACCTCCATCTTCATAATCTTTCCATCAGATCTTTCGGATCGGTCCTCGATAATCTTCGGGGTGTCCATTTTAAGATTATGTACGGTTCTTTTCTTTTCTTGCGTCCAAACTCTACCTAGTACTATTTTGCTTGTCAAGGGAACGAAAAGGTAGGCGACCAATCAGAGGAGAGAGTCAGTGGGCTGTCTGTGGCGCCTAAAGGACCCAGTGAGGACCCCCCAAAAGATATGTCAGGCAGGCGTAACAAGAGCCTAGACCGCGGTCAGACGAGGTTTATCCAAGGTTTAGTTGCAATGTCAGTCTATTTATACTGGCAAATGTTAAATAATGAAACACCTTTCGAGCTTTCAAGGAAATACCATTGTCGTTCCTTGAAGATGATAATGTAGGAGGAGAATTAACACAAAAGAGGATAGTGACGAAAACAACAGAAATACATGTTAAAGGTGTAACAACTGATCTGTACTCATTATTTGAATAATCAGGGTGAATTGAGGACTTTGTGAATGGGCACGGTCGTATTAATGACAACAGAGTGCAATGTCCACCGTCCACCAGAAGGTGTCCCTTCAATGTCTGCATTGTGCATTCCTGTCTTTACACAGTTCAATGCTTTGAAAGGCTCCAGTCCAGTGCTAATGTGGGTCAGTGAATTTCCTGCGTGTGGCAGAGAAAGCCCTTAAGACCTGAGTTCAAATCAGCTTGATCCCAGTGCAGACTCAGCATAGACCTTAAACTGAATGTGACATGAATCTACTGAAAATAATATACGATTGAAACAAGAACTGGGATTGCTAAGGCATACACATATTCACACTGCTCTTTGCACCTTTGTCTGACTAGAACATCAAGAATAGTTCAGCTGAAGGAAACTGAATGAAGCCTCAAATCATGGCAATTCTTATCAGTTATACTCATTGTCATCTATGACAATAAGAGGTTGTGCAGTGCAAGTGCCATATACAGTACAGTATAGGCTATACATAGATGAGGCCTTAATTTATTGATTTTGGCACAATTTAGTCAGCTCCAACACAACTCACACTTTCCATAATTAAAAACAGTGGGAGATTTGGCCTTGTTCAGAACTCACAGGATTGTTTGGTATTACTAACGCAGCAGCTCACATGACATCAGGCTCTAGTCTGTTTTCTAATCAACACAGACCTTACTGAACTAGTTAAGTAACTATTAGGTCATGGTTAGTTAAAGGATGCCTCTCACATGAAAGACAGTTCCTTTCGAATGGCGCATAAGCTTAACCCTTATGTTGTGTTCGGGTCTCCCGTGACCCGTTTCAAGTTAAAATTATATAATAACTACGCTCTAGTTTTTTTTAATGGAACAAGGCTTCATGATATCCTCCACAACAGCTATATAAACACACAAAAAATGATTTTGACCATTTTAGCCAAGTCCGAAGGTCTACAAAAAAAGTGTATAATTTGGTGTTCGGGTCTGGGAAGACCCAGCAGCATTGTTTTGGGTGACTCGGGGTCAAATTTGGCCCAATCAAGATTCATCTTTGACTTTAGACACCCCACCCACACCCCCTTCATCCACTGTAACAATAATGTAAAACTTTTTTTGGGGAGATTGTATTCTAATATTAGTCTATTATAGTCAGATAACGTAATGATCCACTGTCTTCACTATAGGAAATATAATGAGTGAATTGAATCACATGTTTTACTTAAATATGTGGTGTAATGTTTTTTGGGGCCATAAAAGAAAATTACAACAGGATTGTACGGTTATGAATGCATAATAAGTTAGTTATGATGTAGTTAAAACAATATTGGATGATAGTCATTATTTTTGAGTGTTTTGGACTGAGATAAATCATGGGTCAAAATTGACCCGCAAACACCATGAACGGTAACAGCTTTTGAACAAAACACAAGGGTTAAACACTGACTGCCAGAAAGGAAATACTCACTTCATTCATAATTTAATTCATAAAACCCATTTAAATGTCCTGCTGCTACACAATGTTAGACCATTATGGAGAACACAAATAAAAAAAACCTTATTATAAGACTAATGTCAGGTAAAGGGGACTAAACCAAACAGGGCCTTTAAACTGTTTCCTGGTAAAATACATAACGGTTGTATCTTTGTTAAAGACACAAAGAACAACGGCCTTTAATTTAATGGATAACTTTATCGTCTCATATTTTCTTTCAATAACTTTGTAACTTACATCTACATGTGAAGGCATGGTATGGAGTCTATGGAGTAAAATGTTGGTGACCCTATTTCAGGAAGCTGCTCACACATTAGTTTAGGGATTATGTGGAGAGTTAAAATTCAAATCTGCTTCAGAGAGTTTGCAACCCTGCATGAATATATTTCTGGGGGAAACGCTGAATGTGCGCTGACAGCGCAAAATATTGCTTGTCGGCATCTTAAATACAGAAATATGAGCGTGAATTTTGCTGAGTGTGGAGACCCAAATACATCAGAGGTGTCAGCAACCCCTCCCCTGATTAAAAGTGACTGTTTATTAATGTGTTTAGATAGTTTCTCTCTATTTGTCTAGACGAGCATGACTTAAATAAGTAAGTGTAACTAATTGTGTTCATAAGAGTGCTGTCATCACAGATACAGGCTTATCTCACTTGTCTTTCAGCTGTGCTTTAAGTATATTCAACCGAGCAGATCTTTTTAAATGCTTGGACAGGGAAGGACGTCCTTGTTTACTATAGTAATCTCAAACCATAGACATCACCAAAATGCTGAAAGGCATATTGCTCTACCATGACATGAGACTAGAAGGTGTTAGGGACATACTGTAAGAAATGCATACATCTCAACATATGTAATTAGATTTCTCACCTTAAGTCTCAAAGAGCTAAATAATAGCTTAACAGCAAAGGACATGTGCAGGTGCATCTGCAGGCTACTCCACTTTGCATGGTTTAATTGTTTGAAATGAAACATATGACTGATAAACCCACACCAAAACAACCATGCATTTTCACCCTGCTGTTTACATTGTCTCCCTATTGTCAAATGATCAATTATAAACCTAAAGACCTCACATCTAAAATGTAATTGCAGATGATTTGCATTCAATGACTGAATGAAGCCTTAAAGCTATAAATCAGCTGACAATACTGGGGACTTTGCTTTGCCTGCTTTTTCAGTGTTATTGCCTTCTGTCTAATCTGTAGCATGGGCTAAACCAGGTCTAAACACTACTTCGTTTCCATACATGTATGTGTGGGATGCTTCATTTCGTTGTATTATAACGGTGGGAGAATTAAGGTAGGCCTCCCGAGGCTATAGAAAGACATATAGGCTACGTCACATTCAGAATATTTAGACTGCTTCTGTCAAGAAAGCGTTCCTCTTGCTTTAATAGCGTCCTAACCAGAACTATGCAGGCCTAGCTACGTGTGTGTGAAACGAAATGAAAGAGGTGACGGTGGCGAGACAAATGAAGAGTGAATGTGCAGCAGTGAAGTGAACTGATGTTTCCTGAGCTGTGGTTCTATCGACCTGTTTCCCACAAGTAGCCAACGCGTCGCATTTCAGCAGGCCGAGAAGAGGAAGGGCTGGGGGTGCTGTTAACCGCTTAAATGTTCCGATGCATCTGCAAGCTGCTTTAACAAGAAGTAGGCCTATATCAAAACAGGAGAGCGTCTTTTACCTGGAACTTGTTTTGTTCTAACCTACTCTAAAAACAACAACCTTAAAATGTGACTTTGAAAAGGGGGGCGGTCTCATCGCGGTGAGTTAGCTTTAGTTTTTTATTTTCGACAGACATTTATTCCGGACCTCTCAGTTTCACAGACTGTCAGCAGTAGAGGACCCAGCTCACTTAAGAGACTCCTCTTTTAACCATACAGTCTATCTATGCTTTTAACCTATACACTCTGAGGGGCCTTCAACAAATTACCCACTGAATGACAAAAAACATATAATAACTCTGTATAACATGACTATTTCTTATTGACAATTATGCCTAATAAAGTACAATGTATTTTCATTTCGGGCCACACCTTTATTAATCACTGATTTATTAATTGATATTACAAAAATGTGCAATGGAAGATTATTTCAGTGATATTTAAATAGCTTTTATGTTACGTAAGGCACTCTCAAACCATACCAGATATTATTTCTACAATGGACTAGGTCTTAGGGTTTTTGATGCAACAAAAACTTTTAACCCTTAAACCCTTAAACATAGATGTGTCCTACTTGGCCAGTGTAGAAATACAATGCTGCATTGATTTGGAGACACTGGGACATGCAACAATTAATAGATTCAAGACTTTTTTTCAAATGTTCCCAATAATATTCAAATAAGACAGAAGAAATACTAAACTCCAATTAAAGAGTTGTGTTTTACTGAATGTGTCCAGTTTATTAATATTATTTGGTATATGTTTTGAATCACTTATCACATGACATGGAAGTGGTAGCATACTTTGTAGCCACATTTCCCCTTCATGCAAGTTTGCACAGGTGTATTGAAAATAACATTGGTTTTGTGTGTTTTTAAGAGTAATTTATTGATGGTCCCTAAGTAAAACTCTGTGGTCAAGGGAGAAGACTTGGATATACACTACCCTTCTTCTGACTGCAGACAGACTGAAACTGAGGAAGAAGACGGGAGAGAATGTCTGTTGATTATCCAACTCAAAACCTTCTTTACTGTACCATGGTGGCGGTCTCACGGAACTTCACTCTGAAAAAGCACATTATTTTGTTTATCAGCAAGTTGTACTTTTTGCTTTTCGTATTTGTGGCGGTATACAGAATAGACCCATTTGCAGCTACCTGGCATAAGGCAAACTCACATCCGTTCAATCCGTTTTCAAAATAATTTTCGTATTGAAGAATGACTTGAAGCTACGAGTAGATAGATATATGGATGGATGGACAGAAAACTATATATAGATCGATAGAAAGATAGATAGATAGCTACTACTGCTGGAATAATATTTAATAATAATATTAAACTTTATTTTAAAGTTAATTGTAAAGAAAGATATTTCATGTGCACATGATAAAGCTCATCAATCTTCATTTTAACTTCCTATCAACTTTAAGGAGGTCCTTGAAATAATGCTAGAATTAGCTAAACATATGTTTGAATAAACAGTTATAAAAGTATTATTAAAATACATCAAGTACATCTAAAACAAGGCATGCAGTTAGACGCAGTAGAAACTAGCCTAATTGAGTGTTCAGTCAGTGTTACCAGCTTATACATGTTTAGACTATATAAGAATCAAAAGAATATTCAACAGGGATATCTCCAGTGTATTTTTATTTTCTCGTAGTCGTAGTGATATTGCACACCCTTATTTTGGAGGCCAGGATCCTATGTGTTCCGGTGCTGTTCTTAGCTTGACTATCAGCATGATAGGAGGGGACGATCCTGACCGAGCTCATTTCTGCCCTCGCGTTCCCTGCCGGAGAGAGTGACCGCTGGTTCCGATGAAAGAACTCAAACGTAACTCGGGGTGTATTTCTTAACCCGGACAAACCATCCCCCCACATGCGCTGACACGTCTCCAGATATTACACACATCCCGTCGGAGGGAACGTTTACTGGGCTGGTTTGACACATTGTGAATACATTCAAGAGACGCGCGGAGGGGGAAGATGTTGCTGAAGGAGTACAGGATATGCATGCCCCTCACTGTGGAGGAGGTGAGTTTTTTGTAGTCTTTTTTTAATGTCTATATGTGAACTTGTTTGTGTCATTTTTCACCTCTGACTGCTTTTTTCAGACCACTCAGAGAGCGAAACCGTTGTGTTTGCTGTCCCAGACATGTGGCAGGATGTCTGAGAATTGCATTGAAAAGGCTACAAGATAAACATGAAGTACTTATTTGAGTCTATCAGTTCATCACGTTCTGCCTTTCTCTTTCTCTGACAATACTCCGTCTATCATGTTTGTGTGGTGCCTTTTAAACTAGTCCGCTAACCCCAGATTGACGTCTAGGGCTAATCACTACTTTTAGTTTGATTACGCGGAAAATAACTTAAATCATCCCTTTTTAAAGCTTATTTAAAAAAACCTAATAACAGCCAGGGCTGTACACTTCAAGCTCTCTATTAAATACTTTTATCTAAAACAAATATATTCTAAAATGGACAGATCTAATACAATTGCAGATTATCATTATTATTATAGGCTACCTCGTTGATCAGCACCATATTCCCTTGTAAATTATGCATTTATTTCATGGTACCCTATTGGTTGCACATGATTAGACTAACGCAATGCAGAGCTATGGTTTCAGCATTTAGGGGTGTTTTATACCACTAGCAGTTGCACTTCTGCAGCATTGATTGATGATACAAAGAAAGAGCCATTGTCTGTGTTAAGCATTTGTGTTTATTTGGTCTCAAAACTCTGGTCTAAAATTAGAAAGATGGAAATGGTGGGGGTGACAGTGATTGCTTTCTGTCCTTGCATGTATGCCATACAGCACAACAGCACTTTTCTTTTAAATTAACAACACCCATGTGTTGTTGTGATCCGTTGGGGGTTCTTGTCTGGTTCTATTCTAGCTGAGGGCTAGTAGTCAGGTGGAACAATGGTCTGGTTGCAGAGCACTGTCACCACTGGCATCTAGTCAATCCAGAGGCTATGATGTAAACCCCAATTAGATTTGTTAACCTCTAGAGAAGAATCACATGTATAACAAGCAGCACCTTGACCAAATAATTAGGGCATTTCAAAAATAAGTTATTTTTAGCAAGCAAAGCTAGAGATGAAAAAGATAAAAGACTTTCTTGCTAATCTTTTCAGCTTCCGTCACTTCAATATCTTGCTATTCAGTCCACCAACTCAATGTAATATTTTTTGTAAGACTTTTAAAAAGTATTGTAGAATTAAGGAGATCACTGAAATGCATCTCTCTTTCGTGTTAAAGGCTAACAATATGATTGCACATACAGAGGTAACTCTTGTCAAATTAAAGAAAAAACACAAGTCAATTTTTCCTCTTGCTGCCACTAGTGCTCCAAGCTGTGATACAGGCGTTCCACCACTGACTCATGCAGAAAGCTGTGGTCAAAAAGGAAATGTCACCTTCTAATATAAGGGTGTAATTATAGAAATGCACATGCAGATCTTCTTGCTTGGCACCTTAAATACCTTTGCAATGTGTGTGTGTGACTCATGTATGTGCATCAGGTGTGTGTTTGCATTCACACATACGTTTTTCGTTCAGTAAATCAACCTTGAGCCTTCACCATGTGTGTATTTCAAGCCCAGGGGAGTAGTGAGAGCTTGCTTGTCATGTCCGTTGATCTTGTGAACAGATGGATGTCATGAGAAGCAAGAACAGTGTAATTACAGGCTCAATCTGTGATCACACTTGAACAAATGTGTTATCTCACCACCAAAATTCAAAACACAGCATTGAATACCCTATTGATGTCTGTTAATGCAAGGATTAACTTCAGTTAATTCATGGTTCATCTGTCTGTCTTTATTTTTTTCTTTCCACTTGCTGGATGTATGCAACTTCCTGTCACTTACAGTAGAATCGCTACAGAAAAAAAAATTCTTCCTTCACAATGCAGGCCAAACTTTAATACCTGATATACGTGTCTAGTTTATGGTTTAGAAAACAGTTCAATCTGCTTAAAATTAAATTAACTCACTTAAGTGTACTCATTGTCACCTTTAAAAAGTAAAATTGATGCATAAGATCATATTCTAGCTGTTATCTGTTACCGCATCACATAACGCCCTATTTGGATCAATCCCAGGAAACAGGGCGTCATTGTTTGTTGACAGTCCTCACGTAGAAATAAGCCTCCTTATTGGTCAGGGGAAGACAAATAGAGGAGCTCGTTTCGTTTCTCTTTTTTTCTTATCATGGATGCACACATTGCGCTGAGTGTCATCCCTCGTCTCCTCAAAGTCAAAATGTCCTGTCCATCCTGTGGGAGAGACAAAAGAGAAATAAGAATGACAACTAAGATTAAGCAACTTGGTGACAACTGCTGATAGATTCCGGAGATGGAGACAGAAGTATGGCAGAGAGGATGGATGGAGGACTGATAGTATAGCTGGAAGTTCTTGAATTTGTTTCGTCTTTGAAATTCCCCAGTGTCATGCTCTTATGCAATGTTTTGTGTGCTTAGATTTGGAGTCATGGGGACGTGCGAGGTCACGTCTCTCTGTGTATATTCTCTGGGAAGGGATTACTGTCTGCTGTCGGCTGTGTTGCGTCATCACAGCCCTATATACGACTGGAAATGTTAGACTTGCTCTCCGTTGTTTCTACAAGTTTAAAAAAACTCCATACACACAGAATAAATCATTAAGCAATACCGGAGAGTATGAGCTGTTCTGTGAGCCTCCTTTCTCTGTCCTCTTAATCACCCCTGCCTGTCTGGGTGTGTGCCTGTCATGTTACTGCTGCCTTTGCCCTCCATTAACTCGTTCTTCATTCATACTTCAAACAAAAACTTAAAAGTAATGACTCAACAGAGTAAAAATTCCACCTACCAACATCTATAAAACATGTCATATCTTGTTGTTTATTCCTCACAAACACAACATGGTGAAAATCACAATTTCTGTTTCTACTGGGGGTTATTGTCATCTGGAGTATACCATGAGGTAACCTGGCAAACATTGGAGACATTTGGAAGTCACTGCTCAGGGCCAGAAAATCCTGGAAAGTACCAGGCTAGCTTTCTCCCTCTGTGCTATAATAAGATAACTGGCTGATGGCTGTAGCTTTGTATGTAATAGGGTTATTGATTTTGTCATCTATCCATAGGCTAGAAAGTGAATAGGAATGTTTACATAGTCTGAAACTATTTCTGTAAAGGAAATTCTGGCTTCCCTCAGCCTACATTGCTGATTGTTGTGAAGTTGCCAAAGGGTTGCATGTATAAATGTTTTACCAAGAACAATACTATTCTCCCTGCAATTATGGAAAATGGGCTATATATCTTCTGGGCTAGATAGGATTTGAAATTGAACTTGGAAACACTACTGAACAATGAAAACATTGGGTAATAAGATGGGCCATGATGTCTCACAATAGCCAAATCAAGGAATTCAGGTGCATAAAGTTTGTGACTTTAAAGAGGTTCAATCAGTCTAGTTCAGTTCATTGCTTTAAAGTTCTACCTCAGCCTAGATTAGTTTTAACGCTGACCAGAACCATTTAGCAAAGAAATAATTAGGGATGCTCCGATCGATCGGCCGCCGATCGATATCGGCCGATATTCACTCTCTGCCGATCGATATCGGCCGATATTCACTCTCTGCCGATCGATCGGTGCTCTCTATAAATGCTGATCGGGAGAGACGACCACATGACGTAAAATACATGACACTTTTCTCTGTGCGCGGCAAAATAAGCTCGCCAAAATGGCTTCACCAGTCTGGCTGTATTTTAAGGTGTCCGAAAAAGACAGTAAAATAGCGGTATGCAACGTGTGTGAAGCAGAAATCCTGCAGCTCCACCCGCTGTGACGGACCGGTGAGCGGAGCAAAACACACACTCGGAGTTAGACCCAACACACTTAGCTATTTTATCTACCTCTGGAACAAGCTAAACTAGTTATAAATATGTTTATTCTTCACTGTCGGGTCACTCATTACTGGATCAGTGAGCTGCATGAGACGGATAGGGACCGGCTGTCAGAAGAGGGAGGGAGGCAGAGAGGAAAAGAGAGCGCTTCCGCTCATTTCTCCCGTGTTATTATCCAAAGTTAATGTAAACTTGAATAATGTACTTCATTTGAATGTAATAATTATGTTGGTTGTTGTTTGTGGAAGCGCCAGTAAATGAGCCCCATTAACTGAGTTTTAAACATCACTTTAAATGGAAGATCCCCATAGCCCCCACCCACTCGATCGGATCGGCCGATACTGATTCCGGCGGTCGGCCCCAAAATTGGCGATCGGAGCATCCCTAGAAATAATGTATTCCCTCTTTCAGTCCATTTGGGAAAAAACTGCTCCGTTCTTCTTGTGTAAGCAGCTCATTCAGCAACCACTATCCCTATATTCTCCCTGGGATGGATAGAGAGGTGATGCATTATGGGAGACACAGATAGATGTGTTTCTTCTCCCCGTTCTCCGTGTCCTCTGACCATTATGTCTTTCTCTGCTGCAGTAGCTCTCACTTGCACCTCCCTTTCTTTGGCTGACATGCAGCTTTTCCAGCTCACAAAAATCAGCTGACATCGCCCAAGCTGCGGCTGACCTGAGTCACTAGAGGTTTCTCAATACTCTAATTTCCCCTCCTCGACTCCTATCCTCGACTCCTATCCTCGAGACTTAGTGCTGCCCACAGGAGATGCGAGCGGAGGAGTCGAGGAGGGGAACCGAGGAGAGAGGAGGGGAAGCAGCAGGCGGTTAGAGAAATGAGAACTCCTCTCGTCTGAGCGGTCATTTTAAAGAGACGTCCATTAATGATGACAGGAGGCACAGCAGCACTCTGTCTGATGGACAGATGTGTTCATGATGACTTATATATTTACTTTTAATTCATTGACAGTGCGGTATAATGAGACAATAACAGGCTACAGATGCGGACATATACACACACATATATTTATATAAATATATACAATTTCAGAATCAAACAAGTATGAGAGCACTCTCATAATAACGTAACACAATCAGAGACTGGATATATCCCCCCCCTCTCTCTGGTCGCTGAAATGGGGAATTGAAATTACGGGCCAAAAGTTGTATTTACAAGTATTAAAAGTAAGCACAGGACACCAAACCAACTGAGACCCGTCTGTCCGCCGCATCTACACACTGTACAACACACACACCTACACACTGTACCACACACACACACACACCTACACACTGTACCACACACACCTACAGCTCCTAAAGCATAATCAGGCTACAGCCGTTGTGTATTTTATTATGTGAAGCACTAAATCGTCTTAGAAAAATATCGACTCTTTGTTTGTAGATATCTACTAAACTACAGCATACAAATACAGAGAGTAATGTAGGCCTGATATATATTTTACACACTGCTCTGCTTTCTGCACGGACCTCACAGCTGTTCTCACTGTAAACATCGCGTCGCGATGAAAGCAGTTACTAAAATAATATCCAGGGGATGCATGCAGAGCTGTCATTGGCTGAGATAAGTCCGGCCGTGCGTAACGCCTCCACCGTTCCCGGAAATGCATCCGCGGAGGAGCCGTGGAGGACCCATCAGTTACCCCTTTCACACCAAGGCTTTTCCCGTTCTAGCTCCGTGCTAGAGCTTTTCTGGTTCAGAACCGATTCTTCGGTTCAGCTCCCGCTCTGTTCACACCGCTCAGAGCCCGACTGGTGCTGCCGCTGCTGCGTCATGACGTCACAGTTTACGTCGCTGATTTTCTCCCCAACGGAGCTCACAACAACAACGGGCCGGGGACTGCGTCAGGTCGATGATCGTGTTGCTTTTAATCATACGAAGCCAGATTAAATTAAATAACGACTTCTCCAACCTTATACTTTTCTCCAGAGTGCCGTGGTTCATTGTTTATTAATGTGTTTCAGCGGCATTTACCGACCGCTGCAGAGCTGGCTGCTCTTCCACGGGAGTGTATTCTCCCGTTAGCTCCGGGTTAGCTCACACGGCTCTAAAGTATTCACTGTCTGACTGTCACACAAGCAGCTGATACATATCCTCAGTTCCCCTTAAGTGAATGTGTGTCAGTCTGAATTGACGCTGTTTGGCATCACAACGCTGTTATGAAAGTTTCTCTGGTATAACATGGGTGATGTTAGCATAGCAACCGAAGCTAAACTGACTACTTGCTAAGCCGTTTTCTACAGGCACATTATACCGGCGTATTTTTCATTATGATTCTACTTGTGATAGTCGGACATGACAACCTGTGCAGCCCATGTATTGATTCCATCCGATAGCTGCTATAATAACAAACAAAACGTCTGCCTGCTCTCCACAATGATCAATAACAGCGAACGGATGGTCAAAGTAAGGTACAAATAAACAGAATCACACGAAGCCTGGTTAGTGTTGCCTGGCTTTATAAAGCGTGTTTTTTTTTTACAAGTGTGTGGTTGCGTTCTAGTCACTTTGCTCAGCACTACTGCTTGTTACAACTTTTATTTGCCGTACTCGCCTTAACTGTTAGCTCAGGTTAATCTCGCCCCCCTCCGACGTAAGCGTGACGTATGCGGTTCTTGCTTCTAGACGGACAACTTTTTGGTGCTCGAAACGAACCGGATTCCGGAGCTTAGAGGCTGCTCCGCTGCGGTGTGAACAGGAAAACCCGGTGCTTTTCAAGCTCCAGCTCCGAACCGGCCCTGAAACACCGTTGGTGTGAATGGGGTAAGTGTCTCCTCGGTTAGAGCTCCTCCAGAGAGCCTCCTCGATGCTCAATGCTCGGTCCTCGATGTGCATTTAGAGAAATGAGATGTCCTTCAACATGGCGCGCTGAAATCCATTTCCGGGTCACTACCGGAGGACCAAGGAGTCGAGGAGTCGAGGAGGGGAAATTAGAGTATTGAGAAACCTCTACTGTGTCATCTACTATACAGCATGCCCGCTTTCAAAACCTGTATTCACCTTTAACATGGCCTTGGTTGATAAATCTGAAGTTTTTGTTTCAACTTTGACTTCAGATTAACAGCTTGGTCAGTGCAGTGAAAAGAGCACAGGAGAACGCTTTGAATTGTGCTAACACTCGGAGGTTATCAACTGAATGAGGTTTTCACAGGGAAAAAACTAAACTAAAGCAGGTCTTCTTGCAGAAGGCCACACATTTTTTATTCCATTAACCATATGACTCAGAGCACAATGACATTCAGTGAAAGCCAATAATAAGACTCTCATTGAAAGCTAAGTTAACTGAACATCCATGTGTTTTGAATCTTTGAAGTAGTTAATAGACTGTCCTACTTTTTGCCGTACGGATGTTTGACTGGGCGTTAGCTCTGGCAGTAACTGCTCTGAGAAACGTGTTGGGAAACATTGGCTGTCAAATGTACAAAATAATGTACAATTGTTTACAAACCCTGATTAGTCATCACATAATTACTTGATCCCATGTGGATCAAGTAATTCAGCAGACCTTGAATAGTTGGTTCAATCTAAGAATTAAAGAAAGACATTTGTTTCGGCTTTGCCTGTTTAACCAAGGGAAGTTGCTTGTTCTGTTGGCAGGCTGAAGGGATGGATTGACTTTGGGATGGATGGGTGTATAAATGGCAGGATGTGGGGGCAGGCGGCTCAAATGAATGGCCGGATGAATGGCTGGAAAGACACCTGGGTTGCAGGCTCACACTGGCATTTTTAAAGACCAAGGCATCTCAAGAGAATTCATATCTTACAATGTATTGTGCCCCACGCCAAACACTCTTAGAGTTTGTACACATTACCTAAGCTGGAAGACAGGTGAAAACACATACACCACAGAGAATCATTTGTGCTGGTATTGCATTTTAGTGGACCTATGAAGTATTGTAAGGATTAGAACTGCTGTGTCATATTGTGCTTTCTGCCACGAGGGATTATATGTCATAGATGTAAAAGGAAGTGTTCATGTTGGACAGATATCGTTTCAGCCGTCAAGCATGACTTTAAACCATTTCAAGCAACACTACCCCCCATGGCTTAAATGGATAAAACAGTTTGTTATTTGAGTCACATTTGTTTTTCATCAGTGTTGGCAGAAGTGTCTATACTTCATTCATGTTATAGAACAAATTGTTTGTTAGTCCTTTTTATTAAGGGCTCTTCGACAAAATTGGTTGCCTTTGTCAAATCTCAGAGCATGTTTCCATGACGCCAGCAGTTCAATTCATATCCACAGGCTGGGAAAGCTGAAAAGCAGTGAGAACAAATGTGCTATAGTTCGGTGAGGAGTCTCTCTAGACAAATTAAACAGTTTCTTTCAGGCAAGGTAATTAAAGAGGCCACTCTCCTAGGAGGACTGGGTGTTCCTGCATTTATAATACATGATGTAATGAAATATGATATAAAGTTGTGTAAAGTGAGACTTTACCTACCTAGTAGGGAAATTCTCTTGTACCCGTTTATAGTATTATTCACAAACCCTTCTACCCCATCCATTCAGTACCAAGCTTTCTATCTTTATGTATAGACCCCTCCCATCTACTCCAGGGTTTGTTTACAAAATGGGTTCTGTAAAAGCCGTTTATTGCTTTGGTGTCATGTAAAAGTGCAAGGCCTTTTTTTGCCATCTGGTATACATGACAATGCTGTGATTCAATCAACATCCCATTTACTTCCATTTACTCTTCTAGAGGAAACCATCATGGGTTGTGATGGACCATTATCCACGAATGAGGCCTATTCTCATTTCCTAGATGGATGTGTGTGTGTGTGTCTGCATGTGTGCATGTTTGTGTATGTGCATGTGTGTGTGTGAGTGCATGTGTTTGTGAATGTGCATCCACTGGCTGTTTTATAAAAAGAGTTACATGAGACCGTCACGCCTTTCAGGAGAAGAGATTAATTTATCCATTTTAAATGTGTCTCTCTCTCTCTTGAACGCACTTTGAGTAGAAGTGTCTATTATTTGAAAGTAAAATGCATACATACACCATACAGAAAACATCTTTATTGTCTCTAATAGGGGTTCAACAACCTCCATCTTAACAACAGTATCCACCGCTCCGGCCATGAGATGCTCAGGATGCTGGTGAAGAGTAAATCTGTTACATATTATACTAAAAGAAAGTAAAAGCTTGATTTTTACTTTTGGAAAATAACCATAAAGCTTTAGCTGGCAGTGGCTGACTTTGTAAGTGAGTTTCCTTAATAAAACACCAATCTGCTGTAACTGTCTTATCATAATAATGAATAACTTAATGACTACCCTGGTTTATCCACTATGGAAAATAGCAACATGTATTGCAGTTAATTATTCAAGGATGCAACTGCCTTGTGTCACTAGAACGAAAAGAGTATTTCTTCCACCATCTCTCCGCTGCAACAGCAAATCACAGGAGGAATAAAAGCAGTTTTCTAGCTGCCACAGTCTGAAGGCGGCTGCTAAATACGTATGTGGCTGAAAATAGAGACAAAGCAGCTAATTCTTAAAGCTACTTCTTTTCGTGCTGTTTTCAATATAGACATCTTCACTAAAATGATTTACTGTTGCTACTGTGTGTTTGCATTCTTACACTGTTTCTTAGGAATGGCTGCATAAGATTCATAATGGAATGTTTTGCTTTCACTTGTTGTACAAGAACATCTAAAGGATTTTGTCTTATATCTAGTCTTTAGTTTAATTGAAAATGGACCTTTTGTATAAAATGGATGTCACCCAAATATATACAAATATGGTAAAAGCCTGAGAGGCAGAACATGAGTGTGAGTTAATGGAATTATGTGAGAGATGAAGCTTCACAGCCTCTTTATAGCACTTGACATTCAGACATTCATTTTCCGCACTGAGCCAAGCACCTACTACAAGTGGACGAGCACACTTTTCTTTGTTGTTTATCAGAAGAGATTTTACAGGCTTTGGTTGAGCAGCTCTGACAGGAAACATGAAGTAGTTTATTCTTTGCCTGGAAGTGTGTTTTCACCTCTAGTTGTGACGCGTGGAAAGTCAGTGAATGGCATCAAGATGGTACTTGGGCTCCTACTGCATACAAATATTAGTAGTGAAATGATTCTCATGTTTGACATTTTTCATACACTGTGGAGACCTGGGGGGAACAGTCATGGGTATTATATGTAGTATAATAGCCCTATAACAGCAGACCTGTTTGAGAGTAAACTTTAAAGCATGTTGATAATGGGTGTTTATAAAGGCTCTGCTCAAAGTACTTTTTGTCTGAGTCTGTGTCGGACAAGTTGGTAAGATTTTATTGTGATTTCACTATTGAATTTAAGATTATTTTCAAAAATCAATGAATGCTCATTACTTTCTTGGCTAATGTTAGAAAATAGAGAACATTTCCATTACAGTGTAACATAGGCATTGCCTGCATATGACGCAAATTCTGAAACGGTACACCTTAGCGAAGCTAGAGACAAGCAATGTCTGGTATTATTTTTCTTTGAACCGACTAATGTATTGCTTGAACAATCACTTCTGCCCCGCAGCATTCTAGCTTAATCCAATGTTAGCATGTCAATTATAGGTCAATTCTTGACTTGGATGTTAACATGCTAGTAGTAGCAAAGTTTAACCTATCTAGGCTACAGCTGAGCCTGAAAACATAACGCTTAGATTGATAGGTTGATCTAATTTGAACATGTATAGCTTTGCCCACAAAAGTACTATACAGTTGTGTGCCACCCTCAGGTCAAACTGGATATTTGACTGTACATTTGTCCCGCCACAACCATATTTACACAATCCCTGAATTATTGAACAGATCCCTTACAATAGCAATTGTACTGTTAACCTCTGGTCAGCCCTGAATGCGAACCTCATTGGTACAGGCTCAGAAGAAACATTATCACAAGTTTGAAATAAACAAATCATTGTGCTAAAAGTAGGATTTAAAATGACAATGTCTCCATTAATTCACCAAATGTATCTCTTGAGCCTGAAAATGACTTTAAAGTTGCCTTGTATTTGTTTTTTTACGCTATCAGAGGCCAGCCATGTATGTGCCCTGACTCTCATTGTTCACTGTTGCCTTTATTTCTAGACTAGATTTTACCACTGGGGGCTATGAAGCGTGAGTTGTCATCTGATCAAATTTAATTTCATGTCCCCTCTGTGGTTTCCGTTGCGTGGAGTGTGTTTTGTTTATGCGTACATGTTAGAAGGCACAGCGCTGTTGTTTTTTGACAACTGGTCCATCTGGCGTAAATGCTAGTCACTCCTTTAACTCTACAGAGAATCTCAAAAAGGGTACAAGTGCAGCAGAAAAGGAGGGAGAGCTGGGACATTGGTGGCTTTTTCTCCCTTCTTTTCTGAATAAGTCTGTAGAAATTCAAATGAAAGATTTACCAAGAAGGGATAAGTGCAGACAGATGGAGCTTGTGATGGAAGTTTGGCAGATGCTTCCGTGCAAGTTACTTTCTGTAAAATACATGCAAGCAGGAAAGAAAATGTAAGATGTAGAAAGGCTGATATACTTTAGTGGTCACATGAAATATAAAAAAGGTGGGAAGTGTTGAAATGGAAGTCATCTATGATTTAATGCTGCCAGTGTTTTTTTAAGCAGCTTTTTAATATTAGCGCTAAGAAAGATGTTACTGGGCTGCACTGTAATTCCAAAAGCTTTAAAATAGAGTTAATGTTTATATGCAGGTTTTGTGTGTTTGTTTTAAAAAGCTCTTTTAATAACTGAAAAGCTTAAGTTGTTAGGTTTGTCAATACTTGCACAAAATACATTGTACTATTTAACATAATCTATCATTTTACATACTTTTTACAGACTTTTTTTAGATTGTTTCGAACACTGTGCTTCCTCTGTGAGTTGCGGAAGATACTTTTACACTCGGGATAAGAATACACTCATGCACATTGGTCATCATGCTGTTCTGCTATGCCTTCCGCCCACACACAGGTGTAATGCATCTTTAGAAGAACTATCAGCTCAGCCCACACACCCATACACACAAATTAGACCGTCTATAGATAGCTATATGCTGACACACTTCATTATCATCACTCGTTTCTATGGTAACCATTACCATCTATCCCTACCATTACCCACATAGATGGTGGATTATAGTGATTATAGTGTCGGACCATCCCTAGGATAACTGTCAAATAATGAGGCAGATGATGGAATCTAACCTTCCCCCAAACCCGGGATTTAGCACTGAGCATTTACTTCCTAGCTGTGTGTGTTTAGATACAATAACATAAAGGTAAATAAGATGTGCTGATAATCCAGGTAAACACAATTCTGATTCTGTTGCTTAGAGGTAGACACATTTTGCTCAGAGTTGAATTTCAGGGACCTATTTATTGACATTAGATTTAAAAACAAAGCAAATGCATTCTGACCAAATTCAACAAATCACAATGACTCAACACAACAATGCTAACGAGCTGATGTCGAGCAGGTACATTGTTTACCGCATCCAGCAGCTCAGATTAGCTTGTTAGCATGCTCAGGTTAATGGGAAACAGAATAGTTATCCTAATTTTGAGGGAACATAGATAACGGTTTCAAATTTCACAACACTTCCACAAATTGTTAACGACATGTTTTACTCCTTAACACAAATATCCACCTCATGTTGGCGCTAGAGGAGAAATCGGATGCCACAAAAGTCATCAGGATTTGTCGCGTGGGTCTACAAACCAGCTTGATAAATGGTCTAGGCTTTATAAATGTATCTGCTAAATTTCATGCCAATGAAGCCAATAGCTGTTTAAAATATGGACCAATGCGGTGGACAGACAGAGAGCAACATTTCCACATACAGCCATGCCAGTAAAATAGAATTGATAATCAATTTTTTTTTTTTTCAAAGTAACCTTTAACTCAACAACTTCAGCTGCTCTAGCTGTGTATATTAAAACTTACATAAGGTAATATTTTTCACAAGATTCTTATTGAGACGCAATGAAATATATTGTTTTTCTTAAATCCCTAAATGGCTTATCTTTTCAGTTTCTATTGTCATGTGCTTCTCAGCTTTCATATTGACTTGACATGATGACTTCATGGAATGCAAGTAATTGTTATTACACGTTTAACATTTGGTGAGATTCATCCTGTGGCTGCTAAATATAGATACCTTTTTTTTGGGTAGATCTATCTATCAGAGAAAATAATTACTTGAACACCCCCATGACGGCCATTTCAGGCCAATTGCACGGATTCAGAACTGTGCTGGTGACAGCCTGAAATTGAACCAATTTGTCTCAGTTCCCAGTATGTTGATTTTTTTTAGGAACACAGTTTTGAAGGGACAGTGGTGCTATACAAGCCCGGAGAAAGATGTGGGATCAATATTTAGTCACTTTTACACAAGGGAATTGTGATAAAGGAACACAGAGATCATCAAATCACTGATTGCTGGCTGAAATGAAGCTATTAAACTCCACGTCTTATCTTAATGGCTTCACAGTGAAGGTGGATGTTCAGTGAGACTCGGCCGCTGGCAGCAGAGTGATGGAGAGAGAGAGAGAGAGAGAGAGTGTGTGTGTTTGTTTGTGAGAGAGAGGGGAATTATGTCAGGACAGAATTATTGCCCCTCACATGACTGTAAAGTAAACGTAGGTCACGTTCTCAACCCCTTCCTGGTGTGTGTGTGTGTGTGTGTGTGTGTGTGTGTGTGTGTGTGTGTGTGTGTGTGTGGGTGTGTGTGTGTGTGTGTGTGTGTGTTGTGTGTGTGTGTGTGTGTGTGTGTGTGTGTGTGTGTGTGTGTGTGTGTGTGTGTGTGTGTGTGTGTGTGTGTGTGTGTGTGTGTGTGTGTGTGTGTGTGTGTGTGTGTGTGTGTGTGTGTGTGTGTGTGTGTGTGTGTGTGTGTGTGTGTGTGTGTGTGTGTGTGTGTGTGTGTGTGTGTGTGTGTGTGTGTGTGTGTGTGTGTGTGTGTGTGTGTGTGTGTGTGTGTGTGTGTGTGTGTGTGTGTGTGTGTGTGTGTGTGTGTGTGTGTGTGGCCTCTTCAACTGAGTCAGCCCTGCTCATGGCTGATTTGTAGTGTGATTTAGAGGATTAGGGAGCGAAAATGCCTGCTAAGATGTATTGACTGGTGGAAGTGTGTGTGTGTACGTTCAGGGAAATAGAAGAGACGAGGAAAATAATGTCTGGTGGAACAAGAACAAATATTTTCTTATCTATTCATTCAGATACTAGGGGCAATAATCACAATGCAGGTTCTAGGCAGTACGTTAATCTAAAAGCATTACATTAAAATCCATGTTTGTTTCATGAGGCAATAATGAGTTTTTTGTGTTTAACTGCGTCTCCAAAATCACAATGACTATTTAAGCCAATACCTTTGATCCATAAAAGTGCTAAAATAAATTGCCTTCTACTAATGACCGTTACATTCTGAATGTATTTTTGAACAAGTTAATGGGTCTTTTTTGTCCCACTATGGGACTCATTATTTTGTTTACAATGATAGTAATACTTTGCTGAAATCGGAACATTTCCCATATCAGTAGAATGTCTGTGTTCGTGTTCACAGACAACAGTCTTTCAATATAAGCTGTTTTTCACACGGCCAAGCGCCTATAAGGAAGCTATGGCAGCTTTCGATCAGACTTGCGAATTTTTGTAATTAGGGTTAGCCATCGTCCATTGCCGACGTGCCAATTCGGTAGACATTGCACAAACCTGGTAGTGATGGTGAAATCATCTGACTGTGTAACACGAACTGCACATGACATACATTAGTTGTAGCCAGCTGACCCATAGGAACCCTCTACCTTACACCACCCATTACACTGTTGTGATTATCATGTATTACATTTCAGTGTATAACAGAATGTACTCAAATCTGGCCTATGAATAAAATATGTTTTTCTTTAAAGGAGAGTCAAGCTTCTCTCAACCACCTTTCTCCAGCTATTTTTGTTTCAGTTTATTGTCAAGGAAATATTTCTAAGCCAATTACCCTTAAGCATACTTTTAGTTTTGGTTCCAGCGTTTATGAACAACACATTTCATAATGCTCATTGTTCATTTCAAAACCTTGGTCCAGCCGTTGTGTGAGTCTCATCAGTGCAGCCTTGATGATGCATTTCTGTTGCAGACAGACTGAACTCCACAACACACACACACAGTTTAACTCTTGACTTCTGCACACTCATTGACCTCTGGAAACCAGTGCCTGTCTGCTAGAGAAATATTGCAGGGCATTTGAGTTGCAATTATCAAAGCATGGAGTGTCTTCAGGATCTTTTGCCAACAAATTAAAGTTTGCAAGCAAAATAGCTTATGACATTCTTAGACTGACGCTGCTAGGCAACAATAATCGTCACTACAAAAAGAAGTGCTCTATTGATGAGAAACTACAGAGGAGTTAGTGATATAGCTGATGGGGTTATGTATTCATGTCTGTCCCTCATTTAAAGATCAGAAATGGAGAATATTTCACATGTTATGACATAGATAAGTCATTGCAAAGAAGACTTGTATATATTTTGTGGAAATGTTAGGCTTTCTCTTCTTCAAAATAAAGCATCACCTTTGGTTGGTGAAGACGAGTGTGCTGCGTGGAAGTCGACCCATGTTGTGCTATAGAAGATTTCCAAGTATCAAAGTCCTCAGATTTCAAACAGATGCTATTTGGAGCGCCTGACATGTGAAAATTGCATAATCCAGCTTACTGTGCGTGCTTCAGTTTAATAGATTTTCCATAACAACAGTGTTATGTTTCTTGACAGCCATGTTAAGTGAACCGGCTAGTGAAAATAAAAAAAAGCACTCGAGAACGTTGATTTGTGTATATACAAGACCCATTCTGTTCATTCAAAGTCTGCGGAGCAAACAATCTAAGTGTGTATCTCATAAAGACTATCCCCCCTCCCTCATCACGGTTCACCATCCTTTCACTTTCCAGGTTTTACAGCCCTGGAAAGGCAAACAGGGGGCAGATGTGCCGGCTCTTTAAATGACCTAAAGAGGTCTTAACAAGAAGCCTGCTCAGTTCCGAGTCCGACTGCCCCTCACAGCCCCTCAGAAATTCCAGGAATCGCATAGAATTACTGAGATGTATTCTCAGTTTATTTGATTTGACCTTTTCATGGGTAACATGTGTTATTCGTCAACTGTAGATATACTACTGCCAGTACTAAATACATGTTTTTTTTCACAAGCGTGGTGCAGGATTTAAAACGTATTTAAAACTTGCAAAAACCAACATATTTATGTAATACTTAGGCTTCAAATCACAGGGCATAAGCCGTAGGACCTGTCTATTTTTGCACAGCCCCTATTTCTGTTGATCCAAGTCTCTTTGATTTGGAGCCTTTTCTCAGGCCACATGGACTAAGTGACATGATTTATCCCATATTGATCACTGTGCGCTTATTTTTGTACTCCTATCTTTTGCTTTCCGACCAAAAACTGTACTGTTTGTTTGGTGCGCACACAGCAATGATCACATCCCACACATTTCTTTTCTTAGCGTACATGCTTTCGTGTTTTTTGTGCGTATGAATCACTTTCATCCCAGATCCTTTTTTTTTTTGTCCTGAGGGCGACCCTTTTTTTAAGCCTACTCTGATGTGTATAGATTGTGCTTTTTAAAGAATGTCTTGCATAGAAACTAGTCAATACTGCCTTTAGACCCACACACTGTTCTATACTCAGGGAAACATACAAAAACCTGTGTACAATATCCATTTACAGAAGAAAATACGCACATTTAAATAAAAAATAAAAGTTAGATTATGCTGCCCAATCATGAGCTCTTCTTCTCATCTTGACCTATGAATTTACCTTCCTCTTCTGTATGTGTCTGTGTGAGCAAATGCTCCCCAATTGAGAACAGAGGAGGATATAAAAAGAAGGAAACAAAAATTCAAGAGAATTAAGTCAAACAATTCCTGGAAAAAAACTAATAGGCGCACACCGCAGTACTTTTCCCACTTTAGTTCCGATATAGTTCCGAAATGTTGCGTTCACACCAAAAAAAATCCGGAACAAAAATTAGTTAATTAGAACCTTTTTACCCCCTTTTCCGTCCCTGCTAGAGAGCAGGGACTTTCGTGGGAGAAAAAGGTTCCTATTTCTGATTGGCTGGGCGGATTGCAAACCACGCCCCGTAAAACTCCCAAAAAGTTTTGTTAAGCCGCCATTTTATTATCCTCGCATTAGCATGCCGGGAGTCCCAGCAGCTTCTACTGAAGCCAGTCCCCAACTCCGGGGACTTCCGGCCGGGGACTTCGGGTGGCAGTATACGCCGTGAAGTTGTTTGCCTGCCAGTAAACCCAAAGCAGAAGAAGAAGAAGTGACGTCAGCGGCTTCATTTGCCTAATCCTCCCCCAGGGAACTTATTCCGGTGTGAACGCGATCCAAACTTAGTTCATGAGAACTAAAGAGTTCTCATGAACTAAGTTCTCATGAACCTTTGTGGGAAAAGTACTGCGGTGTGAAAGCGCCTTATGATGGATGCTGGACTTCAGTCAGTGCTCATCTGCAGCATATATGTTACATTTTAATCAACTAAGCCCATCACGAGACCAGCAAACAGCTTTTGCAGTGTCCCACTGAGGGTTTTGACTCTCCATTTGTTATTCAAAAAGGCTCATTAATAAGCAATACACAGTTAACTTCATGTTGGACGACTGACAGATAGGTGGCCTCAGTGGCTGAATATAGATGAGAGAGCAAAACAGCTCAAATAAATATGTGGCTGAGCTTGGTTTTACTGTGAGGACAAACAAATATGGTTCTTTTTAGGATAGCCATAACTCAATTAAAAATCTCAAGACATAGGTACACGTAATTAACCTTAAAATAGGTTACTTACGTTCATCCATACTTAAATCAAAGGATACCACTACACAAAGAAAAGGCTGTTTATTTCATTCCTAATCTGACCTCCTTGACCCCAATGTAGATTGTAACATACCATTTATAAGCTGCTACTCTTCAACGTATTTGACTAGGATAGTGATGGTGGGAAATTCATGTGTTGAATGTAATTGGAATACATGTAAGTAGTACTTCTCTCTGTTTCACAGAGAAATGGAAAGAAGAAAAAGACAATAGTTAAACTGAGCCAAGCCAGAACTGAACCTCTGAGGATGGAATGTTTTGCTGGGTCATTAATTAGATATGGCTCTGTCTTGTGTCTGTCTAACTCCAAACATATGTCCTTCCAACTTCCTTCCCCTCTGCAACCCTAGTGATGTCATCACACACACACACACACACACACACACACACACACACACACACACACACACACACACACACACACACACACACACACACACACACACACACACACACACACACACACACACACACACACACACACACACACACACACACACACACACACACACACACACACACACATCCCGGTCTACACACACACACACACACACATCCCGGTCTACACACACACACACACACATCCCGGTCTACACGCTCACACAAGCTGGCCTGGAATCAACAGTGCAGATATTTTGGAAAAAGCTGGGTGATTTCCTTGAAATAAAGGGGGGAAGTGAGGCATTGCTGCTGCAGTAATTTGGCCTTAATAGGGCTTTGACGTCATTGGGAGGCTAAACTAGACTGTGGTGCATACTTCGGAAAGCTTTACTCGGGAGGCCCTAAAAGAGGACCTTTTGAATTCTGTTACCGTGAAGTTGATCACACTTGGCGGTCCATCTGGGCTCCCATAGGGTTGTGCTTGACAAATATTCTTATCAATCCATAATGCAGTTAACCCAAGGAGTAACAACGTTTAATCAAAAACATTTGCAGTATTAATTTGCTGTTCTTTATCATATATGTATCATATATAATCACATGAATCATAAGAAAAACCTAACTTTTATGGTCTACTTTAAAGGTGGGGTAGGTAAGTTTGAGAAACCGGCTCGAGATACACTTTTTGTTATATTCCATGGAATGCTCTTAACATCCTGATAGCAATGAATATCTTAAGTGCTTTGACAAAAAATCCATAAAAAAATGTCATCTGTGGAAGCCGTAGTACTGTAAAAAGCACGACCAATCATTTTAGCCGGCCCGGCTAAAATAACTGGATGGCCTACCTGCCTGTCAGCCTTCCATCTGTGCACACACTTATCTCGTGCCCTCATTGGTCATGTGCGCGTTCGTGTGTGTTGGAGGAGGGGCTCTGTAAGGAAGTGGCAGATTTTTTCCGGCTGTGTATTTTCAAATTCTAGCGCACTCGAGCTGGTTTCTCCAAAATTACCTACCCCACCTTTAATGTCAGTTGAATCATTTTGAGTCACCATAATGGCATTGAATACCATTATAAAATGATTTACGTTGGACTCTTGTTGGGCAGTGTGTTTTCTGACCAACTCCCATGCATACATAACGTGTATGCATGTTCGCTAGATCAATTAGTTTTAACCTTGTGGCTGTCATTGTGCATACATTTACTATATCTGCCTCTGGGATTGACCCTAGTCATGGGTGTGTGTGAAAAGCACTTTTGCAGTATGTTTGCAGATGGATGACGTCAGGGAAGTGGGAACCAGGCCAGAGGGCTGAACTGTGTGCTGAGGCTGAACATCAAGTTCCCCTCTCTGTTTGTTTACCTTCACTCTTCCTTCACTGGGAAGGAAAGAAAATAGGAGGAGGGGACGAAGGAAGGAATCTGACGGAAGAAAGAAAGATGGAGCGGCGTAAAAATGGAGATGGAAAAGAAAAGAGTTACAGCTGTTCTGACAACGTTGACAGCTGGGAGGAAGTCATTTGTTGAAAGCAGAGGTGGTGCCAAAAAGAAATTTGGCCTCAAATACATAATATGTGGAGAGCATTTCTACCCTTGAATGTTGGTCTGTATAGCTGAAAAGGGACTTGCGTTTCGTGTTGTGGGTTTTGATTAAGTGCTGCTCGGAAGTTTAGAGCAATACATCCAACTGTATTAATAAAACGGTTTGGCTGAAGGTCTTCTAAAAGGAGGTTTTTATGTACATCAGTATCTTGCCCTAAAAAGATCTGAGGAATATGACTCGTCCCTTTAGCAATGATAATTTGTGTAAATCCAAAACAAAGACTAAGAGGCTTTGATGCCCTGTTCAATTTTATGAAGCCACAAATTGTTTCAGCGTCATGGAGAATTAGTTATGGAACACATGGGGTTGTGTGACAGAGGGAGGTAGCACCATTCGGTTTGAATGAATTCACTACAAATATTTGGACAAATATTAATTGGACTAAAGTGACAGACTTTCAATTAAAATGTGGAGCAACGGTTTAATCTTATTAAGAGCTGGGCTATAACTCAATATGATTATTTCTTGTCCTTCAATGGAATCTTTAAATCATTTAAATATATACAAGCACATACTAACTCAAGTTTCTCTGAACATTGGATGTGAAATATTTTAAAGGAGTGTCCTTTGAAAATGTGTTTCTTTGTTCTTGGTATTATTTATTGAGTTGGCAAAATGGTATTTGATTGTAGACATAACCCCACAAAATACTCCATTGTGGCACACATTGCTATATTTAGGCTTATTCAAAACCTTATAACAAAATGGTTGCATATCCTGAAACAAACCCATTTCCCCATCCCCAGGAAATCTAACTCTAAAACATTCATGTATACACAGTGGAGTCTTGTTGTCTGTCATTGTGTTTACTGTCTGAAAAAGTTTGGGCAAAATGAGGGAAAATGCATTTGGTGTTTGTGATATAAATTATTTCCTTTTACATCACTGCCTGTTGTTTTAGCTGAAACAGAGGCGGCAAGCCAAGCCCATATTTTGCAGGGCTTTAGAGGACAAAGATTGGTTTGCGTGTGAGTAGCCTTCATCATCTCCAGGTGTTTTGAAAACAGAACATTATCTATGCTTTGCCTACACACAAAATGTGTAGCCTATACCAGTGTCTTTGTTCCACATGCCCAGTCTGTCCCATCTTGTTTTAATGTTGTTTGGTCTACTTAACTGTCTGTTCCTCATGTACCTTCTTCCTGCTGTGTGTTTGGCCTTGGATCAATGGTCCCTGTTAGCAACATTGTTATGGAAACACGGTAAAGTTTCCTTTAGCTACAAAACACAATCAGACAGAAAGACAAGGACATCCAAGCAGAAGCCTTTCTAGACAATTAGCATATTGTACCAGCGGCTGTTGATTTGACATTTTGGCTGCTGTAGATAGTCAGCTGCTTAATGCTTGTTGCCCAAACAAAGAGAGACACCTGCCTCAAGTATGTGATGCAGGTTTGAAGGTACTATACTTTATTGTTTCCACCAATGTCATTGCTTATGAAGGAAAAAGATATCCAAAAAGCAGTCAGTAGCTGAGGCGTTTTCAGATCGGACAATGCTACAAGCCTAGATACCACAAATCAATTGATCTGCCTTTCTCACTTTCTTTCAGGTATAGTCAAATGTTGTATGACAGGGCTATTCAATTAGTTTGGAATGGGGGCCGGTTGATGAAAATGATCCAAAGCAAGGGGCCGGGAAAAAGATGGCTTGAAATATGAGCAATCATATTTAAGAGCTTCAGATACAGTAAATACTACAACAGCATAGTGGAGTGCATATATTGTGTTTAATTCAATCAAACAACATAGCCCCAAGGCTTTTATAGATCTAAATGGCAAGTTCAGAACTCAGTAGGCCTACATGTTTCATTTGATTTCATTTAGGTGAAATGATCTAATCATTCACGCAGAGATGCAATCAATGACAGGAGTTGTCACTACAGTATAGTAGGTGGGTTCGAAACCCGAGCCCGTCGAAGTTTTCAGGCATTGTCTACCCCTCTATCTCTCAATGTAACACCCTCTCTGGAATAAAGGCACTATGGCACAAAAAAATAAAAAAAATAAAAATCTTAAAAAAGAAAAATTACTTTTTAACATTATACTCAAAGGGCCAGTAAATATCACCCCGGGGCCGGATTTGGCCCGCGGGCCGCCAATTGAATAGCCCTGTTGTATGATGTAGTGTTGAAACTACCCTGACTTTGAATGTCCTCCCTGTCCATTCTCATCTCTTGCCACTTAACTAACTTCCGGCTGTCATACTTGTGACGTTAAAACCCAGGGTAGTCTTTGCCCTATGGGAAATGGTGTTGGGTAAAGGCTTCTAAATATAGAAATGTCAAATGAACAATATTTATTTTTGACTATATCCGCAAATGCACACTGTTGAACAAGGTTGTGTTTTATGCCTGTACTTTTTTTTTTAACTAATGCTTGTGGGTTTTTAAAGGATTTATTAGTTCTGATACATAAACCGGACTGTTACGCTTGACATTGGCTTTATATTACAACATATTTTTTCAAAACTTGCTATTCTGTGTGAGTTGTGTCATGGTGTTGACAGCAATGCAGCATGAATAGTATTGTATTGGATAGTATTTTTATGGATAAATGGCTCTCACTGGGTTCATAATATGCACTTATTTTGTTGGTCATAAAAGGATCCCCACATCTTCTGGAATATATATTTATTTTTTATAAAATAAAAGCTTTTTTTCAACCGGCATGAGCCAAACCACTGTTTCCTTTTGTAGAAGTGATCCCAGGCTACCACTGAGCCAGCCATTAGGTAATAGATGTCTCTTCAGTGATTTACAAGGACTGAAGTATCTTGTCTTGGCTGCCTTTCTGGCCACACCACCTTGTGCCTCCATCTCTCTCCGCTGCCTCCTCTGTAACTCTCTCTCTTTCTGACGCACACAAACAGTTCACATGCACAATGTTCCCCTCACTTAGAAGAACAAAAAGACATTTGTAATGCATTTATCTTTTGCTGCATAAGTCTGTTGCAGTCCATTTGAATCCTTTTATTGCTGTATCTGTCTGCTCTGTGTAAAGTTCACAACAAAGCAGGACTGTCAGTTCTTCATACTAATGGATGATATGCTCACTTTGTAGTGATTTACATTACAGCCGATTTATGCCCTCAGGGTGAGAGTTCAAAGGGGTCTATATTAGCAAAACATCAACACTAGCTGACAGATACACTGCCATAATCTTACTACCCAGTTATTATGGCTCATACAAATAGCAAACCTTTGCCTATTTTTAGACACAGTTAACATATTTGTATTTCAGGCCACTTTAAGAATGACAGTCCAATATTTACTGTCCCTTTTTAACTCTGTTTAACACCTCTTAAAGGCATCATTTGGCGTTCTTCTTCTTCTTTTGCGTCAGCTTGAGTTTGTCTTTGTTTTTGATTTATCTTAGGTTTGTCTTTGTTTGCCATTAGCTAAAGTTTGTCTTTGTTTTGATTTATCTTAAGTTTGTCTTTGTTTGGCAGTCGCTTAACTCTGTCTTTGTTCTATGTTATCTTAATTTTGTCTGTCTGCTGCTTGGTGCTGGAAGGTATAGCTTACAGTTGGTGTATTTTTGTGCCTTTTTTGCCTATAAGGATTTATGAAGCCGAAGCAAAAAAATCATTAAAAAAAGTTTAAAAGATGCAAAAAGTTCTGACAAACTGAGCAGTTTGATGATTATTCACAAGGACATATTTCATATTACACAGCATAGATCTGATTGTAGTATTTATTAATATAGTTCTTAAGGACACTTTTTAAAGGTTTATTCTCCAATCTGAAAGCTGCCTTATGTTTGGAGATTTTTGGACAGTCTTAATCCGGTTCAGTGGATAAAAGCAGACTGAGGATGCGTTTTGTTACTCAGCAGTATGTCTGAGGGTTTCTACACACAGCTATGTCCTGCTGAGCCTTGACGGAAATATCTGAGATTTTTGTTGCATCAGTTTTCACTCCCAAGACAGCTGAGAGAAATGTGTACAACACATCTAAATCACACACACACTCAAATGCACACAAAGTCTCTCTGTCCTATTCTCCCTCACACATGTTTGCAGTCATCCCCCCTCAGGGAGTCTCTGCAATGGACACTCAATAAAGAGAGCTCTATTGATCTACCTGCAGGTGGCGCGGTAAAGAAGAGCCGATTACTGCTTCAATAACACACCTTCCTCTGTCTGCCCGTCCTGGGGGGGGGTGGACACAGCAGTGCATGTGACTGACATTGAAACTGCTGTCTAACTCAACTCACAGACTAGTACACATCTGCCGGTACTGTAGTAACATGTTAGCCTAAAAAAGTTGTAGTTATTTAATTCGAACTTTTTTTTTTTTCTTTCCTCCATTTTCTGATACATTTGCCTGCTTAAAAGTTTCAATTGGTTCAATTGTCTTGGCTACTAAAGACTACGTTTGACAACATTCTGCATTATGTCAATGTAACCCATGTTTTGAAAGATTACTTTGAATAAAAGTCCTTTGTGTTATTGTCTCGCCGTGAAATGTTAAAATGCAAATAGCTGCCACAATAAAGATCAAAATGCCAAACTTTTCAAATGCTAAAAGCTTTTTGTGTGCTTGTTGCGTTTGACATTCACAAAACCCTATTGCCAATGACATATCACATTTCTGTTGGGTAATTAAAATACATGTTATTACTGTGAATGGAAACAACAACAACAAGCAACCATGCTCCACTAAAGGCTTCTCTAATGCTAACGGATGACCAGAAAGAAAAAGGAAATGGCATGTTCAATCATTTTCTATTTTCTATGAGCTTATCTGGTTTCGTATGCATTGCTTTTTACACATTATCTTTATCTCTTGGAGTGAACTAATACTCTCTGAGCCATGGTCTCTGCTGTGTTCAAAATATCCTGTGTCTGTAACATTTGATGGATATGGCCATGGAAATCCCAGATTAGAACACTGCACGATTTGTGCATAATAGGGATCATGGGATTCATGTTGTTTAACCCAAAACATACAGACAAACACTCATGTATAAGTGGGAGAGGCTTCTAACAATGAGCCCAGTCAGAAGTAAGAAACCTGAAAGAGAGTGGAGTGTGCTCAATATCCCTGACATACTGTAGCCCTGCTGACTGTCATTATTTTTGGTTTGTGAAAGGCCTTTGTGTGTCCTTGATATATTGTGCATACATTTATTCCCAGTTATTTTTATTTCAGATTATTAAGGTAATGATCTGAGAAAATGTTAAAAGTCGGTTTCACATTTTTCTGCATCCTCACTTTGCTGTATAAACAATGCTTTGCAATATATCTCCTTACTTCTGACATTTACCCAGAATTACCATGGTAATCGCCATCAACCCTACAATTAGCCAGTTCCTGGTAAATCAAGTCCATTCTTTGCTTCCCGGAAAGCTCTGAGGCGTTCCAAAAGAAAGAATGAGGGGCGATTTGTAAAAGCTTTGGTTCCCATTTTGATACAGAGCCAGCTGCGCTCATTTCTATGTATCTGTGGCCTTGTTGCCCTGGCAGTGGTTCGCAGGGTATGAAAATGCTCAAAACGCTGTAATGGGTCCATTTGGCCGCCTGTTAAAGGGTAGGCATTGTAAAAGTATATACCTTATTCAGAAACTAAACTTGACTTGGATCATTCTCTGCTCCTTTGTTTCTCTGCTTCTTTCAGTGTGGTCTGACTCTACAGAAAGATAGGCAATCATCGAAGAAATAAGCAGGAGAGTCGATGGAGGCATCAGTTTTGAATTGAGAATGTTTCCTTTCCAGATAAAAACACCTTGTAGTAATTTTAATAGGCTGTTTCTCTTGGTAAATATAATATTGTTGGCATAAGAATTTTAAGAATGCAGTGCAGGGATGAGATTGCATGTAAAGTTTTTTTTTCTCCATCCAATCCATTCAAAACTCTTCAAAGTTAAGGGATGATTAGGAAAACCTCGGTCTTGAATAAAACACCTGCAGTACACTTTAAATAATGTATGTATGTATGTTGAGCATCTGTTTATACTGCGCTGCTGCATGTCTGTGTCTGCCCTTCTGTGTGTTCTTCAGTGTGTTACTGTTTGTTTGAACTTTACCTCTATTTGACCCACAGCCTGCCTGAGAGTCCACCTGTCCCATTTCTTTTTTCAAAGACCCTATTATTCCTCTCAAAGCAAACGACTAATGACAGTTTGCTGTTAAATTCCATAACGGACCTCAAAGCGTTCAAGCTTGTACATGAAGAATGAGGGTCTGTGTTATGGTACACACAGACCTACATTAAAAAACCTCCTGTTCTTTACACTCAAAGCAGACTTATTGCCCACAACAGAGATGCACGCATGGAAGTCTGTTTTTGTTTATTGGATCACAGAGAAAATATATTGTGATATCACTGAGAAGCCCTATCACTTTAAGATATCACCAATCTGTACTGTTCAGGGTATTCAGGGACTTGGTTTGATGATAAAGGTTTGTATGTTCTCCAAACACAGTCTCACTCCCTGATAGTCCAATAGCGACGCTTGGTCAGGGTCCTTTGGCGTGCAGTTGTGACGCACCGAGTCTCCTTCAGCTTCATAAACGGACGAAAAGAGCTTTCAACTGATTGCAATGTATTCCCATGGGCGGCGGTGTTTGACGCTCAGGGAAGCACCGCATCCGTCCATGTCCGCGGCAGTTAAAGGCAATGTGAGCGTCCATTCCCATTGGATAACGGAGGATTTTACACCCGGAAGTAAGTATTCTCCTTACTGTCGATTGATTTTACAGTGATATCTGCACTACTCATCAACTAAAAAACACCAGATTATCCTTGTTAATTACACAACATTGATTGGTTTAAATTGTGTGCAATGCTTTTGTATTTTTCCCCTTCGATTCGGAGAAACAAATATGTTTTCGGAGTTTAGGATGGCCGAAGACACTACACTACCCAGAATCCTCAGCTATCGTTTGGGACTACACCATGTGCTTTGCTCGACAAACCCCGTGATTAGTCCTCAAGCTCTGTGATTGGTTCACCTCCAACTGCATTCCATATGAAAAAAAAACGTTTCGTAAAAGATAAAATCATACTTTATTCAGCAGTGCTTGCTTTACTCTTTGAAAGTCATCACATGAATGCATTGTAATGAATGGTTTGGCTGCATTAAATATTACACATCTGTCGTAGTTCTTTATTTATCTACAGAGATCGGGCCTCAGAATAGACCGTAAACTATTCTTTTACCGTTCTGTTTTAATTTCACAATAAAGTTAGTAGTAATATTTTGTTTTGATATTATTGTTTTTTTATTAACTACTAGACCGCTGGGTCATGTTAAGACCATCTTTTCTGTGTTGCTGTGGGTTTTTTACATCGCTTTTGTGTTACAAATATCAAAAACAATAACAGAATATATCCATCGTAAACTAAACCGGAAACAGCAGTATATTTTATTTTGTTAACACTGTAAACTTGACAGCTTTTTAACCCGCATCTCCTACTGGTTAAAGCACGTTATTACACGTTTAGAGTAATTGCAATGCAGGTAGATTGTGTTGCTTTTTAATGACTGTTTAAAATGCCTTTTTCTTAATGTCTTTCATTTTTGTAAAGCACTTTTGAATGTGTTATATGTTATGAAAACATTTCAATATTAAGAGTACATGCAAAATAGGAGGAAAGTAGAAGGTCAATGATAGAAATATAGAATAGAAAATATCAAGAAGATACTGTAAATTATATCTAGAATAAAACTGTTTAGTGCCGGATGTACAAACATATTAATAGGAGGATGTGCAAAACAGACAAACTAATTGGGCTTTACTAAAACATTAAATAATACTTTAGGTTAAGGTCTTCTTTTAAATACATGTAAGCAAAAAGCTTTGGGGGTATCTACAGATAAATATTAAGCCTGACAAAGTACTTAACGTTTAATATATTGCATGGTTTGTTTTGGGACTTGACAATCAACTTTCCTGCAATGTTAACTATGTTGAAGCACTTATTTTAACTGATATTATACATATTTATTATACTCTTATAAGATGTATGTAGATAGAATAAGAAATGTGCAGAATACGACAGTTTAATGGTGGAGGTACACACATATTGATAGATCTCTTGTTGAGGAACCTATGACCAAGTTTGTCATCATTACATAACTACACTGTAGTTGTGTATATGTCAATAAACCTTTGAAAATCTTGAAATCTTGAAAGGGATGTGCAAAATAGCCATTATATACAGTTTTTGATGAACGATTAGAGAATAACGAGTAATAAATATACTTTATAGGAATCTGCAGATACATTTTTTGTCTTCTCAAGCACCAACTATCAAATATCTCGCCTGATTGTTGGCACTTGGCAATCACCTTCACTGAATTTTACTCAGGTGTAGCTAAAGTCTGATTTAAGGGTTGTTTATATTTCACATCATTAATCCAAATCTGTAAAGTAACTAAAATAAATGTAGTGGAGGACACGTTCGAGTCCAGTTTTGGAAAGTGTGCCGTCGATGGGTTTCATTCCATTTCAAAGTGCTGTTTGACGCTCGGTGTAAACTTCGCGCACTGCCACTCCAACAAACAATCACAGAGCTTGAGGACTAATCACGGGGTTTGTCAAGCAAAGCACATGGTGTAGTCCCAAACGATAGCTGAGGATTCTGGGTAGTGTAGTGTCTTCTGCCATCGTAAACTCAGAAAAAATATTTGTTTCTCCGAATCGAAGGGGAAAAATACAAAAGCATTGCACACAATTTAAACCAATCAATGTTGTGTAATTAACTAGGATAATCTGGTGTTTTGTTTTTGAGTTGATGAGTAGTGCAGATATCACTGTAAAATCAATCGACAGTAAGGAGAATACTTACTTCCAGGTGTAAAATCCTCCGTTATCCAATGGGAATGGACGCTCACATTGCCTTTAACTGCCGCCGACATGGACCGATGCGGTGCTTCCCTGAGCGTCAAATACCGCCGCCCATGGGAATACATTGCAATCAGTTGAAAGCTCTTTGCGTCCATTTATGAAGCTGAAGGAGACTCGGCGCGTCACAACTGCACGCCATAGGACCCTGACCAAGCGTCGCTATTGGACTATCAGGGAGTGAGACTGTGTTGGTTCTCAATGTTTATTTGCACACATTAAATCTCATATATATTTTTGTACTTTCTTAGTAATGCAATGCTTAGTCAAACACATATTTTCATCACCCTCTCCTTGTTCACAGGAAGGTCTTTTTACAAGTTAGGTGAGAACACCATTACTCTTCTGGCTACAGTGCATTCTGCTCTCAACAGGATAGTGAAAATCGATACATTTAATGGGTAATATAAAATATCCATTTATGTATTCTCATTTTCTAGTTTACAATCCATTTACACATTTAATCTGTTATTCAAACTGCATAACTGCACTTCCCCCAGCATATGTGCAACCATTTTGCTTCCAGGGGATTTACGTTTTCCACTTTATTTTTTTTCTGCTGGCAGCTGTTTCACTGCACTTTGTGCCCATCAGGAGACTGTCAGGCTTGAGTCCAATTTAAACGGGATTACATTCACAGTGACTGGCTCTGTAATTCTAATTATTATCAATCCATCCACGACTGTAATCCACTATGTAGCTGCCATGTCAACTCTAGAGCAAATTACCTCCTGGTTTACAGTGAACTCTGAGGTCATGTGATAATAGCGGAGCAATCAAACTGACATTTCTCTAATGCAGAAATGTGTCTGTATTTCGAGTGGGGAGCTTATTTGCTCCACAAGCAAGTGTGTATACATGAAAGTGTAGCGTGTAATGTTTTGAGATATACATTGAGATACAGAAGATGTACCTCATGTAAGTAGCGTTTGTTAAGGTCCAGGTTTGAACTGTTAATCTTAAACACACATAGCATTAAAGATAAAAAAAAATGGGTTTAAAGAATGCGGACTAATCGGACATCATAGGTTATTAATGACTGCACCCACTTTCCCTCTATGATGACCACTGTAGCTGTCCAAGGTACTGAAGTGTGTTTACAGCCCAAGTGGTTGGACTTGGCACGTCTCACTCTCTCACACACACTTTCATGTAGGAAATGCTGACATCAACGTTCCAATGTGCTTGCAGTTAACCAATGACCGGTGTCATGTGAAGTACGTCATTCCCCCTTTTCTTCCAGATTTGTTTCCAGTACAGCCAGAGGTTGTGTGTGTGTGTGTGTGTGTGTGTGTGTGTGTGTGTGTGTGTGTGTGTGTGTGTGTGTGTGTGTGTGTGTGTGTGTGTGTGTGTGTGTGTGGTGTGTGTGTGTGTGTGTGTGTGTGTGTGTGTGTGTGTGTGTGTGTGTGTGTGTGTGTGTGTGTGTGTGTGTGTGTGTGTGTGTGTGTGTGTGTGTGTGTGTGTGTGTGTGTGTGTGTGTGTGTGTGTGTGTGTGTGTGTGTGTGCGTGTTTTTACCATACCCCTTGTTTTATATTAAGTGGAAAGCATCTGCAGGGCACATGATGCAGCAGTGTGAGTGGGTTACAGACAGACAGTGCTTGGGTTTACAAGATTGCTAATGCTCACATTATTTTAAACACGCAAAATAAGTCATGTTCCTTTCAAATCATGATCTTTAACCTTTATGATCTGTTTTGGCAACATGTAGACTGTTAATCTTTGAGTGTCAGTGATGCAACGTGTACACGGTGTTTTAGTGATGTTGGAGATGAGAATCTCAGTTTGGCAGCTTAACCTTTTCTGCTTCTTCATTGTCTCCAGTGGATTTATAGTTGGACATTTCCTCAGCTTCAGATTAGTGATTGCTTCTAATTAGACAATTTATGAGGTTGAGTGAAAAGTATTGTAAAGCATTCCTGACCAAGTGAGGCACAATGTACGTCCTGCCGCAAAACAGTTGTATATTATGTGTATAATATGTTTGTCTTTTTAAAGGCCAAGTCACTGTACCGAGGCAAAAGGCAGGGATTTGCAATTAATAAAACATGAAGGATCACTTGGATTCTTTGCAAAAGCGCAGCTAATTATATATTTAATCATTGCTTGCAGCTTCTTTTCTATCCTCTTCTCCCTGGGGCGAGCTTCACACTACAAACCACTGAGCAGTATGATTGTTGGCCCTGCAGCACCCAAGGGAATACGTGTGTGAATTCAGCAACAGAAGCCCCGTTATTGAACATTTTATTAAGAGTACTGTTTGTTCTGTCAGTTAGAAGGTTTAATTTGCATTGTATATCCTCCAGCACATTTTGAAACGGTCTTCCTTACACACTGAAATCTGGACGATGTACATGTTTTTTAAAGCAATGCCCTCATAGTTATTTTCTAGTGGCTTTGTGAGAAAGAGGGTTACACACTCTGATTTCACTATACTTAAATACACATGGTTATTTAAAATGTCAAATAAATAGCATTTAACTGAAGTGGGATAGCATTGGCTTTTGGCCTAGAGCAGGTGCCACTCGACCATTCTAATGAATATTTGTTAGTCCTGTAAACTGTCTTCAAACACAAGGAAACTGTAATTTGTCTAATACATTAAAAGCACAAAGAAAGAAAAATACCTATAAAGGTTTATGACACCTCTGTTTTTAAAATTCTAAACATTAAAGACACATTTTCCCAGAGGAAAACTGACAACATGTTGGTTTTGAAAACCTGCATCAAATGTTTATAATAGGTCCATGACTTTGTACAAGTTCGATTATTGTATTATTAAAGGTGGGGTATGTCATTTTGGAGAAACCAGCTCGAGTGCGCTAGAATTTGAAAATACACAACCGGAGAAAATCTGCCTCTTCCTTCAGACTTCCTTACAGAGCCCCTCCTCCAACACACACGAATGCGCACATGACCAATGAGGGCACGAGATAAGTTTGTGCACAGATGGAAGGCTGACAGGCAGGTAGGCCATCCAGTTATTTTAGCCGGGCCGGCTAAAATGATTGGTCGTGCTTTTTACAGTACTACAGCTTCCACAGATGAACATTTTTTTATGTATTTATTGTCAAAGCACTTAAGATATTCATTGCTATCGGGATGTTAAGCGCATTCCATGGAATATAACAAAAAGTGTTTCTGAAATAAATGACATACCCCACATTTAAGAAGAACGAACATCTCTTAACATATATCACCACATAATCCTGTCATTTTTATGGTTGATGCCACCACTTTGAGTTGCTCATTGTGTTAAAAGTAAATTCTGTCACTATTCAAAATTATTAATTGCAAGTCCTCATATGTTATCTTTCTATCTATAACGTGCTTCATCGAGCAAAAGTAATCTTTGGATGTCTGTGTGTTATTTTGTTCCCCAAAGCGTGGTGCTGTGGGAGGAACTGGTGTCCTGGTTGAGTGCAAATAATATATAATTATCAACATTTGTCCCAGTTGTGCCCTTGTCATGATGGAAACAGATGTGGGTAAATCAAGCTTGTTAAGAGAAAGACCTACGACGAGGCATGCTTTTAGTCCTTTCCATTCATTTCCATTCATTAAAATCTCCCTCAATACACACACACATACCACAACACACTTTGTTAATTGTCATCTAAGCATGATGTCCGTTGAGAGGTAACCCCAAGGACTTGGATTCATTGGCAGTTCATTGAAGATTAATTAGCCGGCTGCTGTGTGTGTTTGTCCATGCCAGTGTGCCTGAGTATGCGTTTGTACCAGAGTCTACAGCTATAACTATTATTAGCTCTTGTGTTTTGGTTGCCTTGGTAGCGTCACAAAGTCCTTATGATTGTGCCTGTTAGTGTGAATGGGATTGTGTGAGTGAATTTGCCAAGTGCGCAATGGCATTTTCTTCCTGATCGGCCAACTGCATAGCAGCATAGATTGGGCATCAGGGACACATTTAGACAAAGTTACACAAGCAAAAAAGGGCTGCTCTCAGATCAGCGCACATTGCTCATTCAAACAACAGCAGAAGCATAAAATTAGGTTGAATAGATCTAAAGAGAATTGTCCCCAGCAGTTGTTTCCAAGAGCTAAATCAGCAATGTGTTCACACCAGTAATCTTTGTAGCCGTTTACTCCAGCTCAGGTGCAGTTAGAGCTTTAGTTCAGTGGGAACAGTGCCATTTAAACGCAGGTGGCCTTTTATTGCAAAATGGCACATAAAATGTTTTAACTCCCAGTCCTAATCCAAGAAAACCGCAATGCGTTCATCAAGAGCAAAACCTAATCCAATCCAAAATGCAGGGTTTAATAGGAGTCATAAGACTCATGTTGAAGCATGAGCAACAGCCAGCAGTTCCTAAGCATAATAAATACCTTAGTGGCATTTGCACCTTTGCTGGGGCTGCAAAAAATATCAAAACAACAGGAAATGTGCATTTCAAAGTCAGGAAAATATCAACATCAGTTTATTTTTGCTCTTTGCACTGCTATGAAAATAGAGCCCATAGTTCTATTCATCGCCCAAGAGCCTCACTGGAACATTTGGGAATTAGATGACTACCCCAAGACAAATTAGTTACTGAGGTTTCGTCTCAATCATCTTACCATTTGTGACGCAGCTTTGGTACACCTGTGCCCATCAAACGCTGTCCTGTTTATAGAGCTCTGAAAAAAACGACTGTGATGGGGGACAGCTGAATTCATTTAGGCGAAGCTGCAACTGCTGTTTGCTGTGATAAGGATGCATTATCTGCTGAGTGATGTTTATGACCATAGAGATTAGTGGTTGTGACTCCTAAATGTTATTGTCTGTAGATTTATATTCATCCTCTGCTTTGAGCTTTGGTGTTGGTGGGAAAAAAAAACACTGTTTCCACAAAGACTCGCATGCTTCATGGTCACCTATCCATGGGTTTACGTTCTTTTTTGTTTCTGTTTTGCCTTTAAGGGTTTTAGTCAAAGTATATATTTTTACTTTTACAACGACCTTCTGGTAATTTCAAGATATCTGCAATCTGAATGATAGGATAGATAATGAGTGTAATTTTTTATCTGTTTAAATAATCCCATTGTCTTTGTGAATCAATATTAAACCGAGGCCACACACTTATCTTTCCCTTCTCCCCCACTGCAGAGTTGTTATTTAGCGATCCCTGTGGAGGTTTAGGCAAAAATGTGAATAGTTAACATTTATTATATGTTTCCCAAGCTTAGTATCCATTAAGCCCTTGCAGTCCCAATAATAAACTATGGATTTTTCTCAGCTTGTCAGCTTGATAAACCTTTTGTTGTAAACAAGCCTGTTTCTCATCAGGGTTCATAAAGTTCACAACCTCAAATAAAGCCCTTATGCATGATTGGATATCAATACAGCATTACGTCAGTGTTCTTACAGACAATGTTTTACATGTTTTGAGTTGTTCTTAAGAGCGTCATCACCATTGCTAAAATAATGTGCCTAATGCCTGAGGAGCAATTGTGAACACGGCAGATTAGTGATCGACCTCAGACCTACATTGAGAATCATTAGTGCATATAGAATTACACGGCTGGGGACACTAACACTATTGGATCTGTCATTATGCAAAAATATGTATCAAAACTACATTGCATCAGTATTGCACAGGTCATCAGAAAGTGGCATAGATATCAATGGGTGATAAAAGTAAGAGTGACCGAGTTTGATGGAGAAAAATGGTAACGGATAACATTTGTGTTTATTATATTTCACAAGGGTCAGAGGCAAGTTGAAATAGGGTCAAGCAGATGGAGGATGAGCTTTCTTTCTATACTTCTGTGAAATCCCAAAGATGATGCTGTGTTCACATATGGAATTTGCGTGACCTTTAAATACCGTTCATCCAAGTCATCAAATATTTTAGTGGGAAGCTATAAATGATCTGTCCTTGCGCTAGATACTAAAAGATAAGACGCTAGATTTGTATTTATGCCAGTTTGTTATATTCAAATTTGTTTTTACCTCACACTGACAAACCTCCCTGCTATCCAACTGAAGCTGAACAGCTTACTCTAGATTCAATTCGTAAAATACACATACAAAATGTGAACAAAGGCAGTGGGAAACTTTCTCATCACCACCTTCTATCCAACAGGACACAAATGCAATAGTTTTGAAAGAGTTTCATGATCTGTTTTGCACTTCACTGAGCCTGAAAGAGGACCGACCCTACAGTGATGTCCAACTGAGTCTCAAAATAACCCTGTTCTTCAGGTGTTTGCACAGCTGGTCCAATTACAAACTGCCCAGGGTGTGTCACAAACTGGACCCGGTTGGGCAGAAAGCAGCTAACTCCTATACCTTTATTTGGATTTTGGCTGATAACATTTTGGAAGCTGATTAGCCCTGTTGTGCATTTCAAAGGTGGGACTTATCATAAAAGCCTCATTACATATTGATGATGGTTATGTAGTAATATAAAAAAGGAGAAGCCTATCTCAGAGGTTTCATAGCAATGAACAGACAGCTGTTGTTAATTAAATGAATTATTGGCAAAAATGGTGCCCGTTAAAATTGCAATCAATTTTACAATTTTCACCCTGCCATAACAATAGAGATTTAATTGAGAAAACATGGGAAAATACAAGGTATTTGCAAAAGGCACATACCTGCTTTGGTATTGTGTATGCTGCCTCACTGACATTGCTTACTGGCACACCTAAATGGAAAGATCCTTGCCTCTTCCTCTGCGACACAACTCATCTGCTCTACAGTATGTAAATAAAGCCATTGATTCACATGATTTCATTCTTAAATATGAACTAAAGTAGTTTCATAAGGTTTAGTTGGTAATGACTACATTGGAAGTAAAAATAGTAAAATCCTTGAGCCTCTTATGATGTGGTTTCCTGACCGTCAACAGCAACTGGCAGCGGAGAGGAAATGGAAAGAGATTGTTAAAAGAGCACAAGGACATGAGGACACACTGTGGGTGTTTCTCAATCGCGAGTACGCTTGCTTGGTAGCACATGTCTGCCGAGCATCTTGTTTCAGAAGCGAGTCAAGAATACTTCCTGACATTCGGAAAACAAAGAGAGGAACACGCTAGCAAGTGTGCAGGTGTGCGTCATATGAGAGGCCCCGCCTTACATCTTCCGCCACAGATTTGGGGAAATTGGTCCGTGCGCAAAGCATTGTGGGGATATTAAGACCGCGAAGTCTACTCATGTGCACACTCGATATTTCTCCAAACGGAGTACGCCGGGCTCGGTAGATTTCCAAGTATACTGGAGATTGGAACAGTACTTCGGCGGCACTCGATGACGTAGTATGCTTGAAATAGTGGCTCTGAAGCAGCTTTACTCGCGATTGAGAAACACCCAGGGAGCGGAGGAAGACAAAGAGGAAGGAAAGAGGAGGAGGCAGGGAAACTGACTGTCCTCAGTCCCCGATGATGAAGTCAAACTTGAACCAGCGCTGCTAAAAATAGTATAGTAGTGGCCCTGCTGCTAGCACACTCGCACACTCGCACACACGCACACACACACACACACAATCCCAGTAGGGATTCCCATCAAAGCTGCCATCACCCGAACTGACCTTTTCATTTAAGTTATGTTCCCTCACTCTGTCATTCCAACATTCACAACCTCCCTGTGCGTTTTCACCATTTCACCTGCACTCCTACACTTAACCTTTAGATGTGCACGCACGCACGCACGCACGCACGCACACACACACACACCAAATTATTATCACTCAGACATTGCTGTTCTTTGCCGATAATATGTGAATCACGCTAATTATATCTTTATCCTAATGACAAGATCGTGTCATTGATCTCAAATGGTACCACGTAGACAATAGATACATAGTAAGCTTTAACTTTTTTGACAAACTTGAGGTGTATGACAGCATTTTCAAATGAGATTTTATGAGATTTTGTTTATAGGCCTTATAAATATTCCAGTCATGTTAGAAAATCAGTCACATATTGATGTATTGGAATTGGTGTATATGTCACCCTTTACACAACCAGAACTTCCAGTAAGATATATTTGATTGAAAGGCTTCTTGATCACAACAACAATTATGTTGGTCAAAAAATACATTACTAGTATTTAACATGATTACTCATTGATTTTTGAATTATAAGTGAAATTCGTTAATCTGGTGCACTTTAATGGCAATATAAGGAGGCTTAATCTATGAAGAAGTTTGTGTTCTAGTAAACAATTACATCATAAACAGTGTAACCTTTTAGCTTTCAAACTGTAAATACATGTTCAGACCTTGTCTATTAAGGTTAATCATAGAAAATGGAAAGATCCCAAGTAGTAAATAACTAGGGGACTCAATTGGAAAGATTTTAGGAGAGTCAAGCAGGGAAACGATGTGCTCAGTGTGTGTGCTGCAGATTGACGGGCGTACCCTGTGTTCAGAGCCGGTGGCCCAGCGTGTTCCAGAACAAATTGTGAGTCCATTACTCGAGAAGTGGATGGACACGAGAGGGTTTTATAATATGTCTCTGTCCCGTTTACAAAAAGGGCAGAGTAGCAGTGAGGGGGAGCTCTGTAGAGGTGAATGTATTCAGAGCGCTGTCCTTGGTGTGTGTGTGTGTGTGTGTGTGTGTGTGTGTGTGTGTGTGTGTGTGTGTGGGGGGGGGTGTGTGTGTGTGTGTGTTTTATGCGTTCACCACCAAGGTGAGCATGTCCGCACTTTCACACCTGTTTGCGTGTGTGTGTGTGTGTGTGTGTGTGTGTGTGTGTGTTTGCGTGTTTGCATGTGTGTGTGTGTGTAGAGGGTGGTGGGTGGTTTTCCCTCTGGTAGTACTGGCTAATGCTTTTACATCCTCTCAGGTTTCGTGGGGATTTACAGTCCCTGTCACCCAGGAAGGACAAGGAGGCAGGATCTTCTTAGTCAGGATCCTCTTACTCCTTCTTGGTTTTGTTCATTTTTGGCACATTGTGTTTCATGCTTAATTTATTCTCCCTCTCACTCTTTCTCACTCCTTGTCTTAACTACATCTTTTGCTGCCTCCCCTCTTTGTCACTCTTTTATTCTCTCTCTACAACATACTTCCTTTGCCACCTTAAGAGTACTTCTCGCCATATTCATTTAGCTGATTCCTCATTTTTCTTAGTCTAGGCCTTTTCTCTCACTTATTCTCTCCTACTTTATCTCCCCCCTTGGCTTCAACCTGTTTTGGCTTCTTATACTACAACCTGTCTCCTCTTTATCTCGTATCATGTTCTCTAGGTTTAACTCCCGCTTCAGTTATCCTTGTTTTGCTTGACGTGTCTTTATGATATAAAAATAAAGGCCGGTCACAAGTTGGTTTAATCAAAGCTCTACTTAAAAATGTCCTCTTGAGTCATAATTCAAACTCATCTGAGCCTAAATCCTAGCAGGTATTATCATCGTTACCTCATGAATCTTTTTTTATAAAAGTATGTATTTTTTAGAGCTTTTCTTATGATATGTTATCCAATAACAAGCTCTGAGTCTGCGCCATCCCACAGCCAAGAAAATGATGTAAAAAATTAAAGTAACAGTATAGACTGTTATTCAAGCGATATTACATAGAAGACACTAGGGGTTGTGTTCTCTTGTGTAAACCGATGTCTTCACTCCTTCACATTTTATCAATGTTTTGTAGTCATAATAAAAATAATGTATTAATATTCATTCTGTATCTGTGGATGAAATATGTGCAGCAACGCGTATCTCAGACCATTTACCGGTTCTGTTTACAACCTACATCCCTTCCGCAGGAGTCGAATCACATGCCCCGGCGCGTCGTCTGCGTTCAATTAACTCCTTGACTGCCTCACAGTTCTCTGATGTTTTTAATGCTTCTCCGATCTGTAAATTAGATGTGAACTGTGCCTTTAATGCTGATGAGCTTATCTCCATGTTTGATTCGACATGCACACTAATACTGGATTCTGTTGCTCCTTTTACGCTTAGACGCACCAAAGTTCTATCAGAACCGTGGCTCAATGACTGTACTCGTGCTCTCAGACGCGCTTGCAGGCGTGCAGAGAGAAAATGGAAAAAGGATAAACTCCATGTCTCCCTAGAAATCCTTCGTGCTTGCCAGGGGCGTCGCCTGGACCTGAAAACATTCGGGGCTTAGCCCACAGTGGCAGCGGCACTGGCATTTTTCACTGCAACACTCCCCACACGCACACACACAGTACACCCGCGACTGTTACAATGAAGGCTCGATAATCAGCTCACGGCATATAGGCAGGGGTAAAGTGGTATTTTTTATGAGTGGGGGGCGGACCTCACCTTCTCTAGGGGGGTCCGGGGGGATGCTCCCCCGGGAAGATTTTTTTTTAAATATTGAAGTTAAAAGCATCAATCTGGTGCAATTTGAGAGCAAAATGAAGAGATCTTTGGATACCTCTCTCAACACCCATATGAAGTAGAACTGTAAACAGATGTACTTTTTCTTTATGGATATTTTACTAATCACTCCCCTTTTTAACTCTATTCTTGTTTTACTGCCATATAGTATTTCATAACTGTTTTTCCTTTATTCTCTTATTTTCTTTATAACTATAATGATCATATGAAGGTGTGCCGCGGAAATAATCTTTTGAATAATTTGTGACCAAACCGTTTGAGACCCACTGAGATAACTTAGACTAAAGTTAAGTATCTAAACACTCAGAGAGTCCTTTAGCTCACCTGAGTCTCTCAGTCTGAGAGGAGAGGACTCTCCTCCAGCTTGTTGTGGAACAAACAGCTCCTTATGTCCGTTAGCGCAGCTAGCTAACCAGATGCTAACAACACGTCCCTGCTGGCACCGGGCACCGGTCCCTCCCTCCCTCCCCCTCTCTCCCCCTCTCTCCCTCTCTCTCCCTCTCTCTCTCTCTTTCACACTAAATGCGCTATTGCCACACACACACAGAGCCGAGCTTGAATGACACAAGCACACGTTTATTTCCATGCAACTCTCTGATTGGTCTGGTGTCATGCCTCTGTTGCATTCAGTGAACACGGGAAATTACAGTGCTGCCGTCCTCTCTTGTGTCATGATGAGGCTCACGTAAAGCACGGTTAATGTATTATATTATTGAGGGAGAATTGTCCGGGGCTACAGAAAAAACATTCGGGGCTAAAGCCCCGGATGCCCAGGCCAGGCGACGCCACTGGTGCTTGCCTTTCTGACTACCAGACGGCAGTCAAAGCAGCCAAAACAGAGCACATTTCTCTGTTCATCTCCAAAAACAGCCAAAAACCTCAGGTTCTTTTTAATGTCCTCAACTCGATCATTAATCCCTGTGATGTTTCTTCTATTGTGCCATCGACTACTCTCTGTGATAAGTTTCTTACATTTTTTTATTGAAAAGGTATCTGCTCTTAGGCTATCCCACACTAGTGCTACCCCAGATCCTGCTCCTTTTCTGTGCCCTGCAGTCCTCGACCACTTTGAGCCTGTATCCCTCTCTTCTCTCTCGGATGTAGTCAAGCACCTGCGGCCGACAAACTGCACCTCAGACAGCATTCCCTCTCGCCTTCTCAGAGATGTTTTCGAATCAGTTGGAGCAAGTATTTTATTACTTTTAAACACCTCTCTTAGCTCAGGATGTGTCCCAGCTGCCTTCAAACATGCCGTGGTTAAGCCACTCCTTAAAAAGAAAAATCTCGATCCCTCCATTCTCGCAAATTTTAGGCCCATCTCCCAGCTACCTTTTTTATCAAAAGCCCTGGAGCGAGTAGTCTACGCCCAGCTGCAGTCTTTTTTAACCATCCATGGAATCCATGAAAAGTTTCAGTCTGGCTTCAAACCCATGCACAGTACTGAAACAGCCCTTTTAAGAGTTTTTAATGATCTGCTCCTAGCCGCCGACTCAGGTAGCCCAGCTGTCTTGGTGCTGTTAGACCTGACAGCTGCCTTTGACACTGTGGACCATAGCATCCTGCTGTCACGGCTTGAACAGTCCGCTGGCATCACAGGCTCTGCCCTTGCATGGTTCAGGTCCTACCTGACAGACCGTAGCTTCTCGGTACAGCTAGGTGCCTTCTCCTCTGCCAAAGCCCCTCTTACCTGTGGGGTTCCCCAAGGCTCGATTCTGGGCCCCATCCTTTTTCTACTGTACATACTGCCCCTAGGTTCAATACTCACAAAACATAACATTCCCTTCCACTGCTACGCCGACGATGTACAGATCTATCTGCTTCTCAAAGCAAATGTCACACACTCACTACAGCAGCTGATGGACTGCTTAGCAGAGATAAAATCTTGGCTGAGCAAAAACTTCCTCAACCTCAACGAGAGCAAGACTGAGGTCATCTTTTTTGGACCCCAACCTCCAGCCTCTCCGGTTGATATTCTGGGCTCTATCAAAAAAAACATCCTCCCCTCGGTCATGAACCTTGGAGTGACCTTCACTAGCACTTTTAAATTCGACAAGCAAGTCAGCACCGTAGTAAAATCCTGCTTTTTTAAAATAAGACTATTGGCCAAAACCAAGTCGTATTTATCTTTTAAAGACTTAGAAAGGGTTATTAACGCCTTTGTAACCTCGAGACTGGACTATTGTAACGCTCTGTATGTGGGTATGGACCAGGCCTCAATCAAACGCTTACAGCTAGTTCAAAACGCTGCTGCACGTTTGCTGACTGGCCACAAAAAGCGCGACCACATCACCCCAATTCTGGCCTCACTACACTGGCTTCCAGTTCGGTTCAGAATTGATTTTAAAATCCTTTTATTTGTTTTTAAGGCACTAAATGGGCTGGCTCCGGCCTATATAGCTGAACTGCTCCAGCGCTACACCCCAGCCAGAGCCTTAAGGTCTGCTGACCAGCTGCTGCTGGTAGTGCCCAAGACCAGGCTAAAAACCCGAGGGCACCGAGCCTTCGCAGCAGTTGGCCCCAGGCTCTGGAACACCCTGCACCTCCATGTGAGGTCGGCCCAGACCCTAGGGGTTTTTAAATCTAAACTAAAAACACACTTCTTCTCTCTGGCTTTCTAGTTAGAGCGGAGCACGACTCCTGACTTTTCCGTGTGTTTTATTTTTATTTTGTTTTTAAGTTATATCTGTTGTAATTTATTGTCGTTTATTGTGATTTGTAGTAATGTGTTTTTATTACATGTACAGCACTTTGGCTCGACCAAAAATCGCTTTTAAATGTGCTATATAAATAAAACCTGATTTGATTTGATTTGATTTGATTCAATGTCCAGGTCTGTGAATTAATGACATTTCACTAGACAGCTGATATTTTGCTTTGTACTTCAGATCCAATATATGAACAGTAAAAATATTGCATTCATGTGTATAATTATTTTTATTAATGTAGCTCAGATAAGCAATTTTCAGAATTTGAAAAATTGAAACTATTAGGAAGCGCATTTTACCTCTCACTATTCTGTAATAATCCTTTTTCATTTCGGCAATGAAATCCAAACCCACATGCAATTGGATAGCAGCGGGATAATAATAAGGCTGCTTATACCGACCGCTTACCTCCATTGATGTTTCTCCCAAAGGTTTTTTCATGGCTTTCTTTTTTTTTTTATAAATGTGGGTTGGCATTAATTGTTCTGGATTCAGACTCTGTGATCAGTGAATGAATGCAGTCAATTAGATACTCACTCAAACGGTGAAAATGGCAAGAAATGTGCTATATTAAATCATTGAAGACTGTTGAGACAAAAAAAGGGAAGAGGAAGATTTCCAGGATACGAAATTGTGGAGGTGTGTGACGAAAAATGTGTTTATGTGAGGGCATACAATGCAATATATGATTCGACTAATGATAGAATCAACACGGGTGGTATAGTAACAGTGCTTCTGTCCACTTTGAAAAGACAAAGCCAATGACACACGGAGCGTTGAGCATATGCTCTGACACACACACACACACACACACACACACACACACACACACACACACACACACACACACACACACACACACACACACTGGCATGTTGCAGAGTGCTCTTCACACCACTCTCTTGTGACACACACAGGCTGCGGCAGCTGTGGGCGCCGATCTGCAATTCATAGCACACTACCATGACCTTCACCTCAATGCCAACAGCTAACTGGGTTTCAGCCCAGCTCCATACAGGCCGGGGGAATTCACACGTTTTTCTGCCGCTGCCACGAGCGTTGTTCCGTCCAGACAGGTGTATCATTATTCTGACAAGCTCGACATTTGAATTTGCTGTAGAGAGATTTTTTTTATGTGGACATATCAGCCAAAAAGTCTGGCACGTCATCTTATGCTCCTGGATGGGCAGGTTGTGCGTAATTGATTACCTTTTGTTCCAAGTAAGCTAGATCTGCCAACCTGCATCCACATGCCTGTGCATACCAATTTAAAGTCATTATGTGGATGCTGAGTCAGAGCAGCGCAGTTCTATGAAAATAACCCAATTATTGGCCAATCATAATCAAGTTTTCCATGACAATCTTTTAGTCTTCTTATTCACACAGTTGAATATATATCAACTGATATGTATATACATGTTAAGATTGTTCACTTGATTTTGTATTTACACTTGTAATGTACCTGGTAAAATCATTGATGAAATACAAACTTATCTAAATCAAGGTTCTTCTTATTGAAGTGTTTTTCTTTTACACATGTTGTCATGACCGACATCTTAGTCCCAGGAAAGCATCCATATAACTGTCTCTTGCATTGGATTTGTATGCATAAATGTGATGTGTGCATCATCTGTGTGTGCGCAGGCCTGTCTGCATGAGTGACGATATGATGAATATTAATAGTTATTCCGGGTGTTTGCCTCAGCTGGTCGGCACTTTATCCCACATTAGCAGGAACATGAAGCTGACAGGTATCAGGTTGAGACCCAGGTGGCACAGGCAGTATGAGGAAAATAAAGCACTTATTGAACATAAAAGCATGTAAACATGTGACAGTAGAGGCCCACAATACAAATATGAGCCTGAAAAGGAGCATAATAAGGACCCTTTAAGGTTCTTGTTGAGGATGGAAAAGCAATTCATTGCAGTTGTGTCCCTGTCCTGCATGCTGCTTTCATGTTAGTGGAATGCTCAGATTGTACGGACTGGGCATTACAAATGATCTTTTCTTTGGTCTTTTTTTTTTCTCTTACTCCCTCAATTACTATCTTTACTATCTTCTATCTTTATCCTCTCGGTCTGCTCTCTCTTGCCTTCATCCTCACATCCACTAATTAAACTCCAGGTCTACCTATTGACTGTCAGGCCTACTGCTGAAGAATAATCTTATCTGGAGAGTGCAGCACAGCGCACTGAACCCTCCCGAACAGTTGATTAAATGTGCACAGAATAAGGGATGAAGAGAGTGTGTGTGTGCGCGAGTGTGTGCGTGTCTTTGCCATCATGGCTAATGAAACTGCAAAGTGATGGGCCCTTCGCTGTGCCAGCAGTATGGGATTGTGAATGTATGCAATTATTGTGTGTGTGATATTGAATTTTTCCGATAAACTTAATGATGCTTGACCAGTTGGGAGAATTCTACAGAATCTTAAACTTAAAAATAATGTATTTAACATGACATTCAATTATCTTAAATGTGTACAGCATTAGTGCTGAATTGTATAGGAATCATTGTTTCCTGATATTGGTCTGCATTGTCTAATATTGCATCCCTGTCCACTTTCCAAACACTGTCCTTTGATGCTCCATCGGCCTGCAAATGTGGCCATCCATCAGTTTGAGGGGCTGGGTGGTTCGGGGGTGAGAGGGTGGAGGGGGTTGATTAGTTGAGAGAAGTAATAAAGCACTAGGTTTTTTTCCTATTGTGTGATCACTGATGTTCAAGATATCTCCAGAATTTGACTGATTATTTTTTCTTAATGGGTTCCTCAACCTGCCAATGAATCAATGCTGTGCTCCTGATATCTTTAGGAGACAGATCGGATCTTACTAATTTGATGTGGCAATATTGCATCTTCAGGTGGAAAAGGGAAGCGATGCACTATAAATAAAACATTACATTAGATTGAGGGTCCTTCTTACATACAGATAAAGAATTAAGGCTGGCATTGTTACAATTTTACTCAAATCAGTACTGCTTGGTACTTATGGAAAATATATACAGTATTATAGCTAGTAATTCATGGAGGTATTTTAGCTATAGGTAATATTGCTATTGCAGTAAAAAAAAAAAATCACCTTTTACATTGATCTAGACTGGCCTTTTTATTTATTTTTTGTATTTTGACTAAGGGTCCAACATTCTTCTGGTGTGGGCTATGTTCTAAAACAATGAATCCTTTCAGGTGATGTTTATTTAAATTGCTCTGAATAAAAGAAGGCCCATCTTTCTGCTTGCTCTACCGCAGGTCCTCAGCGTGTGATCATTATAGCACTATGTACATACCTTCCCACACTAACTCATTCACTGGGTAACCAGGGAAAGCACAGTGAGCTCATTTATACAGGCTGTGAGCAGAGGATTGTTGTTATGCTTTCAAATTCTATTACACTTTTTGAGGTGGAATATGAGCAAGTAAAATCACATGAGCTTTAGGGCAAAACCATTTTCTCTTCCCCTGCAAACGTTGGTCTTATGAGTTGTCAGTCTTTAATTTCCAAGCACAAAATGGTCTCTCTGTTTGGTTTCCCGGGTCTCCTAGAAGGCATGTGGCCCTTTTACAAGGCAAACACAGTGATTAAAAGAGCCATTATTGTAGCTTTTACTTCACAGTGGCATTCAGATAGAGAGGTGACCTTGCTAATGTAGTGCTTTTTGATTGTAGGTACATTCTCATCACTTACCTTTGTTGTTGTCTGTGAGTGTGCCAGTAATGTCGAAACACTCGATGCCTCCGTATCTTTAGCGATGGATTTTGTTGGACAGAATAATAAGAGTCATCATCTCAATGGACATAAAATTATTATAGTCTGTCCTCTATCCATCCTCGCTTGTATTGGTTTATTGCTCCCCTTCTTATGACTCCCCACTTCCCATCCTTTGTACACTGAGGCCTGGAATTGTAGTGATATACAGCAATGTGTGTTATGCTAATCATAACTCCCCCTTTTCTTCTTCCTCCTCTTGTCTCCATCTGCTGATTCAGCATTTCTATATTACACTATTTGATCCACTTATTATTAAGTGGTATGATATTTTCTCTTTTTCTTAATTTTCTCCATTCTCATCCCCTTACACACAAGTACTATAGCTCCGCTGACCATCAAATGATGCCAAATATTTTTCTTTGGCCCCTACTCTACTTTCTTGATGATGGTGCTGTGGCATTATCGACTGCACAGAAATGCTGAGGCAGTCTGGATACACCACATATTGATTGATGCAGCTTAATTCTGCCATGTTGTTTATTCATATTATGTTTCTCCAGTCCAGCAGCATGTCTGGTTATCTGATAACTAATCTAGACCTTTTTAAGCTCTAAGAAATGTGAGCAGTTCAATTTCCTGTTCTTTTCCTTTTTGCCTTTTAATGAATGGAACTGTTTGTGCTTGAGGGCTTGTTGTGATTGCAGTGAATTCATCACGATCTCCTGGTTGGCCAAGGTCTTTGCTGTTACAAAGAAACACTTCAGGTCGACAGAAATAAATGACTTCAGAATGAACTGAATCGAACAACTGAAGTGTGAATAAGGGAGACTGTGGCTCAGTGGAGAGTGTGCTGGACTGCGAATTAGGGGGTAGCAAGTTTGAGTCCCACTGCAGTCAGCATGTCGTTGTGTCCCTGGGCAAGACACTTCACCTCAAATTGCTCCTGTGGGGATTGTCCACAGTACTGAATGTATGTAAGTCGCTTTGGATAAAAGCGTCTAACAAATGACGTGTAATGTAATGTAATGTAATGAATAATTTAAATAATGTTAAACGAAACTGAGTGAGAGCATTGTTTTATTTTTCTAAAGGTGAGACGATATGCTGGCTTTCAAAAGAACAGTTTTCAATCAAATACAAATGAATGTCACTGAGATAATGATATGATATTGGGAGGGTAAAGAGTTACTGCACATTTGTTTTAACCCAGACATTTTTGTCATTGTGTTTATCTGTGGGTTGTGTATTTGGAATTTGGAGCAATGCTTTATTCAATGACTTGTGCACAAACTGAATTGTTCTTAACCTGTTAAGCCCCGAGCCTGTTTTTAAGGTCTCAGGCTCGAAAATGACATTCCCAGAACAAATGACAATATCTTCACTTCTAAAAGGGGTAAATTAATAATATTTTTTCTCAAAGCAATGATAAACCTGGGGAGAAAGGGGGTATGACATGCAATACAGATTTAGGGTTGTGTAGAAAGAGGAAAACAACCATCTGAAAAAACTGTTTAATCAGAGGACAAATGTTGACATTGATAAACGGCAGACTGTTGAACTTTGGAGCATTGTAGCATACTGAATCAGTCTCTGTTCTTGTTTACTAAACTTGTATTTTGTCCCCAGATGAATTCATTCTATTTATTTGAAGAAACTGGTGTAATCCTTGTTTTCAGTCATTGGTTACAAATCTTTAAACTGGCAACAGGCTGTCAAATCATCAACGATTAAGTCCTCTGTTGAATTTGTGCAATGGGGACAAAGATCCAGTCTTTGTCCCAATGTGTTAGTGACCCCACTGTTATCAATCAAATCAATGGCTCACACACAATTATGTATGAGTTTTTTGAATGTGGAAATGATAAGTATATGGTGGAGACGCTCCAGCAGAACGAAATTATAGGTTTTCATTTCACAACCAATCAAAAACAGAAGTGGATTTGGGCTTTTTGACAACCTGTACTACACAGAACCAATAGGGGTGCCGACACACTCTAGTTTATTGGCATTGATTAATGAGCAACAACAAACCAAGTGCCATGTCATCAGTCAAATCAAATAAAGATGAGGTACCGGCCTCTTTGTGCCGGCAGCGTCATGTAGCTTAATGATCGATCACGCCGTGAAGATTTCAGAAAATAGACATAGTGTACTTCAAGAAAAAAAATGTACTTCAGCTCTGCAGTGTTCTCTGAAGTGATTGCCTGTTTTGCTTCAATGGGGGGGAAATAACAACGCTATTCAACTAGTTTGTATAAGCTCTACTAATATGCCACGGTCTACTTTGGCCTGATGACAATCAAGCACATTCATTATGGTGTCCTCAAACTTTCTTTAAATGATTGTACCAACACTCATAGAAGGCTGTGATCATTTATGCACGCCCCTTGATATTTTGAATGGATGATGTCCGCTACAGCTCATATATGACTCAGCAAAAGGAAAAGAACATCTCTGGTCTTAGCTGACATTACATCAGACGGATGTCGGACTTTGCTGACTCTGTAACTCTCTATGCTTTTATATCTGTCAGTCTCAACCGCCCTCAACTTTGTCCTCACTCATTAGCAAAGGATTCACAAAAACATCCCTCTGCTGTCTTTCTTTTTAGCTCCATTTGTAGCTTGTCCTCTGCCTAAGTCTTTTTAATTAGGGCTGTACCAAACATTTGGAAGCTTCAAAGAACTTAATTTATAACATTGACATTCAAATCATAGAAGTAAACATTTGAATGCAGTTTTTGTTTTTAATGTCATTGTGGCAAAGTCAACATTTTAGACAGTTGTGGTGAAAGATTGGGCTTCACTATTACAAGTTTTGTAATATTTGTAGTATTCGATTCCAGTGGGGGCTGTGAAGATTTTTTTTCTGATTTGTGTTGAACATAACTTGAGGTTGTTTATAGTCCATAAGTCAAACTTTATGGAAAAAAAGATGAGCATTAGCAAATTCACAACATTTTGAGAAACGTTCACTGCACTCTGCTGCTTGCTAGGAGCAAAAAGGGATGCATGCAGCAAAGGGGTAACTTCATAACAGTTTATTTATGCCCCTTTCACACCGGCGCTTTTCCAGCTCCGGCTCGGAGCTGGAGCTGGAAAAGCGCCGGTTTTTCCTGTTCACACCGCAGCGGCGTCGCGTCATAGCTCCGGAATGCGGTTCACTTCCAGCACCAAAAAATTGTCGGTCTAGAGGCAAGAGCTTCGGAGCTATGACGCGGCGTCGCTTACGTCTCTCTTACGTCGAGGCGTGCAGGAAACTAAACCCACCTCCCCTGAACATGGGTCGACTGAAGAGTCTCGTCATGCCTGCCTACAAGCACAGGTTGTCATGTCCGACTATCACAAGTAGAATCATAATGAAAAATACGCCGGTAAAATGTGCCTGTAGAAAACGGCTTAGCAAGTAATCAGTTTAGCTTCGGTTGCTATGCTAACATCACCCATATTATACCAGAGACACTTTCATAACAGCGTTGTGATGCCAAACAGCCTCAATTCAGACTGACACACATTCACTTAAGGGGAACTGGGGATATGTATCAGCTGCTTGTGTGACAGTCAGACAGTGAATACTTTAGAGCCGTGTGAGCTAACCTGGAGCTAACGGGAGAATAAACTCCCGTGGAAGAGCAGCCAGCACTGCAGCGGTCGGTAAATGCCGCTGAAACACATTAATAAACAATGAACCACGGCACTCTGGAGAAAAGTATAAGGTTGGAGAAGTCGTTATTTAATTTAATCTGGCTTCGTATGATTAAAAGCAACACGATCATCGACCCGACGCAGTCCCCCCCGTTGTTGTTGTGAGCTCCGTTGGGGAGAAAATCAGCGATGTAAACGGTGACGTCATGACGCAGCAGCGGCAGCTGGGCGGTGTGAACAGAGCGGGAGCTGAAAAGGGAAACCGGAGCTGAACCAGAAAAGCTCTAGCTAGGAGCTAGAAAGGGAAAAGCGCTGGTGTGAAAGCCGCATTATTAGTAAAGGGGGCATTTAATTAGAGGACTTTTCAAAAAGTCTTTGGGGGGTGTGATGTCATATAATTAAATGAAAGGCACCTTAATGCAAAAGCATCAATATGAGCTTTAAATGTAAAAGCACACAGCCCTACTTTAAATGTACTCCACTCGCCCCTCATTCTGTATGTGGCATGGAGAAGAGGGATGGAGAGCCATCTGCATGATTTACAATAGCTCTTAACCTGGCAGGCTTGGGTTCACCACAGCGCAGAGCTGTTTTTAGAAATGCTGCATTTGCTTTTGAGCCTTCAATGAGAAAGGTGAACTTTTCTTAATGGAGCTGATGTGGCTGCAATTGAGTAGAGAAGAGACTAAAAGAAGATGTTATGCAATTTGTTCTGGCTGTCGCTGTATACTCGGTAAGGGATAAGAGTGGTAATGTAATAACTGTGGCTCATATATGCGGCTGCATTAATAAATGAACACACAAATGAGCAGAAAGCTTTTTTCTTTTTTAAACACTGAATTACATAAGCTTTTCTAATAAAGCTCTACCATGTTTGGATTCGTACATATTTGAAAGCGTGTACATATTCAGAGCTAATCTTCTTGACATTCTCTGTAATTTATTTATTCAGAATGTCTGAGGGAACACTTTACAGGCAGACTGTATTAAACTTGTATTAGAGTAAACCAAGTCTCATCACTAAACACTAACAGGCTATCCCTGTATGAGTATAAGTTAACACAAAGATTGGTCAATAAATACAGAACTTTGGTACTCCTGGGTATCAAAGCCCTACACTGTTTGCAAGGCTGATCCTGCCAACATTCAAATTGTCCTTTTGGTGCACTGTGAGTGTTGAACATGTCCCTTTTCTTGCAACATGACAGCCCTGAACTTCACTGCCCCTACTAGCTATTGAACTTTTGAGCAGCTGCTTGGTTCTGCTTCACTGCTGCTCAGGTTGATTTTGGATATTTCAAGCACAAGTTACAAAATATATACAACTATAAATAATATAATATAAGACACAAATACTTGTATGGCTTGTACTCGGCACATCGCCTACTACTTTTTTTTCTCTTCAGTAAATAGCATCTAAAACCTCCTCTGCGCTTTTTGGCGGCAAACATACGACAAAGTTAGCAACTGAATGTATTACAATAGTGGAACATTTAGCAGCTGAAGAGACAGATATTTATCTCAGGAGTTTATCAGTACCAATGACAGCGGATCAGCTAATCAACATGGCAAAACACCCCAAAGCCAGTAGGGCTAAGAGGCCAGTCCCAGGAGGGAGTTTAGGCTCCACAGTGTACAAGGATAGCATAGGGGTGCCCCGGGGAGTACTAGATGTTGTTGTTGCATTCCATGTACCCGCACCCTAACGTACCGATTGATCACCACGGCCCTTTCTAGAGAACATATTACTTTCATACCTTAAAAGGTATGAAAGGAGGGAGGGTACATTTCTCATGAGGAAACAGTTACAAATGCTAGCAGAACAAGACGACCCACCCCCATATACAGATATGGATGTTCAATGATGAGATTGTTCAAAGAATGTCCAAATGATGTGATACTTCAAATGATGAGATCATTAGAATGAAGAACCAGCTACAAAGTAGTAGTATTACTTTGTACTATTCTAAAATAGTTTGTTTCTTTTTATACTTTGTAAAAACAAGTGCCTTAACACTGAATGTGGTATAGGAACGATTTCTGTGAAAGGAGGGAGTAAGAAATGTTCCGATACCAAGCTAATTGCTGCTATTTTGAAGAGTGATATTGAATGTTAACACTAGAAGTTATGCACAAAGAAAAACTTTTATGTTGAAGACCAACCAAAATATTTTTTGTATTTTTGATGACGGTTATTGAACCATTCCATTTTGATTGTATGTTTTTGATATGAGTTATGTACTATGCAAAGTTCAGATGAAGAACTTGATTTCAGTATTATTTACATACCTTAAAGGGTATGTAAGGAGGGATTGTAAGAAATTAAAATCAATGTTTAATGACGTAATTTAGTTTAAACATACAGTAAGCTTAAAACTGTTTTATTGTGAAAACATTTCCGGTTAGCATTCGCCTGTGGCTAACGTTGATGCTAAAGTTTATTTTGAAAAGCTATTCCGGAAGACGTCTCCGGAATACCAACAGTGCGCTTAACTTCCGGTTTTACGTAAATAACGATCACAGCCGTTAAAATGCATTAAATAAAAAGTCATGAAAGAGAGTATGGGGAGAAAAGGCGTGTGGAGTTATACAATGAAGAACACAACGTCTAAATCCTCTGTTTTACGCAATATCGGACATAGAAGACCGAGGAGTGAGGTCCCCCTACGTCACCACAGCCGCCATTGAAGAGGAGGAGCCAAATATTGAGATATATAGAGTGGTGAAGTCATGCCCATCTACTTCCGGTCCATGGGACCTTATTTCGGAAAAATAATGTATTGAAGTCAATGGAGAGAGAAAACTTATCTTTCGATCCTGTTTGAATTGTGCCATGAATTACACATATGATGTTTGTCAATCTTAAAAAATAATTTCCATGTCAAAAAAGTCACAGTTTGTCGTAAAACTGTTGAAATATAAGACTATGAAAAATACGCAACTAGAAAGACTACAAATCCCAGAGTCGCGTAAGTGATGTCACAATTGTTTTCCTCTACTAAGAGATAGCTAAGATCAGCGCCATAGAATATAATCTATCTATATGGCGCTGGCTAAGATAAGATAACTTTAACAAGATGCCTGTGTGCTTAGTACCAGGTTGTTATCATACCAGCAATGGGTCTTGCTCGTTCTTTCGCTTCCCGTCTGATGAAAGGACCAGGAGTGTCTGGATCAAGCTAGCTAGTAGCTAGCACGTTAGTTAGCATTACAGCCTTGTCATTTTTATTAGCCTTAACATGAAGTAACATTAAGTAACCCAAAATGTTAAACAGTAAGAGTAGTAGTCATATTTCGTGAACCCTTTGAATAGTACTGTCACCGGTGTGATCATTCTGTAATACACAATTTAAGCCAGGGGGAGAAATGCTAACGCTAACGCTAGCATCGGCGATCTTCTCTACTTCATGCTATCTGCACAAATGGTTGACATTAAACATTAAAAAGACCAGGCAGTTCAGAGAGAATCAAAGGAAGGCAGGCAGGCAGCTTTGCATGACATTCTTCAGGACGTGTTTCATTGTGGTGATAGTGAGGGTAGTCAATCGTTTTGTTGACAAGACAGTAGTGACGGCCATCTTGGTGACGTGTGTTGTTCTGTGAGACCAGAGATGTAGTTCATTGAGCGTTTCACACAAACAAATGTGTTACTTCACAGTTTTACGACAATTTTTTTTTTTTTTGACTTGCAAAATTATCTTTTAAATTGACAAACATCATATGTGTAATTCGTGGCATAATTAAAACGGGATCGAAAGATAATCTTTCTCTCTCCATTGACTTCAATACATAATTTTTCCGAAATAAGGTCCCATGGAGGTCCACCGGAAGGGGAGGGACTTCGCCACTCTATAGAACTTTAGGTGACAGAGCTTTGTTCGCGCTCTTCTCCACTGCGAGACACAGCTGCAGCTGCGCTCTTCCCAACACCTTCTGTTTGTTCCATTGCCGCGCTATTGAATTAAAGTACCCATTTGAACCTTTTCAGAGACTCCATTAGTCTCTTTATTTTAAGCTTCTCTCCTGGGACGCGAGAACAACGAATACTTCTAATAGTTGAGACCAAAAACAGAGCTAAAAGAACAAAGAGTGAATATTGGACTTACATTTATCAGGTTCACCCTACTTTCTGGTTTTCTAGAGAATGCAAGCACAAGAGTGGTATCGGAGAATTTATAATTTTGCTCTGGGTGAAAGCCGAAAAAAACGTTCAGATTTTTTCTTGTACTGTGTCTCTTTATAGCTGTGACTGTGTAAACAATTTACAGCCTGAAACACAAGCAAACAAGTTTTTCTCAGATATTAACCTGCTGCTCTATCTCGCTTTCGAGTCAGGTTTTTTTTCTCAGGCAATCTTCTTTAGTCCTAGTATTCTGTTTGTGTGTTTGTATATGTGTGTGTGTGTATTTGTGTGTGTGTGACCTTTTCTGACACAACAATCATACATGTATACCAGAGCTGTGGCCTTGAAGCAAACAGATACACAGGAAGTGAGTCATTGCGCTTCTGCCCTTTCAAAGTTTTGCAGTGAAACTAATCTACAAAACCTCAAAGGATACAGAGCCAAGGTATTGCCACTGTGTTTGTGACCTTTAATGCTAAGATTGTGTAGATAATAAGGCAGGCGTTTGGTGATGTATTGCTGCAGAATGTTTGTGTAGGAAACCCAAAGAAAAACAAAGTTTGTGGTTGACACAAACACAAACTTTAATGAAATAATAATGCTTGTTGATCACAGTACTAAATTGCATTGATGTAAGGTTAGTTTTTGTGTGGGCACCTGTGTCTATGTATTGTTGGTTTGACTCCCTGTGATCTGAATCAGGTTTGAATTTACACTCTATTTTTAAGATTTTTGCAAGCTGTTTAATGGAATTTAATGGTAGTTAATAAATGGCCAAATTTAAACCATAAAAGGCAACTATATAAAATACAAAAGAAATGGGGATTGTAATTATCTGCACCATACTACAATTAATCTAAAGCTATTTTTGTTCATCACTTTTGGCCTTCTGTTGCCTCTTTGCGCCGGTGGTTGGAGTCTCCATTTTTCAGATGATTACACTCAGTTGGCCACTGTAAGCTCTATTAACTATGATCATCACTACATCAGAAAAACACTAAGACTAATTTTAAGCAGGGAATATATTTCGGTGGTAAATTTAGGAAAGATGATTGAGAAAACATTTTAAACAATATAGCTATCAGTTATGTTGGCAAACATTTGCATTCCATTAAAAGCACAATTGATCCTCATGCATCCACTTTGAGATGGACAGTATTAACAATCTGAATTAATGATGTCATATTTTAGATCAAATATGTTGATGGTGCAGCAATTCGTTATTAATGTGGACATATGTTTTTTATCAGATACATTCGACCGGAAATAAGCTCTTTATAGCTATTTTTATTTTTATTACAAACGTTTAGTTTCTTTGTTGAATAGGTATTATATTGAATTGTGTGTGAAAGCTTCTTGGTTTTAAATTATTCCAATAGGCTCCACTATTTTACTGGCTTGCAGGGCTTTACATAATTGTACATTTATTTTAGCAAATATCTGTCAAATCTGTGTATTCATCAGATATTTGCACCAGCTATATGCTGACACTATTTTAGCTATTTGAGCACCTTCATTTTTCCCCTTGACATCGTTTTATAGCTCAGGCAACAGCCGTGACAGGTAAAGGTCAAGGAAAGAAGAAATGTATAATCTAAGGGAATAGGGTTGATTTCTCTTTCCTTCATTACCTGTGCCCTTTACTCTCACTTCTGAGATTTCTCTCTCAACTTAAGAACATGTGCAGAGAAGAGGACCTTATGAAACAGCGGGTAACAGATAAAAGCATCACCTGCCATCATCAAACTATCTTTTTCTTGACTCTTTTTTTCTTACTCTCTTTCTTACAAAGATGTGCAGTACTGTCTCTTTTCTGTGTCTTTTATTTCATTTCAGCCCCTCCTCATTAAAACTCTCCAACTCCATATCAGTCAGCTCCTATTTATCCCTCTTTGAAATCCTTCATTTGTTTCTATATCTTTCCTACCTATATCTGCGTATTTTGTTACCTGCAGAAGCTTCTGATTTAGAATAAGATAATAAACACACAAAAAGGGCTGCCTTTTATTGCTTGAATAAACTGAACATGCCGCAGGGCAACTCAAACTCTAAGCTGTTATTGCATGGCCAGAGTATTTAATGAACTGAACAAGGTTCAATGTGTACAAATGCCACTGAGACATGGTTATTAAAACAGAAGCAGCTTAGCCGGAAAGCCAATGCTAGTCTGGCTTTTCATTGAAGAAGCATTACTGCGGCAGTAGCTGACATGACTTTGTTTTCTGACCTTTTTCTCAGCTAAGTCTGGAAAATAAGACAATAAATAAACAATGAGTGTTGACTCAGGGCCAAACAGACAGGCAGTACATGGACAAACTCATTCAAACATTTGCTATATCCTGTTGAATGGTTGTTCCGTTGTCATAAGGGTGCAAATAAGTTACATTTGTATAATATTTCAAGGTATGTTTGTTCAATGTTTTAGTTTGTATCATTATTTGTTAAATATAAACTGATATTCTACACTTCGTAGAGGAAAGAAACATGCTGAAAAGGAAATTCTAACATTTTGTGATGGTGTTCACATCAGCTTTGGGTTTATTTGTATGGTGTGTTATTTACAGAAGAGGCCCTTAAACATTTTCTGATTATAAGTCCTTGATCATTATAGGTATTTGTTTTTGATATTCGTGCACTGTCCTCCTGTTCTTGTTATAATTGTTGCTTGATCAAAAGTAAGTGAATTGTAAAAAGAAAATAGTAACTTTTTATCTAACTACAGAAAGAAGACTGTTGCATTGCTTTTCCTGTGTGTATTATCAGTCTTTCTTTGTAGAATTGCATGTGATTTGTATGTATGTGTGCACAGTTTTTAGACAACTCTAATATACTGTACTGTAGAATGTGCATTCTCTTACTGTTAGACTAAAGAAGCAGTTGCCTTTATTCAAAATATACCTCCATTTAGATGCCATAGTTACATGGCACCTTTTTAGATGTATTACGGGCTGTGGTTATTCAATACTTTGAGTAGGTTGAATAGTTCATTCTTGACTTTGGCAACATCAGTTAAGAAAACACTTTACTGCAGTATGTGCCAAGCCTGTTACACTATTTACTCATGTTTTATGTGTAAGCTGCAAGTTTCTTGAAGGGATTGTTTTCAGGCAATAGTATGTCATTTTTTTCTCTCTGTGTTTTCTCTTCCAGTACCGGATTGGGCAGCTGTACATGATCAGTAAACACAGTCACGAGCAGAGTGACAGAGGGGAGGGAGTGGAGGTCGTCCAGAACGAACCGTATGAAGACCCGGAGCACGGCCAAGGACAGTTCACAGAGAAACGAGTCTACCTCAACAGGTCAGTGGAACGCGTCGATTCCAGTATATTGTTAAACCTGCAATCATTTCAAGTTTGTTCAATTTTTCGTACCCTTTACTTTTAGTCTATTTTACAGATTAAATCATTAAGCCGTAGCTTGTTCATTATTTGTTTTCTATATTTTACATATTATTTGGGCAGAATCCTTTGGTCCAAAGAACATATTTTGTTCCTTTCTGAAAAAAAGAAGGTGGGCAGAACAACTTGGGCCACTGTGAAGAGCAGCACCTGCTGAAACTTTGTCAACAGTAAATTCAAGTAATAGGGTAGCACAAAACCACAGTATAGCATATGTATATATATATATATATATATATATATATATATATATATATATATAGTAAACACTATAGCAATGAGCTTGGTAACAACTTGTGCTTTAAATTATAAGTTTAAAAAAAAAAGAATTGGCTCATTGTCTTAAAGGCTTGCTCGCCACCTGGGACTAGATATCATGTCTCTGAACTCTATCACTCAAACATCTAATTTAATCCTTTGCCCTGCCTTGACCCAAAGCTGGAAAAACCTGAATTAAATGTGTAATAAACAGTATGTTTGCATATGAACTGTCTGAGATTACATTGAGCCATTGCATAAGGCTGCAAAGGTTGCAAACACGTCACTGCTGCTCACTACATGTTGTTAGTAGCAGGTTTTCCTGAGTCACGTATGCATCACACTTACATCACCACATACTGATGCATCTCATTGTGTCCCATGCAGCTGCACGTGTAACTCTTCCACACGCAGTTTTGACCCACGTGAACTAAACGAAGATGACAGTGAAAAGGGTGGAGAATGTGTGGAAAATATAAAGATGAAATACAACGAAAGTCTGAGAGAAAGGAAAAAATAAGAACAAGAGAGGGAGAAAAGAGAGGGGGGACAGAGATGCTGTAGGACAATTTGTTTAAGCATAAATACCTGTGTCAGCGTGCGCTATGCCAGGGAACTCATTATGCTGAGTCAGCACAGCTCTGCTCTTCAGAGGAGAGAAGAGGGAGAAAGAAGAGGGGAGAAAACACATTTAAGTTGGGCAACTATTTAGGTATGTGTATTCAAAGTGCTATGTATGTAATCAAATATTTAAGAATCAAAATTAAAAACAAGTTCCACAATTTCACATTTAACCTTTTGGGTAGTTACTGTAAATATATGATGGTTGGAAAAACAGAGGAATGGAAGTTGTTATATGGACGTTTTCGATGTCAACATGCAAGAAACACTACAGCAATGTCACCTTCTGTTCTATGTTTAACTTGTGGCCTGTTCTATATTTCACAAAACATCTTTGTTTTTACATTTCTTCTCATAATGAGAACTCAAAAGTTTACTTACAGCTCCCTTTACCCATAGAAGGAATTTTAATAGAAATATTATGAAGAAATAATCCAATCATACTGCAGTTTAAATGTAAAAAGACAAAACACTGACCTTTTCTGAGTAGCTGACATTTTGTTAAAGTCAATTTCTCATTTCTCTGGTTACACTCAAGATCAGCCTAACACAGCCTGGTTCCTCTCACACACCCTTTTAAAGAAAATGAAGTTGGATCTTGTTAATTGGACATTATTTATCATATCTAAACCATGTACATTCAACTGGCCATCTGGTTCTGCAAATAACTGAACATTTAGCTCTGATTCACCAGCATACAAGTCAATCTGGACTTGTTCTGTCTCACAGACCCCATATTGGCCCTCACAATCTGCCTTGAGCTGTACCTCATTATTTGGATTCAACCCGTCCGACCTTAGCATGAATTCCATGTCTGTTTTGTTCATTACCTCCATTCATAAGAGCGGCGAGGGGATAGTTGGTTCATTGAACAGAATAAGGTGTTACCTTTCCTTGGTATGTGTTTAACTAAAAGGGTGTTTTTTCTATTCATTTAAATAAAAAACAAATGCCAGCTTTGGCATGATAAACTCAGAGCAGCCACCCACCACTCGCACGCCTGGCAACGTGGGCCCCGTCACAGCAGCTATTGGCAAAGATCTTTTGAAGAACAGGGAGGGATTGGGAGAAATCAACAGATGGAGGTGTAGGAGGAGTGCCAGTCTCTTTTGTTGGGAGGGAGAAAGAGGGAGAGAGAGTGTGAGTGAGCCTGCCAACACACACACAATGTGATGGTCGATGGCTGTTTTTATTCACAGCCATCATGTGCAGTGGGCGCCATTTTTATCCTCCTCAAGGAATTGTTTTCCATGTCAATCAAAGGGAGTGGAGATGGAGGCATGGTACAGGAAAGCTTGTGCACTGAATAAGTTCTCAAAGCAGCCTCAGTTAGAGTTCAATAGTGCAGGGTGCACACATTGGCAGTATATTGAACCTCTATGAACACGTGGTAGTTAATGCACAGAAGTTCAAGGTGCTCAGAGAACTATGAGGTCAAGGGCACAACTAAAGGTAATCATTGTAATGGTAAATATGCTTATTTGTGTTCTTGCCGAGAGTCGAATAACATTAATACGACTCTCATTTCTTTATGCTACATTTGAAACTGCTGCCTGCATCCGGTGAATTTAGCATAAAGACAAAGGACAAGGAGAAAGGGCTACCCTGGCTCCGTCCGAAGGTGATAAAACGTGCCTCTAAAACTCTCTAATGAACACATTATATCTTGTTTTGCTTGGTGCAGCCTGTAGTCTTATC
>NW_022988066.1:4225821-4468321 GCF_902827165.1 Trematomus bernacchii | reverse complement strand
ATCAGACGTCAGTAGATTCCCTGCTTTGGAATTAAAGGACCATTTACTGCCTGTTTTTTGTCTTTGCGGTGTATTTTCACTGGAAAACTGATGAAGTTAAGTTTGTTAAGAAATGCTGGCCTTCTTACTGCATAGTTTTAGCATTGAGTTGCAGCTCAGAACAACTATACTTGGATTGATCTTTAGGAGTGATATTTGTAAGTTTTGTTTTATGAAGTAGGAGCAGAAATGTAGTTGGTGACAGGCACATGTAGGAGTGTTTAGTTTAGTTTATTTTGTTCTGGCATATTCAAAATGATCCTGAATGGCCTTAAGGTGATCTACATCCACAGGTCAAACCAAGGTTATGTGTTACTGATCGGCACTGGGGAACTGTTATCGTTCGTGTGTTGTCTTTTTATTCCTTATCTTTTTTTCACCGTCTCACTCTGCCAACAACTTTCTCTCAATATGGCCTCACATATGGGTGGTTAAGAAAATAGAAACCATTTCTAAAAAGAGAATGTAGGCTAAATATTTGCAGGTAAAGCCTTTTATGTATACCTCTGAAGATTTACATAAAAACTAAAGTGATGCGAACATAATAATTGTATCTTTTTAACTTTATTTTCAATCCCCCATGTTTCTTATTTCATTTTATAACCTTTCCTCCTTCCTTTTTCTTGCCAGTATTCATTTAATTGTATTCACTGTGTTCCCCTATTTTCATCTTCTCCATTTTCCCATCACTTCCTTTCCTCTTATTACACACCATTTTGCTCATGCCTTCCTTCCCCACCACCACATCTCTTTTTTCATTGTTTACCTTCTCCCTCTCTCCTCTCTTCCACTTCTCCCTATCCCCCTATCCCTCTCTTTCCCGGGCTCCATTCATGTCACTTGGCTGCACTCATGCATGCTGACATATCACCCTTATTGTGCCAGCAGTGCGCCTCTACACTGTAAATGACAGAATGCACCCTTGGTGGGGAGGAAATAAAGAAAGGAGTGATAGAGAGATAGAGACAGGGGGAAACCGGGAAGGTAAAGGTCAGAGGTGTATCTACGGAGAGAGAGTGTACATTCAGACAAAGGCAAAACTCAAACAGAATGGAAAGTTATGTAAAGACAAAGTAACATGAGCTGCATTAGCTTTGATACAAAGTGAAATACATAGATTCCTTGAATTCTTGTACATAATGAGGATGGTTTTTGGGTACCTTTATCTGTTTCTCATATATGTCATTATGAGCGGGTGTATTAGTATATACATGGTCTGCGTGACAAGGGCTGCATTGATGAATGAACACATTTAAATAAATGCATTGACGTTAAAGTATGTACATTCATTCTTGATTCACAGTAGTAAAAGGTCCATATAATCAACTGCATGATAACGAATAAAGAATAATAAAGAATCTTAAAAGCAAAAAGCAAACAAGAGTGTGACACACTTGTTTTATCAACATATGACACACTAATTGGAACCAGTACTGTGTCATCTGGCACAAAAACAAAAATGATATGGGAACAAAGCACCACCTAATGGTTCTTTAAGCAAGTACAACACATGTTTCGACTGTTTGGCTGATGTGAAAGAGTGATAAGATGCATGATCAGTGGTTAGTAACATTTCAAATCATTTCCATCTTTTGAGTCAAGCAGAGAGGCAGTTTTTCCAGCCACATAATGTAGGACGTAACCTTGAAAAGCCACATTTCTGCAATGTCTATTTATTCGTAAGAAGGCTACTCTCAGGCAGAGACTTCAATAAGCTGAACGATCTGTTTTCTGCTTTCAGATCTTTGACACCGAGCTCAAGGACCAGGAGAGGGAGGTGTGTTTTGTCGACATTGCCTATGATGAAATTCCCGAGCGCTACTATAAAGAGTCTGAGGTGAGAGGGTGGAGGTGTGAGTGGGTAAATCTCGTTGAGAGATAACACTACTGGAGAGGTGTAAATGTAGTGTTAATTCTGGTAATGCTCTAAGAAAATGTGATCTCGATACAACAGTATAAACTCTGTCATATTGTGATCTTACCCAGATCTAAATATTTTTATATCCAATCATTTGGAGTGAGAAAGCTCCTATTAAGGAAGATTTTCACAGAAAAGATTATAGTAAACTTGATATTATTATTTACTGTTAAATTTGATATTCAGGCCCAAACTTTGGTGACCTCAATCTGTCTGAAGGCTGCATTTGATGCTTTATACTGTATGCCTATCCCATTTCACAAAGCATTGATCTGAAATCGAAGCCTTTCATACTTCAGATTCTGTGAAGTGTGAGAGCTGGTAATTGTCTTCGGAGCTGTTTGATAACAGACTGCCTCAGCTCTAATGAGTAGAGATTCTCAAAGGACCAGAGGGGTAAATGCAAATTGTATTTAATACTGGCATTCAGTCGTGCATGTAATATCAGGTTCTCCCTTACGCCTCTTAACTGGGATGCAGAAACAAAATGCCTTAAGGTTTAGGTTAATTATTGTAATAACCAATCTGTTCATTTTCCTAAAAATCACAGGACTTGCGATATTTCAAGTCCGATAAGACGTCCCGGGGGATTCTGCAGGAGGGCTGGAGGGACACCCAGGAACCCGTCATGTGCTCGTACAAGCTGGTCACCGTCAAGTTTGAGGTGTGGGGACTGCAGACTCGTGTGGAGCAGTACGTACACAAGGTGAGAGTTCGCCTACAAGTTAAATGCCAGATCTTGCATTGTTTTTAACCTTGGATGTAAGTTGCAGAAATAAACCTTTACATCTGTACTTCTTTGCTTGGCTAAATTCATTTAATTTGGTCCGATCCCCCAACCCAGGTTTTTCTAATCTTATAACCCCAAGACTAGATGGTTTTTAAGAACACTATGAAGCATTTGTCACTATTTGCTGAGCGTCACTGTGTTGTGTTGCAGGTGGTTCGGGATGTGTTGCTGCTGGGACACAGGCAGGCTTTTGCCTGGGTGGATGAGTGGATCGGTAGGTCTATCAGCCTTCATCTAACACTCCAGCTAATTTACTGCAACATCACACATTTCACTCTTATAGTCATTAACTATTTTGTATACCAAGTTACCAAGAGACATTGCAAACACAATGTCATTAACGTTTCCCATATAAACAACATATATTTTTTGCATATTTGTTACTTATTTGGACCTTAAAGAAATACATACATGATTCATAAGACCATTACACTTTCCATGCCTTTATACTTTAAAACATTTATTTATTGTTGTTATTACTTTTCTTTGAAATGTAAGCGCTGTTATACTGTAGCTAATTAGATTTTATAAATCACCGATAATAAATGTTTATTTACAAGTATGCATGAAAAATCACTCCACCTGCATCTATTTTATCCCTGCTGGCCGTGCTCATTCTTCTACAGCATCTTCCTCTTGGTACCGCGACTAATCCCAGAATGAAAAACTCTGTACTGTTTTTCAGGGTTTGTTTTACATGAAACATGCATCATAAAGTATCACTCTTAACCACACTATTTCATGTTTGAGAAATTAGTATATATCTTGATGAAAATTATTTTACGTCAGTTTAGTACGAGTCAAGAGAGTCTCAGTGATATATGTTTAATATTGTTTTTTTTATAATTTTAGCTATATTTAATTTGAAAGCTGAATATAAATTATAAAAAAAACTTCAGGGTGTAAACTTTAAACAAAATTGCGGCAATTTCTTCAGAAATAATTTGAAGAATGATGCACTTTTTGAAAACATGAAAGCTTACTGTGTATGGTTCCCTGAGAGTCTGGTTACACAAGAGGTAGCCATAAGTGGCTGCAACACATTAACCCACTTAGCTGTTGAGCTTTTTCCATAGCTCTAGGGCAAAAGGATAACAAGCCCTTTATCTTTGCAACGAAATATACTCCTCGCCAGTGGCGGATTTAGGATCGTAGGAGATCCGGGGCGTAGCCCAGAATTTTGAAGTTGTTGAGCGGGGGAGGGGGGGGGGGGGGGGGGGAGCATAAAGCAGACTCTTCACGCTAACGAAGGATTTCTTCTTATCCAGGGCAGGGAAGGCTAAGCATTACGCAGGCTACTGTCCCACAGCTGCTGCCTCTCTGTTAGACTCCGGTACTGCACATTACTCACGAGACGTGAAAAATAGCTTCAAGTGAAACATTCTGGGCTTTTCAGAAAACATCCGGGGCTTGAGCCCAAGTAGCCACCCCCTAGTGCTGCCACTGCTCCTCGCCTCTCCTGCCTTCAATCACTAACCTTTACCACAACTCCCAACAACCAGGATGCTTGAAATACTCCCTTCTCTTCTTGCCCAGATACAACAAAAGTCTTACATTTCCAAACATTCGGTCTACCTATGCTGTAAAATGTATTATCTCTTCGATTTACACATGGCATCTATTGCAGTTCTGTCCGTCCTGGGAGAGGGATCCCTCCTCTGTTGCTCTCCCTGAGGTTTCTCCCATTTTTTTCCCTTTAAACTGGGTTTTTCTCTGGAAGTTTTTCCTTGTACGATGTGAGGGTCTAAGGACAGAGGGTGTCGTTTTCTCATACTGATATTCTGCACAAACTGTGCTGTTGTATTTGCTGTAAAGTGTCTTTACTGTAGGGTATTTTTATTATATGTACAGCACTTTGGCTCAACCAAAAATCGTTTAAAAATGTGCTATATAAATAAAACTTGATTTGATTTGATTTATGTTTTTTTGGCATTTTATACTTTCCTTAACCTTGAAACATCCTTGACCTTCCTTTCTCCCTCCTTCCTGGCTTGGATGTAGCTCTCTCATCTACACTCTCTGGTTCATGGGAAACTAACGCTTTGACCTCTAAAGCTTAAACTTCAAAAAGCTTTAATCACCTGCTTAACTCCTTTACTGACGCATGCACACGGAATGCACCTTTGCCACCTACACCCTCCTTACCTACGTGTACGTAAACTGGATTGCCATTATTGAGGAGTAAGCAACATTTCGATCCTCGTTCCATCCCTCCTCCCTTTTTCCAGATATGTCTTTGGATGACGTGCGGAATTACGAGAGAAAAATGCATGAGAAAACCAACATTAAAGTTTGGCTTGAGCAGCAAGAGCATTCCACAACAAACCCATCTTCACTGGATGACATAGAGATCCATGACAAAGCAAGCGTATGTGTATTTTTTCATTATTTTTCACTCCATTGCCCCTACTTTATCTGATACTTTACCCGTTGGTGAATGAAGATGTCACAATTGCAAAAACGTTTCATCCTTTCTTACATTGAGCGACCTATTCATTCATTGACTGTTGAATATGTAAAGAATACAATATTAAGTCTGCGTGGTTCTCTAAAGGTTTTAAAAGGTATCAAGGAAAATCAATTCAACACCAATAGACACTACCAACATTTTGGGAGTTAAAATAACTATATGCAAGCTTTTAAAAAATACTGCTTTTTTTATTATGTTTTTTTTCCAGCATTGTTCAGACTGTGATGTGTATTTTTCTGGGTGTGCCTCTGGCTCTAATAATGAAAGAGTTATGAAACAAATCCTTCCTCTTATTGGCCTCTTGTTGATCTTATTTTACATTCCAGACATGACAATGGATGAGGTGAGAGAGTTTGAGCGCACCATCCAGGAGGCTACCAACCAGAAGATCGGGATCTTTCCACCATCCATCTCCATCAGCGAAACGCCCCTGTCCTCCTGTTCCCTTACCGGCCCCGCCAGTGCCCCAACCACCCCCATGTGCACCGATGCGCCTGAGTCCCTCTCTGTCACCAAGGACAGACCTCGCAAAAAGTCTGCTCCGGAAACCCTGACCCTTACCGACCCTGCCCCAAGTGGCGCACCACAGGGCTCTAACCTGAGCCCACTAGTCGATTCAAACCACCTGGAACCATCCACACCACCCTCCTCCAGCTCTGATGTTGCTGAGACAGACGAGCAGTAGAGGGACCTTGGGATGTCTTCCCCTACACCCAGCTTCATATACCCCCAACCCCATTGTGTTAGTAAACCAATGGGACATCATTACTCATTCAAGTTCTCTAGCCTTATCCAATTATTTGATCTTGGACACACAAAAGTCATTGTCACAATTGTCCACAACAGTGTCACTGATGCCATCCAGGCAGCTGTAGCCGTCCTGATGTGACTGATTTCCTCTTCCTGTGAGTCAAGCCAGCCACATGTCTCATCTATTATAACCAATCTAATCAAACAAAATGCATCACTAATTCGTTTTGTTAAGATAATTAATACATAATTCTTAGTGTTTCCTGAATATAGCTTTCTTCAATCAGTCGCGGTCTGATTTTAAGCTGTTAAACTAAGAAGTAGTTGCCTTAGCACCACAAAGCCAGTGGCATTTATTATTTTTGGTGATGCCTGACAAACTGTCCTTTTTCATTCTGTAAAATTACCATATGTATTAAGTTCGAAATAAAATCACAAACCAGAGAAGGAGAGTAGACCTAATATGTCAGAGTAACACATGCAAGTACCCTCATAACAGAAAGCAACTGTTTCCTGAGCCATCCAAACTGGCCTGCGGATAAGATTGCACCCATCCATCCCATCCCAAACTCCAATTATACAACAGATGCAAGATCAGTACAATCATGGAGAGCTTACACCTCAGGTATCCCTTACTACCTGGCTCAAACTCAAAAAGCAGGGATATTACTTTACCTTTCTCTCCCTGCTTATTGCCAAACGTTTTATACCTCCTCAGATATTAAAATACAACTATTGTATGTACTCTACCAGTCTACTTAACCCTTGGAATGTTTACACATCAGAAACCTTGGAGCATTTGAATATTAGCGGTAACGTTGTTCCTTAAGCTGTTGTTATATCTGCACTTGCGGTTCTAGCATGACAGTGCAATGATTCTAAGATTAAATTTGTTGACGTTTATTACTGCTTATATGTTAGTCAAGTTGACTGAGAGGTCAGTAAATATATATATATATATATATATTAAAAGAAAACAAGTTAAGTAAAAAAAAAAGTTTAATGCTGCCTGAAATGAATGCTGGATATCTCATGTGACATAAACGTGATCCAATTTTATCAAATCACTTTATCGTCATGTGAAAGAACAAGGCCATTTTGGGGAGTTTTTAAGCATCGACAGATCTTTGTGCACAGTAGATATGAGGACAACTCAAAACTGGATTTGAGGAGAATGGCATATGCAACAAGCTGACATGAGTATGTTCTTAGTTAGCCGCATAGCATTTGTGGGAGTTCTGATCCTTTTAACTTTGCCAGTGCTGGTTGGTGATACTCAGCTGGTGATTTAGTGGGCGCTTTGAAACGGGAACACCCTATGCAGAGCCCTTGTATTTCTGCTGGGCTTATACTGCTAGTTACTATCTGAAAAAGGAAAAAAGGACAACAAGTTATCTTTTAAACCCTATTTTTTTTCCGCACAATGAAATCACTCAAAGGAAGGGTCTTTACATGCTGCATGGAATTCTCACAACATATATACATATTATGTGAAGTATATGTATATGCTGTAAAATAATGGATTGGTACAGTGTATTTGGTCATGGGACCGTATGGGGAAAAAAGTGAATGCCAACTCTGGAAGCTCTGTACTAATTTTGTATAATAGAATAAGCTGATATGAGTGAGATGTAAGCATGACCAGAGAATATAGGCAGACAAACTCTTTCAATTTAGTGCCTCTGCATGCAACTATTGAATCATCACCAACATGTGAATAAACCAAAACCTCATATATTTCATCTATAGAAACACAACATTTTAATGCATTTCTTTGCCTGTTTTCTATCTCAAATTAGTTAGATTTGAGCAAGAAAATAAATCAGCTGCAGCCCTATAATACAGTAGCTGACCTATAATCAGATCCAACCACTCATATCAGACTACATCACCAGACTCACAAGTATCAGGGCTAACTTCTTAGTATATTTTAAGAAATACCTTTTCCCCCAATATTCTTACACATTTCTTTAAACTCTACAGCGCAAATGCATTTTGCACTTTCCAGTCCTTTGACACCTTATTTGACAATGAAGAAATGTGTTGCATATTAGTCTAGTTGAGTTTGTCAAAGTCCTTTATTACAGCATAGTGACTTAGAAGAGAGCAGTACGAGGAGAGAGTCCTCAGTGATCTTGCCATAAAATATTGTTAATATTATGTACAGTTTCTCACTTGCTTTTGTTAAAAACTAAACAACCGTAGCTATTTATCTGTCTCTGTAGCTTTTGTCTTTGCCTTTTGAGGAAACACATGTCATACACATTTTTGGCCCTATTGTTCTATAATGTATAGATTATACTTACTTGCAACTCTGGTATCGACCATCACTCTTGTCAGGAACACAGAGATCCAGGGATATGTTTGATCTACCATGGGCTATTAAAAATAATGCACGCTAATATCCAACTGTTAAACTGTGCTCTGTTTAAAAGAGCTACATATTAGGTATTGTAAATACTGTTGTTGATGACTGATATAGTAGGTTTCTTACATTGAATCTGTTCCAAGTTGCATTACTGATGTGACATGAATATGCTCATAGATTAGACAGAGAAGGATATTCTTTAGTGTTTGTGTTATAAGGCTGTGTTTTAATCTAGGAGAAATATGTTTCTTTAACTATGAAGTATTGTAATCTATTGAGAATACTGACCTCTGTCAAGTTTCGTTTTCTCAACAGAGTATCAAAATTCCTCATTGTAGTGGTGCACTTTTGACTCTCCAGATGCAGTGCAAAAATGTTTTGTACAAGTTTAAAACAAAATGAAGCTTTTATTTTTTGTTCTGTGGCTGCTTTGACGTTTACTTGCCATGGTAATTGCGAGGTGATTGGCTTTTCTGTTGTTTCTCTTTTTTGTATAAAACATGCTGTAATTTGAATTTGTGGTTGCTGTATTGTTTGAAGGAAAATCTAAAATAGTTTCTAATTTTGCCTTTGGATAAAAGGACCAAGCTTTTTGCTACTTGTCCCCTCCCTTTAACGCCGATTGCATTTGACCAGGCTGTTTTGCTGTTACCTGATAACTGGGACCTGTCTCATCAACCAGGATCACTGAGTTAGCTGTACTGCTCTGAGGGAAACCAGGAACAGCTCAGTGTACTTCTCGTGGTGTTTGAGATGAGCTGTGATTCTGGTTAATGCAGCTTTCTTCATTAATCCTGCTTTGTTGAATATGCCCCAGGTGTGCCATTCATGTTCAGCTGCTGGAAGTCGCTCTTAATTCTTCCATTTTAACTATTTTCTGATTTGATATATTGTTTCTCCTTTTGAGGTTCAGTTGGTTCTTTGTTGTAATTATTGTTTAACTTTTTCTGGAATAGACTAATAAACTTCTATTGCAAATTGTTACTTTTCTTTATATTCAGCATGCATGTTTCACACAACCCCTTGTGTACATTTCTTTGCACCTTCCAAGTTAAAACTGCATGGAGGCTGGTGACGCCTTATATTTGCTTTCTTTACCAACAGTGATATTTAATCAACATGGTCAAACCATTTAAAGGAACACTTTTTACACTCACACTATTTAAACAAGAAATCCACCAGTGATGTCTTTTTTTGACCTACATTTGTTTCCAGGTGTATTTTTATTATTTCTGTGGATTTGTGATTTTATTTTTCTATTTTTTTATTATTTATTTTAAGTGTTTTAAATCATTTTATGGATTGTTTATCAAATCTAAATCTGCAACATAACTAGTAACTATAGTTGATAGATAATGTAGTAAAGTAAAAAGTGTTTTTTGTTTCATATATGTTTAGAAGTACCATAACATAGAAATTCCAAAGTAAAGTATAATGACATCAAAATGAATGCGTAGACTTGGACACAGGGCAGCTAAATTACATTTGTTATATATTTTTAAATCAAAAAATAAATACAACTTCATTAAAGACAAAGGCAATATGATTTCTTTCTAAATAGAGGAAAACTTCCTTTTTACCCCAAGCAATAGTAATTCAAACACACCTGATGGAAATAAATCCAAGCAATAAAATACTTTGAGGGGACGCTTAAATCATGTGATTCCCTTCATAATCCATTGGACATCATTGATATATACTGTAATTACAGTGTATTTTGTAATTCATCCCTTTTACTTCCATAGGAGAGAAACCACAACACTGATCCAGAGACAGTGTGATATGCTCAAGGTGTGCCCTCCAGTGGATGTTGTGTTCACTGCAGCTGTGATAGCTGTAAGTGTAGTGGCAACCGTCGTTTGTCTAGCCTGTCCTGCACATTTCCCCACATTTCCTACTTTGTCCACGGCAGCCAGCTCTACATTCTGTGAACAGCAGGAAGCGCTGTATGTAGCGACTGTAACGTTGGCCCCTCCAGCCCCAGCCACTGCGCTGGTATTGAGGGTACCGTTCCCTTTGCGGATGGTGATGCTCTCAATACCGGTTCCATTGATGCCATCCGTGAGATTCGCAATGAATGTCCACTGTGAGGAAGCACACAGTGATGAAGAGGATGGACAATTGGAGGAAGAACTGACTGTCTGGCACACTGGACGGGTAATATCGGTCACCTGGGAAACAAATAGTGGGAGAGATGGAAAAATAATGCAACAAAACTGGCATTTTATAAACCATTAAGAAAATGGCAAAGAACCAAAACACAAAACATAATTTTAACATCAGAAATTGTTATGGCAATCCTAACAAATTAACTTTACTTTTTTAACCAAAACTAACACCATCAAATCTATGAATCAAAGAAAATGAATGAACAATGGATTAAAGTCAACACATACATGTAAAATGGCTACCAGGCATTATGCCTTTTATAATTTGTTGGCACACAGCAAACTTAATGTAGTTGACCATTAACAATTATTGAACATTGATATATTCAGGATGGAACATGTAACATAGTCTGGTCAGTACTGCTTGCCACCAAACCACCACCTTATCCTGCTTTCTTTTTCCTCCTACCTTGGCCACCACAGAAAACCTGAGGACAGCGTAGTTGATGTCAGTGGCAGCTGCATTTTCGGCCTCAATGGTGAGGGTCACGTCTGTTCCGGATGCAGCACTGGCCGGTGCCGTTAAGGTCACGGTGCCGTTGGCTGTGCCTCCATCGCCTGACGCTATGGTGATGGAGCTTGGTGAGGTTGAAGTATAGCTGCGGTCATTGTTGGCTCGCACTGTGAACATCCCTGTTGCAGAGTCGTTGACAACTCCGTTGGTGGTTGTGGCGACTGTGAAAGGAACGGAGATGGTAGAGCCTGGTTCTATGTTGGTGTTGCTGGCTTGGGCCTGAAAACGTGAAGAGGCAGTAGAAAGGAGGGAAGAGGGGAATGCTGTCACACATTATTTGTATTGTTACTATAGCATTATCTGTTGAGGGGTGTTTGTCTGTATGTTTGGTAGCCATACATGGATAGAAGAACAGAAAACATGACAGAAACAATAACATTTAACATAATCTCCCCTTGTGATCCCCTGAAAACTGAAGGTTATTGAGCTTACAGTAACAGAGATACTGGAGGTCTTGATCTGAGTGGAGGCCTGTCTCTGGAAGCTGGTTGCTGTGGACCTGGAGGTGGAGCTGCCATCCGCTCCCTTCATGCGAACCACAAACTCGCCTGCTGGGACTCCACTGAATGTCACCAGGAAGGTACCACTCCCTACCGACTGTGGAGGACAGAACGGTAAAGTAAGAGTATGAGACGCTACTGTTTACTTCCAGCTGCAAATTCTGGATCTGTTTGCTTGTGATATGGTTTATTTGTATCAAATATTGTTATAGTATACAAAGCATGCCTAGTGGAACTTGTATCTGTTGCAGCTTTGCTCTATAGATCAAAACGATCTAACATGTTTTTTCTAGAATTTCTTTGTACACTCTATGGAGCAATTAAGGATATTATGGTATTCAAGATGTCAGCTTTTGGAGAGCATTGTGACCTCTACTACAACCTTAAAAGGCAAAGTCATTTTGTTTTTTTAGTTTTGGTAGAAAAATGGTAAGTCAAAAAGTTAAGTATATAGCTACTGGGTATGGTCATCAAGTGTAATGCATGACCTGCCTGCAATGATCCCTTGACCTCTGTTGGCCCGGAGCTGTCAAACAGAGTGACCTCTGTGACCTTTACTTTGTCACTTCCTGTCACAGATATCATGAGGCTAGCATTACCACCTGAAAGTCATGACAAGAGAGAAAGGGAAAATGGGTGAGTAATTATGTGACAGCTCCTTAGGTATGCACTGTACTGTATGTACATTACAACAGAATATGTTAAGGTGTTGGAAGAGGCAGAATAGTTGTGAGGGTTGAACTCTTTACATTTTTGGGGAGTGTAATCAAATATTTTCAAGTCAGATGATTGTCAAGGATAATTACGGAAAAGGAGAAGGATTTTTTCAAACTGTAAAAAAACACAATGTACAATTATTATGAAAGCGGTCTGACCTGAAAGAGGACGTCCCTCCTTTAGGCTGAAATCCCCATGGGCTCCCTCATGAGCTTCCACAAGGTTATAAATGAAGTTCACTGAGCTTTGACCTGATGAACAAACGCACAAAACAGATCAGATTGACAAAAGAGATGTGCGAAATGGATGATTAAAACACATTTTCAAATTTCCTTTCATTGAATTCCCACTGTCTTTGGTGATACTGACTTGTGACCTTAACAGAGTAAGGATTTTTAGAGTTAACACTGATTTCCCATGATCCTGTTTGATTGTCAGTGTTAAGGCTTAAACGACGTAGGTTTCCGGCTGTGGTTATGGTTGCCAAAGGACCGCTGGACTGACTGGAACTCTGAGATACACCTAGGGGAGAAAGAAATATGTTAAAAAAAATGCTTTCTAAAAGGCAATCAAAAGAAGGCTTTATTGGAAGGGAATTTAACAAAACCTGTGGGGCTCGTGAGATCGAAAGTGAGAGATGAGGCTCCTGTGATGTAGGCAGTCAGGTTCCTAAGTGATCCATCAACAATAAACGTAAAGTTATCAGGCCTTCCAGGATTCCTCACTACCTGAAAAACTGTCACCTGAAAGAAGAGGGAACAAAACATGACATTAAATACAGACTGTACAGTCCCGTCTTCTTTGAGTTAGGTAGGATTTTTCTTGTTCAATGTCTTACCACAGCACTGGCTAATGAATCCTCTATTACACTTGTAGCCAGAGTGAGGTCTGACTTGGTCACCTCAATGGCCTGACCTCCAGAGGCACGGGCAAGGTCACGGTACAGCTGGGCATCTAATTGGCTCATTTTACGAGGAGACACCCGCTGAGTGTTTCTGCGGCGCCGTCGACTCGCCAGGACATCGGTTAACATAAAAGTTACCTATAAGGATAAAATAAAAATGCTTATCTTAGACCTGGAAACATGTCCTCGAATGTTAACGTTTTTGTGTAAATCTGTATGTAATGAATAGGCATTAAAAATGAATGGAAAGGAAAAAGTCAATACTTACCACTGACTTGGTGCTCTCTATAATAGCAGTGATGGTGCTTTTCAGATGAGCATCCTTAGCTGGAGCGTCAGTGAAGACAAAGATCTCAGATGAGGGTGGAGCAGCAGTCAGGGCAAGCTGCCAATTGTACATGGAACAGGAAAAATATGGTTAAATGAAAGTGACAAAAAACTTTGATTTAAATTAGAAGTTAATTTTGCATCTGTTTATTTAGCACTAAGAATGACTGGAAAATTATTTTATTTTATCATTTAGCGACTGACATGATATCGCTTTGTTGCTTTACATAATTGTGTTTTTTAAATGAAGAAATATGGAATTATTGCATAACAGTGGGAAACACTTCACCTGCAGTCCAGACAAGCATAACTCTGGGATGTCTCCTCCTCCACTTGCAGACAGTTTGTTGATGCTGTCTTTGAAGAAATCTGCATTGGTTGTCATTGTCACAGGTCCAAACCCTAGGTATAGGAAATGAACATTACCACTTAATCATAAATTCAACACAGTTTGCAGTTTTACAGGAAATCTTGTTGATGCTTTTAATAAGACACTAAGAGGCAGATTATTCTGCCTCTATATATTTTTATAATCTTCTCTCATAAAAATAAAAACATGTTTGCACCTGGGTCATTGAAAGGTACCAGTATGTAAGCGGAGGGCTCCTGCTGGGTTCCCCTCTTACTGTCAATGATGGCGAAGGAAACCCTCTTAGCTTCGGCTATGTCATCGCTCATACTGCCTGTGGTGTCAATGACAAAACACAGCACTGAGGACTGGGAGAGGCCCATTAATCTGCAGGAACAGAAGGGAAAGAAAACAAGTACAGTTGATCACTGGTAATTTATCTGTTAGTCATTAATGATTACCATTTGACCTCGGGGAGAGAATATAAGTATTTAGGGACAGCCCAGTAAGTGTCAATGTAATGCTTTGCAAGACAAAAGACATCAAGCAGTTCTGGTAAAAGCTGAGCTATATTTGTTTGAAATATGCAAGCTTTCCAGGTGTCTAAGATACATAAATATGCTGTTTCAACACTTTATCAGTGACTTTATTTCATTGAAAACATTATTATAATATAACTTCCAAGTGGTTAAGGTGTTGGTGGCCCATACCGCAGGAAGTTCTTGTCTCCCACTGCTACTCTGACGTCCTCTAGTAGCTCCATAGTGGCATTCACAGCCAAATCAGCTGCTTTTGGGTGAAGTGAGCCATGACTGGACCCAAGGTCGTCCTTACTGATGCCCCCCACTGGGTCTTTTCTGCTGGTCCGGTCAAATGATCCACCGTGGCTGCATTTGCCTTGATCAAATAAATTATGTTTGTGATGATACTTATGTTCCTAAAATACTTGACTACAAAAGTTAAATTGTTTCTTAAATTCACCTGCAGGTTTTGCTGGAGAGAAGATGTTGAAGTAGCCTGAGGTGAGAAGCCCTTGCTGCAGCAGGTCAGGAAGAAGGTTGTTCTCACATTTTCCTCCAGTACAGTTTCTACAGGTGGGAACACTTAGGCCTGCAGAAAAGGTAACAAAAATAAATAATACAAAACTGGTCAGGTTCTTTTTCTAATTTATTTGTTTTACACATACATTATGTGACACATTGCACTACCTTAAATCGGAGAGAAATATATATATGTGTTGATAATGTAGAAGTTCCCCTTAAATGATTATTAATGTTCTTGGTTTGAGAAGTTAAAAGGAAACACAAATCAAGTACGGGAACTAAACTGTGGCCGTTTCTCAATGTCGAGTAGAGCTGCTGCAGAGCCACTATTTCAAGTATACTACGTCATCGAGTCCCGCCGAAGGACTGTTTAAATGCATGTTAAATGCCCAGCATTCGGCGCCACTCGATGACGTAGTATACTTGAAATAGTGGCTCTGCAGCAGGTATACTCGACATTGAGAAACGGCCTGTATGCTTGTGTGCTGAGTACATTGTTACTCAATATCTCATTGAGTAACAATGCACTGTACTTATTTCCACGAGTGGTTTTCGTATGCACATGCAGGGTGGGTGTATGTTAACTGACAAGGTGTCTAGTGTGATTTCTCAGTGAAGTATAAAACCAAATATATGAAAGTATTTTACCTGCCAGGTTTTCAAGAGGTTGGTCTGGGCTGATCAGAGTGCTGTAAGGACTTTTGTTCCCCAGCTCCACCCAGTTACTGTGGCTGTAAAAGTCCTACAATATGACATGAATCGTATTAAACACCACTATTGCTTTGTGTTTAAGATAATATCTTTCACCAAAAGACAACAACTACCCCCACAACAATCTGAACAATGATCATCATTGTGACCTGTAGGGTGTGACAGACTTGTCCAAGATTCCACCTCCCTGCGACGAAGCTCTCCAGCTTCACACTGGCCTTCACAGCAGCCACACCTTGGCAACATAATAGAAAGATTCAGTCAAACAAAACAACACATCTCCCTTCACTTAACATTCGCTTTTCATGGTACTCAGTCAAGGATGTAAATTCCTATTGATGATTCAAAAGTGTTGAAACCTCATTGTTCAAACCTTTCATTACCTCTCCGACCAAACAGTTTGGTGCAGTTTTCGCTGTTTAAATGTGGTAGACTTTCCTATTCCCCTGCACTGAACTTCATTTTCCATTCGTAGAAAAGTACTCAGAAGTCATGGAACTGTGAAGGGCATGGCTGCCTACTTGTGTTAACCAACAGTAAAAGTTAATTGATTTAAGATTAGTTTGCCTTAATGTGACTGTAAAAATGGTTTTCTTTCCAAAATAATTTCTTTAACTAACAAGCTGGTACCATATCTACAGCAATGAGACCACTGCATTTAAAGCTCCATAAATACAGTATAGAATCTTTGGAAAACAATGTTGCTAACAAATAATATTGAATGTTTTTTTGTTTCATGAATGTTCTGAGTAGGAAAGCATTGTTGATGTGTACCTGCTGTGATGACATCCCGTCCGTCTTGAAAGGTCTCATCATCAAAATGATGCTTCTCACTCAGCGCAAAAAGCTTGTCCACTTTTGCGTTGCTGAAGTACATATTGGCGATGGATGTTTGGAAAAGGACAGTTGAGAGGAGAGAGGTGGAGGTACCTGTCGTAGAACAGGCCCTTTGCACCTCATCAGTTGACAGGCTGTCATCAATCTGGAGACAAAGACATAACAAAAGACTGACTGCATGTTTTAAAATCTACGGTTAAAAATAATACTCATACGTGCCTTCCTCATGCAGTTTTGCACTGAATAACTCTTAAGTTCATCAGTGGTAGAAATGTGTACCTTCATCTTCCTTTAGCAGCAGTACATATTTGAAAAGCATTCCTAAAACAATAATTAGAATACCAAATACCTCCAGGAATGTCTGTCATACTATTGTCAGTTTCTCCAAGTGCTAAAACTGATACAATGTCACATTTAGTTATGAATGAATCTACTTATTTGCCATTGTAATGTCCAAAGGGCTGACCCTAACCACAAAAGTATAAGAGGACAAATTGTCTTAATGTCACACTATAATAATAATAAAAAAAAAAAATCATATAATAATTCATACTGATTTTTTAACCATAGTTGTCACATTTTCTCTTTTAGCGCAGCTTTTCAACTCACAGTCAGGCGGAAGTCCCGTCCCTCCGAAGCAGCCATGTCTCGGCAGACCTCAGCTGTCTTTCTGAGGACCGCCCTCAGTGTGATGTCACGGTGAGTGGATGAATTACCATCAGGTGAGAAGAGGGGTTGGAAGCTATGAATGAAGTCTGACAGGGAGATCACCACTGCCACGAGGAACACGACTGTTTGTCTGCTGGCCATGTTGGAGGACAAGGATGATGAAGTCTGATAATGAAGAAATCTGGATGGTTACGTCCTCTTCACCTTTTCACCTCTCCAAAACTTTCCTATTTTCCTGTTTTATTTTTTTTCCACTTCTTTCCCCACACCAAAACACAACTGAACACAATAAGGTGATGTCTCTCCCACTGTGTTTAGTTTTTGATCTATGGGTTGCCACAACAATTAAAATAATGTGGCCAACCACAGAGAGGTGACTGGCAGTGAATCAGGTGTATCTCGGCAATAAGTGACAAGTGAAAACACCGGAGGAAGAAAGAGGAAGTGAAATCAGTACAAAAAGAAAAGGATAAAATGTTAAGAATATACCAATCTTCAGTGTTTTTTGTATAATTCATGTTTACTTTTATTGAAGCAAACTTTTATTTTAATTTTATGATTTCTAAATCGTTGTACAATGCTTGTTAAGTTTTAGGGTGGCATGGAGAATGCTATTTAGTAAATAGGATAACTTGTTTTTCCTACATTTCAAAAATAATCCTCACCAATAAAAGGATAGCATAATCTCATATGCCTCCCTTTACATTTGAAATCAATAATTCACATAATCTGAACATATGTAACCTCTTAGTTTGAATAGAGAAATCTAATAAGAAAACAAAAACAGAAATTATACATTTAAAAAAATGAAAACAATTCAATATGGATCAATATTAATGAACACAGTGTAAATAATACAAAAGATTCATATACAATTTAAGGTCTTACCTGTGTGCTTTTTAGCACTCGTTGTATTCAGTCCCACTATGTCAGCATCTCATGTGAACACTGTACAGATTATATTGTGAGCAGATGTATGTGTTTCCTATGTTATCTTGAAAATGTATGTATGTCGATGTGTGTGTGGGTGTGTGCTGAGAGACGTGCGAGAATGAGAAGTGTGTGTCCTCATTCCCTCCCCTTAATGATTAATCACCCCAAAGTTGGCCAGTATGGAAAGTGTAGTTAGAGCAAGTCAAGACAAAAACGTTGTCTTGTGTTGCCTCTACCTTGATCAACATTGATGAAAAGAAAAATCTCACACACCTACAAAACCTACGTCTGTGTTGCATTGTGGATCGTTGCAACAGGCATGATCATTTTATTGATGTGATATTTTGTTGATGATGCATCCAATTTCTAATGTTTTTATCTTCAGTTTTGGGTGTATCTGATTGGGATGGCATTTATTTCAAATCAAATAAAGTAGAGACATTTTAGACATGTACATGCACAATGGCCCATTGAGTTGATTGCAGGTAAGAATCCTGTCACACATACAGTAACCCTGCTTAACAAGATGTTGCCTGTCATTCATTTATCTCACTGTACAGAAACTAAAACAACAAGTCAAAACCCTATTTCTCATCATGGGCAGGGCTCGGATGCAGCTGACATACCTCTTTGACCTCTTCTCAATAGGGTTGTTGAAATGTTAAAGGAGCTTTGTCCTACTATAACAACAAGAGATTGTGAAATATCAGAGAAAATGTGTTTATTCATGAGTGTAACAAAGATCGGTTGTCATAAAACATTCCTCAATTATGAATACAAAGTAAAGGTGACCAACGTTGGGTAATCTTTCTGAAAAAACAATACTCATGGTGTTTTACGGGAATCGGGTTGTGTAATATGCTCTTCATCTATTTCAACTGTGAACTGAGGAACAAATGAACAAATACACATGGTATTGTAATAAAGAAATGAATGAAAACCCAGTATTAGAAATAGGAGGATTTTTTACTTAATTTGAACATGTTTTCTGTCAAGTCCGACAATTTGTACACACTTATCTAAAGCATGGACAAATCCGCTGTCACAGAGACGCTGTGATTCCCTCTGTACTATGTGAGCTACACAGGGCATTATTGTATGGTAGAATTCAAATTGTGATGACCCTCTGTATAATGTGCCTACACAGAACATATTAAGTGTGTGTTTTTTAGCAAAAAAGCGCAGGTTTAATAAAATGTATCATTCCTGCTTTTAGTTTCAGGGTCCTGATATTATTGTTCATTGCCTTAGATCAGGGATGGGCAACTTTGATGGTGGTGGGGGCCACATAATTGATGTACTGGCCACCAGGGGGCCGCAGATTAACTTGGAACACACACACACAAATTCCATGTATTGTATGTAATTATTAACAAATATACTAAGTCTGACATCTTCATTGACATTTTACAATCTTTCAGGGAACATCCCCTAATAAGCTCACTAAACAAATATCAGTTCACAGACATTTTATTTTATTTTTACAAGTTGCATGTTTGTATTGAACAGGTTATTTAACAGTGGAATAAAACTATTTTAAACTATTGGAAAGCACGGAAAATGTGCTTGTCATGAACACTACCCCAGACATTAGTTGTCTAACTTGAACCTAAGACACTTGTAGCCTGTCTCTGCATTCCCCTTATTCCACAATAAGGGGAATGTCAACACAGACACCTGTCAACCCGCACTCTGCTGTTCCTCAGCGCCGCTCCCCTTCCCTCCCGCTGAAATTATGAATGAAAAGCGTATAGTAATCATAGATAACACGGCAGGGTTCGTGACAGTTTGTTTTCATCTGATTTTAAATAAACAAAGGCTTGGTTTTTAGAATACTAAACTTGTTTCGCCAAATTCAGATGATAAATACAACATTGAAGCTTGTAAAGGCATAATTACAAGCAGTAGCTTAACGTCACAGCAGGCATAACAACAGCCGGTGTTTCTTGTGAGTTTTTCTTATTTTTTAAAATTAATTACGTTGTTTATAAATGTATCTGAGGGCCGGAATAAGAGGAGGTGGGGGCCGCATGCGGCCCCCGGGCCGCCGTTTGCCCATCCCTGGCTTAGATGCTCCGTCAAATAATATATATTCATATGGGGATTTATGTTCTGATTCTTATGTCAAAAGATTGATAAAATAAGATTTATGGATAGACAATATTGACAAAAGGTTGGCAGTCCAAGTGATTTCTTATTTCTTAGCACACAAATCCTAAACTAAAGACAATAAGATATACTCAAAAATAAAACAATTCAACTTACACTGCTCTGTTGACTATTTTGCTACAAATGAAACGGCATTATTTATATGTTTTGATTTGTCCAATTATTTGTAATGACCCTTATGACCTGATTGTATTTCCCAGGCTTACTCACAACATTTCCTAGTGAGTTGCAAAGGCTTGAAACTTGGAAGTCATTGATTGAGTAACAGAACACTTTATTACAATTTGGCAAGTCAAATTTTTGAATATTATGTCATGAAAAGAAAAGTTAAAAAAATGTATGCATTCCAAGAATACGCTAACAATATTTACTTATACATGAAGTTTTAAACACGGAATTTTTGGTGTATGAATGAATTAGAATCAGTTGAAATGAAACCTTGCCTTTCAGATGACAACTCCAGCCGTGTAGTAAGAGTTGTTATGTAGATATGGGGCACTGTATACTGCTTTTTTATTATGATTTTCTAACACCTTCACAATGACAAAGGGTAGCAAAAGAGATACAATAATTACACAGGCAATGACAACAATTAGCCAAAACCCATCTGCAGGTAACGCAGATATAGGTTGCAACGTATTGCTCTCTATATCATAAACACAGTTTAGGTTGCTCTTCAGTCTGTATAAGACTGTATACCTCTGTGTGTCCGTGTCTGTGTCTGTGACTCTGAAAACCTCATAGGGAGGAATCAGCACCTGGCTGTTTAGCTGTAATGCAGAGTAATGTGTTATGTCAGCACCGAAACACGTGTATACTTCAAAACATGAAGCGTTCCTGGTAAAATTCCATCCGTCAGTGCCTAATATGAAGGTGCTGAACCGAATCAGTTTGTCAGAGATGTTCAGATTCAAAAGCGTCTCAGTTCGGTAATTCGTCCAGAGACATGTCACCTGGCTGTGCTTCAGAATCTGAATGGCTTTGCTTAAGGAAGAATAAAGGGAGTGTGGCTCAAATGTCTTGTTTAGTTTTCCAGTAATTACTTTAGTATCAAGGTTTGACTTGAAAGGTTGCATCATCACTTTTGTGTAAATGTAAATGGCTGTTGAAAGGTGTTTCTCCATATACTTGTGTGCTGGCTCTCTAGCTCTGTGCTCTGCGTTGCTCCAGGTTGTAATGACGTTTCTGCTGGTGTTCCATTTCTGCATAATAGCTTTATCCGTCACAACCGTAGCTTTGGTCTGGCAGTCGTCATACATGTCTTCATTCAGATCATAGGTCACATCCTGCATGATATGCTAAAATGAGGAAAAACATGTTGTTCAATAGTCATCCAGTAGATGGAGATATACACTAAATGGAACCTTGAACCTCTTTTGCCAATCCTTAACAAAACAATGACAGACCATGTAGGTTGGATACCTGTACTAGTGCAACATTACAAACATTTAAAACATGTGTATTTGTCACAACACTATTTGTTATCAGAGTATCACAATTTGTATTTATTATTCAAGTCCTGTCAAATATGTAGTTGTGTAAATAATACATTTTAAATACCTCCTTAACAATATCCTGCCAGCTGAGAGTCAGATATATGGTGACAAACATGAGCAGTCCCACCAAAAGAACAAGGGAACAAATGGCAGAAGCAGATACAGTTCGTCTCTGACATTCTTGGTTATCCGAGGAAGGCATAGTGCATCTGAAACAGAGGGAACATCTCATGTAAACCAGAAGAACTCAGATCTGAGTGACTGAGCAAAGTCCTACAGTGGAACTGAGCACTGTACTGTAGCGTATATCATTCATCCAGATGTATCATACTGTGTTATAATAAAGGGTCAATCTACTCCCATTTAATTCATCAAATTATATACATCTCTGCTGTAAAAATATTACATCTACATAGTAATTGATATGTGTGACTGCATATTAAAGTTATTTGCAATTTACTTTTCACTGCATTCTCTTTGTAATCCAAGTTTTAATAATGTGAGATGTTTTGAAATAACTCACCACATCCTGAGCAACACTACTGTGCAGTTTAGTCTTTTATTAAAAATGGGGCTGTCATCAGTCTTTTTCAGAATAAAAAGTGTACTTTATTTTTGTCGACGACATACAAGACCTTTGTTTGTTTGAACAAGCTACGGAACAAGTTTTACGAGTGTTGGCACATATGGAACCTCCCTCTTGCAATAATAGCAGTGAACTGACGGAGCCAGGGTGGGGCAAGGGTTTTATTTTTTCATTTGACAAATACACATTTACACATAACTTAAGAATATAATGCAAACTAGCAAAGGGTTAAATCAGTTTCTTTCTACTAAATGCTTTTTAAAATAGCATCAAAAGTGTAAAACTAAATTTCGCTGTACAGTGACACAGTGACACAGTGATTGCCGACAAACAGCAATGGCTCCACCCTTTTTCTAAAGAATATCATGCTGCTGTGGAAAGCCCTCGGCAGGAGAAAAGTAAGTCAAAAACAATCAGGTGTTATATTGTTGGTGGAGAATATAATGGTATTATGATGGTCTAGGACTTATCATATTGGTCCTGGTTATGGTTTATTGTTTATCTCTTTCATGTCAGCTAAGTTTGAACTTTAACTTGCAGATTTAAGCAAACAAACTGAATCAATGTGAATGCAAACAATGTTGAAGAATTAGAAAACACTTTTTTTCTTTGGTATTAAGAGCAATTTTTCAGGAAGTAAGAGGTTGTGTTTTTCATTTAGATATGACGTGTGGCAGCTGTGGACCAGTGTGCAAGCTGAGGTCACAGAAACAGTTGGCAACCCTTTGTTTGTTTTTGGCGGTGGCACTTCTATTAATCTATGACCCATTTCGACTCATCTGGTGGCCTCAGAATCCTGCTGAGGTGGGAGGACAGTTCTTTATTTTACATGCAGCAATACATTCACATTTTACCTGTCTCTTGTGTCAGAAGATGTACACTGTATATTCTAAAGCCTTCTGTAAGTGTTGCTCACTGTGGCTTTTCTTATCTGTCCCTGCAGAAAAGTGTTGCTTTGCCTCTGGATATGGCTACGGATTCCATTGATGACATGTATGAGGGTTGCCGGTCTCAAACGGCCTCAGTGATCGACCTGTTTGGCGTGTTTGAGTGGCACTACAACAGAAACTTCAGCATTGCCTGGGCTTTAGTTGAAAGCAGTGCAAAGAAACTTGTCCACACACAGCTGAAAGAAGACCATGCTATAGTACTTTACATGTACACAAAGCTGAAATATATACAACACGTCTTCAACCAAGCAGTGAAAACAGGGAAACACAAGTACAGCACATATACATTTAGGTTCCACTATTTCTACTTCTTCCTCACTGATGCAATTCAAGTTCTGCGTGAAAACCAGACATTGTGCAGAACCACATATCACAGGACATGGGAACTGTTTGACCACAATGTCATCAACACTAACATGCGTTTTGGTGCTTTTACCTGGGCAGCTTCAAGCAAGCAGTCTTTTGACTTTAATGGCAATGTTTCTTGTTTTGAGATCTACTCATGCTTTGGTGCTGATATAACACATTACTCTGCTACAAAACAAAAGGGACAGGTGCTCATTCCTCCTTATGAGGTCTTCAAAGTCACTGATGTCCTGACAAACGACCCATGGTGCAGTGTGGTCTACAAGCTACAGAGCACCAAAGCGCCAAGAAGGGATTTGAATTGTAAATTGAATCAAAAGCAATTAAAAAGATATGTTGAAGTTTATTTAAGATACTTGTATACATGGAGTGCTTGGATGATGTTTGCATACATATTGCTGTTAATAATAATCTCTGTAGTCCTTGTACAACGCAGGCAGAAGCGTTTTGTGGCTGTAGTGCTGGGGGCTCTTCTGGTAATGATAGTTATTCTGGTGATATGGAGAGTTGCTATTTGATAAAAGACGGTAGATGGTGTGTATCTGGGGTACTTTTTCATGTGTTGTTGGTCACTGAGAGAATTTACAATTTATGTTTGAAAGTAATAAGGAAATACAAATGTTATGTCACTGAAATAAAAAATGCTAAGAAACTCTCAAATCGTTTCTGTTCATTGTTGATATAAACAAACTGCTAAATGCAATAATGTGGCTTGTCTGTTCTTATTTTTCAGTGTCATGCTTAATTCAAATGTTTACTTTAACATTTACAAAAAAATGAGGATTAATGAGGGGATTAATAAAGGTCATCTTCTCACACCCTTACCCTATCAGCTGGTGGTAAAAGGCATCTGTTACATATATATTTCTAAATGTTAAATAAAGAAGGTGTGATGTGTTGGTATGTCAGCTTTGACAAAGCTGGGCTCAGTAAAATAAGTAATGTTTTAGTAATATGTTTGGCTGCTGACTAAATAACACATTACAGTTTTTTTCAATTGCTTACACGTCTTTTTGAAAACATGCCTAATTTTCTCAAAACACGTGACAAAATGTACAAAACCACAAAGTGCAAAACACCTCATATATCCTGCAGAATGACTTACTGAACTGAACCTGCTCTTTTTTGAAAAATGATTAAATCTTTAATGAACACGAGGCCGAGGTTCTCATCCCTCCATATGAGATGTTCATAATTTCTAATATAATTAATGAGTAACAGGTAAAAATGAAAGGTCTGGAAGATTGTTATGTTGTCTTTGTCTTGGAGAGTCTAGGAGCAAAGAGCGATCTTAACTGCATGATCGACAAACTTCATGCTTAGGGTTTGTTTGGTCATTGTGGGCTTATGAATGCTAAATGACTACCAGTCAATAAACTGCTCGATGCAGAACTGTTTCTTTTTGTTTTCATTTCACAATGTGAAACACTATAACACTAGATCTATCTGTTTTTTGTTTTTTGTGCATTTTCATGTTTCTGCCTGCACATCTTGTTGCTTCTGAAACAGTAAGTGCAGGCTTTGTTTTAACGGAAAAATGACGCGGACTGGACAGCTGGAGAAATTACACAATTCTCACACTCAAATGTCATCACCAGCCACCATATTGTTTATTTTTACACTTGAAATCAATTGTAATGTGTGCTTCCATGAACACACCAACAGATAATCCCTGAAACAACAATTGTCTGTTAACAACTGCCTTTAATACTTGTTTAGAAAATCTTTACTGTGGTGGATTAAAATGTCTAATCTCCGATACAAGTGTAAAAACCTGCACAACAACCATTATGGCCCTTCTGGGTCTGTTAAAAAAGACAGAGATGTTTAAGTCATTGCCAGTTAGAAAATCTTAATGAGCATGGGATCCAACAATTAAACTGAAAAATAACACGTTATCTATAGTGTATATTGTGCTTGCAGTAGCTTTGGCAGAGCAATCTGAAAACATTTGTTTATATATTCAAATAAATTGTATTGCATTGTACGCATTTCCTGCATATACAACTCCATATTTCCATGATTTCTTATTCTATCTTGGTAAATTGTAATCTCAACAACAGCTCATCAACACTTTACCCTCTTTAATTAAATCATGTACACATATGAATTTGCCAGCAAAATACTCATGGACATTATGTGGTTACTGATCCTCAGGTGATACAGGTGTTTTGTGAGCTGGAGTTCCTCCAGTGTACAGAATCAACTGCAATACACTCAGACCACGAGAAGGTTAGTGCTTTCAAATGTGTCCACTTCACATTTCAAGTTAATATCTAAAACAATGTATGAATTCAATTAACATGTTTTGTTAATTGGTTAAAATAGGTTACCGGAGTTGCTGGCTTGATTTTGTGGATCATTTTGTAACACTTCCTATGTGAGTAAGAACAGGTATCACACTGATATTCAAATTACATTGTACAATTTAATGTTTTACTATTTCTAAGGAAATTACATTACACTCTGATCGTAAGTTACTTTTTTTTTTTAATATAATATCTTTATTACATTTTTCAAATACAACACATAACAAAACAGCTCAGACATGACATGACAAGTAAGGTACGTAGATAAGAATAAGAAAATAAATAAAATACACTGCACAGTGTAGGGATCCCCAACCTCTACCATTCTCAATAACAAAATTAAGTTAGATAGTAGTAATTATCAAAAATAAATAGACAAATACAGATGACAGGGGTAACAAGGTTACAGGAAAGCATAAAAACAGTCAAATCCAAAGTACATAGGAGCGCTAGGCTGAAGGAGGAAACCCTCGTAATATGGAAGATGACAATGTTGGTCCAATATAGTCCAAGTAAGGGAGCCAAATTTTCTGGAAAGCATCCACTGAAGAGTGAAGCATACAAGAGATGTATTCGTTAGGAATGCACTCCATTACAAGGTTATGCCACAACTTCTTCGTTGGAGCAACATCCTATCGTAAGTTACTTTTAATGGTCAGCAGGTAAAGTAAAGTAATACATATTTGTGAAATATGATGCATAACTATAATGACACATCGATATTATCAGATTCTAATGCATTATAGACATGAGCGTCATAGAAAATGTTACAATTGATTTTAATAATGACCATTCTTGACAAATGTAGAACTTGAGTGCAGACTTATTTGGTGAGTACAATTGTGTGTCTCAGGCAAAGAGAGGTTACTGGTTAGCGAATGATTGTAAACAACACATTTTTGGTATTGCCGATAAATAAAGACAACATTTCCTTCTCATACAAAGAAGGATATGTAAAAGTCGGTGACATATCTCACACTTTGACCCTGATAACTATATTTAAAGGACTCTTCTGACATATCCTACTTATTTAAATAGAGTAAATAAAAAACATTTTTTTTCTAGTACATATTTCCAGGAAAGATGTCAAACTTCACAGCAAAAGAAAACAACGTAACAGCTTTCTGCGGTCTCTGTGTCAAGTCACCTGTCATTAATACTGCAATTCTGCCTTATATCCTAATCTCTCTGCCTGCTAATGGCCGGGTTCTGTGGCTGATGGTATCATCTCCTGCCTTCTGGACAGACAGGGTGGAAGTGTCTGAGTTCCACTTGGTTTTTACAGAGCTACTTTTAGGATTCCCGGGGCCACCTTTAATGGCCATACTGTAGGACATTTCTCCTACTCTATGGTTGCAGAGAAAGTGCTCGTACTCATCAAATTAATATTCACAGTTAGGGTTCAACTCCAGAGTGCGGTCTGTATTGAACGCTACCTTGCAGTCGTACACCCTGTGCTGTACCTCAGGTATAAACTCATGAGGTACAGGATGAGCCTTTGTTGTGCAATCTGTTCTTGCAAAAATGTTCTTTTGCAGTGAACGTCCGGAATCACTGGGCATGTATGCAAGCTCTTATTTTGCTGCCTTTATGGTCAACTCTTTCTGCTGCTTGTCACTTCTCAGGGCTCTGAAACAGCCGTCTCCAGGGGAAGGAGAGAGGCAGGGATCCAACTTAGTCAAGAAAAGAGCTTTTGATATAGTCTTGATATTCCAGTTGACTACCTTGGTCGGCCTTGTGCCCCTGGTCACTATGTTCTTCAAGGTGAGGGAAATGGAGTGGCACACACGTTGTATCTGGCAGCCCTTGGCATATGCTGTAATGGTTTGGCTCGGGGCTATCTATCCTCTTCTCTACCTGCAAAGAGCTGGGAAACACCTTGTAAAAAAGGATTTATGTGTACATTGTTTTTGATGGTAACTACACTGAATGTGCTGTTACTGTCATTCAGCATATCCTTTGTTTTCTTTTTTCTGTGCTATTCTGTAATGAATAATGTAACACAAGTAAGCTTCCAGATCTGCTTTATTCTTTACTGAGAGGCCTTCCATTAGAAGTTTTGAGAGTTTTTTTGACACGGTATTTAAAATGAAATAGTGGGCAAACAAGAGCCCAACAATGCTGAATAGCACAAAAACTAGCTATGCTAATACTTGTATCTCATGAAAAAGACATAGTAGCCATTTGTTTTGTTAGTAATTATTTGGTATCAGATTAGCTAAAGTATATGCCTTGTACTTAGTTTTGAAATAAAGTGCAGTGGTCTTTTTTTCTCCACATGACATGACTTGTGTTTTAAGTAAATCACATGACTGTTTGTATTTAAATACTTTAAAACTGCGTCAACTTTGCATGTATAATTAAATCTGTGCAAATTACACATTGTCTTGAAATGTATGATACGACAGCAAAGATGATTGACACATACACACTATGGGGAAGGAAACATGAAAAGGATGGATTTTTATTTAGTAGGCTCTGTATCTGTCTGTGACACTAAAGCGTAATTATGTGACAACCAATTATAATATTACTAAAACACCGGATTCACTACATGAAATGTAATACAGGACATTTCTGTTTATCTCAGGATACTGACAATATTGGAACAAAAATTTCATTTTTGTAATGAAAAGATGTTAATAAGAACTCTTGGGTCCAAATGCGGCCCGCGGACCATTTTGAATCGGCCCTCACTCAGCAAATTAAAAAAGTATAATGACTGAAGTATAATAAACTTCTGCTTGTCTTACTTCTTAAATATATATGTTCAAATATATTACACAGTATATTCATGTGTTAATAAGCCCAATTTTCAAATAAATTCAGTCAATTGAAGTTGAAAACATGTTCAAGTTGACAACAAATCTAAGTTGATAAGAACAAAGCCCAATATCAAAAGTACATAACAACCTTCAAATATACCCTTCATATTTCCTCTTTTTATAAGAAATCTAAAGCTTCTGTTTTAGGGATGAACATAAATGAAACCCTCTGGAGAGCTGTGATGTAGGCAGTTTTTTTCTAACAACATTTTCAAGATCAAGAATAATTTACCTACATTGGATTGACTTTTCCAACTTATAACCGAACTTATGAGGCAAAATACCTCTAGGGGCCCAGTCCTTCGTATATTTTTCTGTGTGTGGCCCTAGGTGAAAAAAGTTTGGACCCCCCTGGCTTAAACTAACAAAGAGGGAAACAGTGCCATCCAGTGGGGAATAACACAAATGAATCTGAACTGAAACAAGTGTCCAAGACAGTTAGTAACCTTTATTTATAATAAATAAAAAATAAAAAATAAAAAATGTATGAACGCTAAATCACCAACATCCCACCTTTTCCCTCTTTTATCACTTTTTTAAATTCATAATTCGAATAATCACGATCATTACTAATGATAAGTGTTTTACGAAACATTGATAGTTTATTTGCATGAACTGCTCAGAGTGCATTGCTTTTAGGTAACGTTACTGGAAATATTAAAAACTTTTATAAAGTAAACTGAATGTAATTTGAACCTTTTGATCTAGAAAACACCACACTTTTCAGGAAATCAGTTGTACAAACACTGTGCAATGGCAGTTATTTTATTTGAAAACCATTATACAGTACAACCATTATATATGTATAATTAACCACTACATGTGAAAACAAGAAAGCTTGTAAAAATTGAGTGTACATGAAGTTCATTGCATAAAAGAAAATACATTTAAAAAAAGATTTATATAAAGTCTTTCTAATCAACTGACTTATGGTTATCTCATTTTAGTTGGGACTTTGATGACCTTATTATAAATCACTTTTCATTCATTCCCAATATAGGTGAAAAATACACATTATTTAAAACATTTTTAAATAAGTAATCTATACTATTTTCACAATAATGAAAAAAAGATGCCACCACAAGACTCAAGAACAATTAAGGTACACGGAGACTTCCGTTTACAATATTGATCTTACATGTTTTTACACAGTAGACATTCAAAGTGATCATTAGAGTCCCCTGCAACAAAGAAGTTTTCCAGCCCTGTGGAGGTAGAGGAGAGGTTGTATAAACCCGGTCATTAAACCCAAAAAGGTGCTTATTGTTAGAGCATTGTAAAAGTCCCCACCATTCAAGCTAAATTGCATTGGAATTACAGCCATGCAAAAAAAGAAATTGATGCCTAAGGAAATCATGATAAACAAAATCATTTTAAAGGCCCTTCTCTTCATTCTATTGCTCTTCTTCTTCTCTGTGATTTTTTCTCCTGGCCCGGGCCGCTTCAGGGCTCTGAGAACTGAGCAGCAGCAAAAAAGAATTATTGAGTAGATAAGAATAAATTGGATGAAAATTGCAAAAAGATATAAAGGATCTGTAAAGTACAACAAGTAGAAGCAGTACACCAAGGTAATAAGCCAGATAACACAACAACAGCCCACTCGGTACCTCAGGGGTTTAAACCGTAGAAACAACACGGGGTGGACGACCCCTGCATAGAACTCAACACAGATGCAACATAAGAAGAGAGGTTGGGCTGTATAGAAAAGGCCTCGTGAAAACAAAAAGGCTTTTAAAGACCAGAATACATTTAACTTTAGAAAAACAAAAAACCAGATAGATGATAAAGCAAAAAAGATCTGAGACATGGCCACGTTGAGAGAAAAGAAGTCTGAGGCCAAAGTCTTTCTGGTCCCTGCCATTATCAGCCACAGGACATAAACATTCAAAGGTAGACCCACAATGTTGTTAAAGGCAGTTGCACCTATGATTAGTATCCCAAAGTTTGGGCTGGTTGTCGTGTTGTGGGTGCTGGTTGTCGTGTTCATTTTATGTCTGTAAGAAGAAAAAGAAAATACATTTTAAACTGAAATGTAATGTTTGCCTATGGGCTCTTTGTCAACAACTAACCTTTCTCAACAATTGGCACAAAAACAGCATAATGTACATAACTTAAGAAACAAACACCTTAAATATAGAGCTACACAATCCTTGATTCAAACCTGGTATTGAGCAGAGAGCAGTAGTCTGGTCGAGCAGCAGTGAAGAGCAGATCTGCAATGAGGCACAGCTCCAGACGTTGGTTGGTGTTTGAATAATGAAATACAATCCAAAACAACAATCAGTAAACAGGATGAATACATGGAAATGTTATGCATCAACCAACTTATTTATCATGATAGGGCTCAACATGTTTCCAGGCTGATTTTTGAAACCATAATATAGTATGCCATTACAATCATAGACACATTATAGCAAAATATGTCACATACAATAATCATAATATAGTGAGCAGTGAATATCTATAGTTTAATATGCTATAAAAATTCAACATCTCAAAAAAGTAAAATAAAATGTATGTCATGAAAAAAAAAAGATTATTTTGCACTGTATGCCACAAAAACGTGTACCATGTTGTCACACAATGTCGTGAAATAAATAATAATATCAGCTTTGTGTATTTTTTTATAAAGGAGGAAATGCATGGATCACATGAAGCTCAAGCAAACAAACAATGCTTTTTTTTTTCTGTTTGCGTTTCCAAAAAACAGAAGCCTACCTTTAACATTTGACATTCGGTATGTTTGTATACCATTTTATAATTTAGCACATACAGATATTTGTATTTAATTTGCATTGCTGCCATAGAAATAAATGTAAACTAAAGTTTTAGATCAACTGTCATGATATACACTGTTATTATTGCACTTAATGTGTTTATTATAGCGGTCACCAACATTTATTTAGTAGTTTTACTATTGACTGCCTCCAACACCTGCAAGTTTGCATATTGGGCCATGGACGTGCTTTCATGTCTGTTACGAACATGTAAAGCAGCGTTGTTTCTTCAGATAATTTCTCTTGCAAATCATGTTAGCTTAGAGAGTATGGACTTATTTTCAGCTTTTAAACACTGTGAAAGATTAAGTTCAAATTAGATTTTGGTTGAGAATGTTTTAGTGTCTCGGGCGTATTGCATTTTCTCATCCACCAACTATCGCTCAGTCTAATTTCAGACCTATTTACGTTCTTGAATGTAATATTCCTGAATACACGTCCTCTTGTGCAGAGCTCCATCTGTCTGAAATAATACCTTGCACCCGTCCACTCAGATATTTCTCAGGTGTAAAGCTCTGAGGTACAAGCTGGCATGTTGCTGTGTTTCTCGGCTGATAGTGATTACGTTATCCAGTGTATGGATACCAATTCACATAAAAGGGTTTTCTTGATGATAGCAGCTTTGTATCTGTTTGTCTTGCTGTTGATGACTTTCTGCTGCTTCTCAGTTCTCAGAGTGTTGATACACCCTGAACCAGGGGAGGGGCAGAGGGAACCACACAGCTTTCCTAAACTACTGTCAATATAATCAACACACTCTCACTCCCTTGAATGGGATGTGCAAAATAGTCATTATAGACAGTCTTTAATTAACTATTAGTAGAGAATAATAATAAAATGTTTAAGCTTTGCAACTAGTGGATATGTTACACTGAGGAATATACTAACTTGAACCACTGATTGTTCTATTGAGAAAGAACACTTTCTTTGTACTGTTTTGTTGATGTGAAATGCACCCTAAATTACTACGGCAGATATGTCATATTTAATGCAGCCGAAACGTGTATTACAATGCCGTTATGTGATGACTTTCAAAGAGAAAAGCAAGCACACTCGGAATAATGTATTATTTAATTGTTTTATACAGTCTATGGTTGCTACAGAGGATTGTGGGTAATGTAATGTCTTCGGCCATCCAAAACTCATAGAAAACGACTTGTTTCTCAGAATTGAAGGAGTAAACGTGACAAAAGCATTGTACACACACTGAAACCTATCAATGTTGTTTAATGAACAAGGATAATGTGGTGTTTTTGAGTTGATGAGTAGTGGAGATATCACTGTCAAATCAATCGACAGTAAGGGGAATACTTACTTCCGGGTGTACAATTCTCCGTTATCCAATGGGAATGGACGCTCACATTGCCTTTAACAGCCTCCGACACAAACGAATGCCGTGCTTCCCTGAGCGTCAAATACCGCCGCCGATGGGAATACATTGCAATCAGTTGAAAGCTCTTTGCGTCCGTTTATGAAGCTGAAGGAGCCTCGGCGCGTCACAACTGGACGCCACGGGACCCTGACCAAGCGTCGCTCCTGGACGCTTAGGGAGTGAGAGTGTGTTGATATAATACCTTTCTTAACAGGGTTTTTCCAACCAATCTTGTATCTTTATAGGGCAGGGAAACTTAAAAGCTATTGCAATCAAGCATGTATTTCACTGTTTGTTAATGTCACAAGATGTCTTGGCACCAAAGAGAGCATGACCAGAAACATATCCAATTTAAATATAAACAATGAGTGGCTAAAAGCAGTGCTAAAGTTAAAACAATCATATACTATAACTTCGTTTACATTTTTTGTAAAATATGAATCAATTGATGGTATTTGAAAAGTATAACAAAATAATACTGTCTCCTCATGTTGTCTTGCAATGTGTTTTTGAAGTTTGATGTTATCGCTTCCCACTCTTTATTATGAATGTAGATCTCTGTAAGACACTAAAACTTAAAACAAAAGCATAGAGATTATTTTTTTTACTGTTCATACAATCACAAATATAAACACAACACAAGTATATTGTTGTCATGTATCCGAAGATTGTTTTAGCCAATGCATAATGATTAAAGCTTAAGATAGGCCTTTAATACACTTGGTCACTGCATTAAATCGATATATAACATATATAACAGGAAGTTGAATGAATTAAGTTGAAACATTATTATCAAATGTTACAGGAACATGCTGAGTGTGGTCAAAACAACATTACATTTGTTTAAGAGAGGGGTTAAAAACAACAACCATGTCTTTGCATTGTAAAGTTCAGTCAATATGTGATAGTGCTGCAGAGTTAATACCCTTCACGATTGAATTTAACTTCCCTCATTTATTTCTTTACTTTAGTGAGGCTTTGCATTTTTCTTTAGCTGGCAGAGGGTTACAGAAGAGCCCACACCAAAACCAGCATACAAAGGCTCACTGAACTGAGCTTTGAATCTGTGGATCAGTGCCATGGTCTCTGATACCGAGTAAAAGGCCACAGTGTTTCCGGCATAATCCAGGTACACACCAATCCGTGTGGCTCTGGGAGCTTCAGGAAGGTTTCTGTCTACTTTGTTGTGCCAGGCAGAGTAGCCTGAATCGGAGCAGAGGAGACTCCAGGACTTGTCGTTGTAGCCCAGCAGGCTGTGCGAGTTCTTCCCTTTGCGACTGATGCTCTTGTAGGCCACCCCGATGGAAAACTCGCCACTCCACTCTGCCTCCCAGTAAAACCTGAAACCAGTAAAAGGCTCCTTGCACAACACCTGCGAGTAACCATCAAAGCGTTCTGGATGATCTGGGTGAAACTGGACTGTTTTCTTCCGCATGACCTTCTGGTTGCCCTCGGACAGGACCAGCTCTTTATAGACCGTGTTTGGATCAAAGGACATCTTGCAGGTGTCTGAGCAAAGACATACATACACAATGCACATGTATTATTTGTATTGGCCAAGACCAGATCAAGTTAAAGACTAACTTTAGAATTAGTCTAAAATTACAAGTCACATCCTGATAAAACATCATTACTAAACGATATGCTTTTATGCATATTGTTGTTTTCAAGGAATTCAACTATTAACACTACTCACATCTTAAGAAGTCCATCCTGGTTTTTGGCTCCTGAAAATCAACTCTGGAAGGAACTATGGATATGAAAACATGGACACCCACATTATTTTGAGATACATTTTGTCTTATTGTTTATTTGTAAAATAAATCTAAGGGGGAATAACATTATCATATAAGTTTGAAAACTGTAAAACACATGCATCGTCCTTGTGCTCTGTACAGTAGATAACATCTATGTAATCTCACATGTATTTATAGGTAGAGTTGTGCATCTTTCAATAAAGAGATGTGTACCTTTGAGTCGTTTGTCTCCATTTCTTGGCAAAAGTATGTACACTGGGGTTTCACTAACTGTGAAGAAAATACAGCATTATGTTAGCCTGTTAATAGTCTGCTTTAGAGTTTACATAGCGTAAAGATATTTGTCAAAATGATCTAATAAAAACAAACCTGTTTTGGAGATTTTGCTCAATTCCTTCTTACAGATGTCGTCCAGATGTTCCTTCATCTCCGTGGCCGTCTTGCTCATCTCTCCAAAGGAGAACTGAGGGTTGATGAGCACTTTGGGCACCATGGCCTCAGGAGGAATGCACAGAGTCGGAAAATTCTATTGAACGGGAGATAGGGGCTCCAGTAAACAGTCCAAAAGACGGACTAAAAAGTGACTTTTTAATAGATATAATAAGTCAAATGCATTACACTTTTGCTTGAGGAACCATAACTTTAGCAATATAAGTAAAATACATTGCAATATATTAGTCCTGTTAGCATTATTAGGAAAGAAAGCATCAAGATTAAGTGTAGATTTGATTGAATTATGTGCAAACAGGCCAGAAGTGCGAAGACAAGAATACTACAAGCTATAAAGTAGATTTTAAAAACGTTTTATAGAATAAAAGCTCACTGCTGGACGTTGTAGAAATGCGTGTGTGCACCACGACAAAGGAGCCCCATTCACTTTACATTGGGGTTGTTTGCGTGGTGCAGACACGTAAATGTAGCAAAGTTCGTGACTCCACCACGCAATGCGGTGTTAAGGAGTCGTGGTGGAGTCACGCATTCTGGTGAGACCAGGTTGGGTAGAATTCAAATTGTGATGACCCTCTGTATAATGTGCCTACACAGAACATATTAAGTGTGTGTTTTTTAGCAAAAAAGCGCAGGTTTAATAAAATGTATCATTCCTGCTTTTAGTTTCAGGGTCCTGATATTATTGTTCATTGCCTTAGATCAGGGATGGGCAACTTTGATGGTGGTGGGGGCCACATAATTGATGTACTGGCCACCAGGGGGCCGCAGATTAACTTGGAACACACACACACAAATTCCATGTATTGTATGTAATTATTAACAAATATACTAAGTCTGACATCTTCATTGACATTTTACAATCTTTCAGGGAACATCCCCTAATAAGCTCACTAAACAAATATCAGTTCACAGACATTTTATTTTATTTTTACAAGTTGCATGTTTGTATTGAACAGGTTATTTAACAGTGGAATAAAACTATTTTAAACTATTGGAAAGCACGGAAAATGTGCTTGTCATGAACACTACCCCAGACATTAGTTGTCTAACTTGAACCTAAGACACTTGTAGCCTGTCTCTGCATTCCCCTTATTCCACAATAAGGGGAATGTCAACACAGACACCTGTCAACCCGCACTCTGCTGTTCCTCAGCGCCGCTCCCCTTCCCTCCCGCTGAAATTATGAATGAAAAGCGTATAGTATAGTAGCCCCCGGGCCGCCATTTGCCCATCCCTGGCTTAGATGCTCCGTCAAATAATATATATTCATATGGGGATTTATGTTCTGATTCTTATGTCAAAAGATTGATAAAATAAGATTTATGGATAGACAATATTGACAAAAGGTTGGCAGTCCAAGTGATTTCTTATTTCTTAGCACACAAATCCTAAACTAAAGACAATAAGATATACTCAAAAATAAAACAATTCAACTTACACTGCTCTGTTGACTATTTTGCTACAAATGAAACGGCATTATTTATATGTTTCGATTTGTCCAATTATTTGTAATGACCCTTATGACCTGATTGTATTTCCCAGGCTTACTCACAACATTTCCTAGTGAGTTGCAAAGGCTTGAAACTTGGAAGTCATTGATTGAGTAACAGAGCACTTTATTACAATTTGGCAAGTCAAATTTTTGAATATTATGTCATGAAAAGAAAAGTTAAAAAAATGTATGCATTCCAAGAATACGCTAACAATATTTACTTATACATGAAGTTTTAAACACGGAATTTTTGGTGTATGAATGAATTAGAATCAGTTGAAATGAAACCTTGCCTTTCAGATGACAACTCCAGCCGTGTAGTAAGAGTTGTTATGTAGATATGGGGCACTGTATACTGCTTTTTTATTATGATTTTCTAACACCTTCACAATGACAAAGGGTAGCAAAAGAGATACAATAATTACACAGGCAATGACAACAATTAGCCAAAACCCATCTGCAGGTAACGCAGATATAGGTTGCAACGTATTGCTCTCTATATCATAAACACAGTTTAGGTTGCTCTTCAGTCTGTATAAGACTGTATACCTCTGTGTGTCCGTGTCTGTGTCTGTGACTCTGAAAACCTCATAGGGAGGAATCAGCACCTGGCTGTTTAGCTGTAATGCAGAGTAATGTGTTATGTCAGCACCGAAACACGTGTATACTTCAAAACATGAAGCGTTCCTGGTAAAATTCCATCCGTCAGTGCCTAATATGAAGGTGCTGAACCGAATCAGTTTGTCAGAGATGTTCAGATTCAAAAGCGTCTCAGTTCGGTAATTCGTCCAGAGACATGTCACCTGGCTGTGCTTCAGAATCTGAATGGCTTTGCTTAAGGAAGAATAAAGGGAGTGTGGCTCAAATGTCTTGTTTAGTTTTCCAGTAATTACTTTAGTATCAAGGTTTGACTTGAAAGGTTGCATCATCACTTTTGTGTAAATGTAAATGGCTGTTGAAAGGTGTTTCTCCATATACTTGTGTGCTGGCTCTCTAGCTCTGTGCTCTGCGTTGCTCCAGGTTGTAATGACGTTTCTGCTGGTGTTCCATTTCTGCATAATAGCTTTATCCGTCACAACCGTAGCTTTGGTCTGGCAGTCGTCATACATGTCTTCATTCAGATCATAGGTCACATCCTGCATGATATGCTAAAATGAGGAAAAACATGTTGTTCAATAGTCATCCAGTAGATGGAGATATACACTAAATGGAACCTTGAACCTCTTTTGCCAATCCTTAACAAAACAATGACAGACCATGTAGGTTGGATACCTGTACTAGTGCAACATTACAAACATTTAAAACATGTGTATTTGTCACAACACTATTTGTTATCAGAGTATCACAATTTGTATTTATTATTCAAGTCCTGTCAAATATGTAGTTGTGTAAATAATACATTTTAAATACCTCCTTAACAATATCCTGCCAGCTGAGAGTCAGATATATGGTGACAAACATGAGCAGTCCCACCAAAAGAACAAGGGAACAAAGGGCAGAAGCAGATACAGTTCGTCTCTGACATTCTTGGTTATCCGAGGAAGGCATAGTGCATCTGAAACAGAGGGAACATCTCATGTAAACCAGAAGAACTCAGATCTGAGTGACTGAGCAAAGTCCTACAGTGGAACTGAGCACTGTACTGTAGCGTATATCATTCATCCAGATGTATCATACTGTGTTATAATAAAGGGTCAATCTACTCCCATTTAATTCATCAAATTATATACATCTCTGCTGTAAAAATATTACATCTACATAGTAATTGAGATGTGTGACTGCATATTAAAGTTATTTGCAATTTACTTTTCACTGCATTCTCTTTGTAATCCAAGTTTTAATAATGTGAGATGTTTTGAAATAACTCACCACATCCTGAGCAACACTACTGTGCAGTTTAGTCTTTTATTAAAAATGGGGCTGTCATCAGTCTTTTTCAGAATAAAAAGTGTACTTTATTTTTGTCGACGACATACAAGACCTTTGTTTGTTTGAACAAGCTACGGAACAAGTTTTACGAGTGTTGGCACATATGGAACCTCCCTCTTGCAATAATAGCAGTGAACTGACGGAGCCAGGGTGGGGCTAGGGTTTTATTTTTTCATTTGACAAATACACATTTACACATAACTTAAGAATATAATGCAAACTAGCAAAGGGTTAAATCAGTTTCTTTCTACTAAATGCTTTTTAAAATAGCATCAAAAGTGTAAAACTAAATTTCGCTGTACAGTGACACAGTGACACAGTGATTGCCGACAAACAGCAATGGCTCCACCCTTTTTCTAAAGAATATCATGCTGCTGTGGAAAGCCCTCGGCAGGAGAAAAGTAAGTCAAAAACAATCAGGTGTTATATTGTTGGTGGAGAATATAATGGTATTATGATGGTCTAGGACTTATCATATTGGTCCTGGTTATGGTTTATTGTTTATCTCTTTCATGTCAGCTAAGTTTGAACTTTAACTTGCAGATTTAAGCAAACAAACTGAATCAATGTGAATGCAAACAATGTTGAAGAATTAGAAAACACTTTTTTTCTTTGGTATTAAGAGCAATTTTTCAGGAAGTAAGAGGTTGTGTTTTTCATTTAGATATGACGTTTGGCAGCTGTGGACCAGTGTGCAAGCTGAGGTCACAGAAACAGTTGGCAACCCTTTGTTTGTTTTTGGCGGTGGCACTTCTATTAATCTATGACCCATTTCGACTCATCTGGTGGCCTCAGAATCCTGCTGAGGTGGGAGGACAGTTCTTTATTTTACATGCAGCAATACATTCACATTTTACCTGTCTCTTGTGTCAGAAGATGTACACTGTATATTCTAAAGCCTTCTGTAAGTGTTGCTCACTGTGGCTTTTCTTATCTGTCCCTGCAGAAAAGTGTTGCTTTGCCTCTGGATATGGCTACGGATTCCATTGATGACATGTATGAGGGTTGCCGGTCTCAAACGGCCTCAGTGATCGACCTGTTTGGCGTGTTTGAGTGGCACTACAACAGAAACTTCAGCATTGCCTGGGCTTTAGTTGAAAGCAGTGCAAAGAAACTTGTCCACACACAGCTGAAAGAAGACCATGCTATAGTACTTTACATGTACACAAAGCTGAAATATATACAACACGTCTTCAACCAAGCAGTGAAAACAGGGAAACACAAGTACAGCACATATACATTTAGGTTCCACTATTTCTACTTCTTCCTCACTGATGCAATTCAAGTTCTGCGTGAAAACCAGACATTGTGCAGAACCACATATCACAAGACATGGGAACTGTTTGACCACAATGTCATCAACACTAACATGCGTTTTGGTGCTTTTACCTGGGCAGCTTCAAGCAAGCAGTCTTTTGACTTTAATGGCAATGTTTCTTGTTTTGAGATCTACTCATGCTTTGGTGCTGATATAACACATTACTCTGCTACAAAACAAAAGGGACAGGTGCTCATTCCTCCTTATGAGGTCTTCAAAGTCACTGATGTCCTGACAAACGACCCATGGTGCAGTGTGGTCTACAAGCTACAGAGCACCAAAGCGCCAAGAAGGGATTTGAATTGTAAATTGAATCAAAAGCAATTAAAAAGATATGTTGAAGTTTATTTAAGATACTTGTATACATGGAGTGCTTGGATGATGTTAGCATACATATTGCTGTTAATAATAATCTCTGTAGTCCTTGTACAACGCAGGCAGAAGCGTTTTGTGGCTGTAGTGCTGGGGGCTCTTCTGGTAATGATAGTTATTCTGGTGATATGGAGAGGTGCTATTTGATAAAAGACGGTAGATGGTGTGTATCTGGGGTACTTTTTCATGTGTTGTTGGTCACTGAGAGAATTTACAATTTATGTTTGAAAGTAATAAGGAAATACAAATGTTATGTCACTGAAATAAAAAATGCTAAGAAACTCTCAAATCGTTTCTGTTAATTGTTGATATAAACAAACTGCTAAATGCAATAATGTGGCTTGTCTGTTCTTATTTTTCAGTGTCATGCTTAATTCAAATGTTTACTTTAACATTTACAAAAAAATGAGGATTAATGAGGGGATTAATAAAGGTCATCTTCTCACACCCTTACCCTATCAGCTGGTGGTAAAAGGCATCTGTTACATATATATTTCTAAATGTTAAATAAAGAAGGTGTGATGTGTTGGTATGTCAGCTTTGACAAAGCTGGGCTCAGTAAAATAAGTAATGTTTTAGTAATATGTTTGGCTGCTGACTAAATAACACATTACAGTTTTTTTCAATTGCTTACACGTCTTTTTGAAAACATGCCTAATTTTCTCAAAACACGTGACAAAATTTACAAAACCACAAAGTGCAAAACACCTCATATATCCTGCAGAATGACTTACTGAACTGAACCTGCTCTTTTTTGAAAAATGATTAAATCTTTAATGAACACGAGGCCGAGGTTCTCATCCCTCCATATGAGATGTTCATAATTTCTAATATAATTAATGAGTAACAGGTAAAAATGAAAGGTCTGGAAGATTGTTATGTTGTCTTTGTCTTGGAGAGTCTAGGAGCAAAGAGCGATCTTAACTGCATGATCGACAAACTTCATGCTTAGGGTTTGTTTGGTCATTGTGGGCTTATGAATGCTAAATGACTACCAGTCAATAAACTGCTCGATGCAGAACTGTTTCTTTTTGTTTTCATTTCACAATGTGAAACACTATAACACTAGATCTATCTGTTTTTAGTTTTTTGTGCATTTTCATGTTTCTGCCTGCACATCTTGTTGCTTCTGAAACAGTGAGTGCAGGCTTTGTTTTAACGGAAAAATGACGCGGACTGGACAGCTGGAGAAATTACACAATTCTCACACTCAAATGTCATCACCAGCCACCATATTGTTTATTTTTACACTTGAAATCAATTGTAATGTGTGCTTCCATGAACACACCAACAGATAATCCCTGAAATCATCTCTGTTAACAACTGCCTTTAATACTTGTTTAGAAAATCTTTACTGTGGTGGATTAAAATGTCTAATCTCCGATACAAGTGTAAAAACCTGCACAACCATTATGGCCCTTCTGGGTCTGTTAAAAAAGACAGAGATGTTTAAGTCATTGCCAGTTAGAAAATCTTAATGAGCATGGGATCCAACAATTACACTGAAAAATAACACGTTATCTATACTGTATATTGTGCTTGCAGTAGCTTTGGCAGAGCAATCTGAAAACATTTAACCTTGTTTATATATTCAAATAAATTGTATTGCATTGTACGCATTTCCTGCATATACAACTCCATATTTCCATGATTTCTTATTCTATCTTGGTAAATTGTAATCTCAACAACAGCTCATCAACACTTTACCCTCTTTAATTAAATCATGTACACATATGAATTTGCCAGCAAAATACTCATGGACATTATGTGGTTACTGATCCTCAGGTGATACAGGTGTTTTTTGAGCTGGAGTTCCTGCAGTGTACAGAATCAACAGCAAGACACTCAGACCACGAGAAGGTTAGTGCTTTCAAATGTGTACACTTTACATTTCAAGTTAATATCTAAAACAATGTATGAATTCAATTAACATGTTTTGTTAATTGGTTAAAATAGGTTACCGGAGTTGCTGGCTGGATTTTGTGGATCATTTTGTAACACTTCCTACAGTATGTGAGTAAGAACAGGTATCACACTGATATTCAAATTAAATTGTACAATTTCATGTTTTACTATTTCTAAGGAAATTACATTACACTCTGATCGTAAGTTACTTTTTACGTTTTTCAAATACAACACATAACAAAACAGCTCAGACATGACATGACAAGTAAGGTACGTAAATAAGAATAAGAAAATAAAGAAAAGACACTGCACAGTGTAGGGATCCCCAACCTCTACCATTCTCAATAACAAAATTAAAGGGGACCTATCATGCAAAATGCACTTTTGTACGTCTTTTATACATGAATATGTGTCCCCGGTGTTCCAGGGAACTCACCAAGTGTCAGAAAACACAACCCTCTCTATTTTCCTCCATACCCAAATCTCTAAAAAAGGGGCTGCAACGGATCTGATAAAAACTGATCCAGATTTGAACACTGTCCTGACGTCAGGACAGTGGCGCTACGGCTATTGGGCCAACTCCACCAATCAGGAGGAGACAGCCACGGCCATTGCCGTTCGAAAGCGCTGGAGACGCTGTAGTACATATGCCAGGCCTGTAGATGGTGCTGTTCTCACAGAATCAGCCCTTGCAAAAACAGTGCTACAAAAGTGCAAATTGAGCGAAATGAGGCATGGCTAAAATGCATGATCTGTTTGGCATTTTGAACAAAAAAAAGTATAAATATGCCTTATATAGGTATGGTCCTACACTATATTATTAAAATATAGCATGATAGGTCCACTTTAAGTTAGATAGTAGTAATTATCAAAAATAAATAGACAAATACAGATGACAGGGGTAACAAGGTTACAGGAAAGCATAAAAACAGTCAAATCCAAAGTACATAGGAGCGCTAGGCTGAAGGAGGAAACCCTCGTAATATGGAAGATGACAATGTTGGTCCAATATAGTCCAAGTAAGGGAGCCAAACTTTCTGGAAAGCATCCACCGAAGAGTGAAGCATATGAGATGTATTCGTTAGGAATGCACTCCATTACAAGGTTATGCCACAACTTCTTCGTTGGAGCAACATCCTATCGTAAGTTACTTTTAATGGTCAGCAGGTAAAGTAAAGTAATACATATTTGTGAAATATGATGCATAACTATAATGACACATCGATATTATCAGATTCTAATGCATTATAGACATGAGCGTCATAGAAAATGTTACAATTGATTTTAATAATGACCAAATATATTACACAGTATATTCATGTCAATATAAATAAATTCAGTCAATTGAAGTTGAAAACATGTTCTAACAAATCTAAGTTGATAAGAACAAAGCCCAATATCAAATGTACATAACAACCTTGAAATATACCTCTTTTTATAAGCAATCTGAAGCTTCTGTTTTAGGGATGAACATAAATGAAACCCTCTGGAGAGCTGTGATGTAGGCAGTTTTTTTCTAACAACATTTTCAAGATCAAGAATAATTTACCTACATTGGATTGACTTTTCCAACTTATAACCGAACTTATGAGGCAAAATACCTCTAGGGGCCCAGTCCTTCGTATATTTTTCTGTGTGTGGCCCTAGGTGAAAAAAGTTTGGACCCCCCTGGCTTAAACTAACAAAGAGGGAAACAGTGCCATCCAGTGGGGAATAACACAAATGAATCTGAACTGAAACAAGTGTCCAAGACAGTTAGTAACCTTTATTTATAATAAATTAAAAAAAATAAATAAAAAATGTATGAACGCTAAATCACCAACATCCCACCTTTTCCCTCTTTTATCACTTTTTTAAATTCATAATTCGAATAATCACGATCATTACTAATGATAAGTGTTTTACGAAACATTGATAGTTTATTTGCATGAACTGCTCAGAGTGCATTGCTTTTAGGTAACGTTACTGGAAATATTAAAAACTTTTATAAAGTAAACTGAATGTAATTTGAACCTTTTGATCTAGAAAACACCACACTTTTCAGGAAATCAGTTGTACAAACACTGTGCAATGGCAGTTATTTTATTTGGAAACCATTATACAGTACAACCATTATATATGTATAATTAACCACTACATGTGAAAACAAGAAAGCTTGTAAAAATTGAGTGTACATGAAGTTCATTGCATAAAAGAAAATACATTTAAAAAAAGATTTATATAAAGTCTTTCTAATCAACTGACTTATGGTTATCTCATTTTAGTTGGGACTTTGATGACCTTATTATAAATCACTTTTCATTCATTCCCAATATAGGTGAAAAATACACATTATTTAAAACATTTTTAAATAAGTAATCTATACTATTTTCACAATAATGAAAAAAAGATGCCACCACAAGACTCAAGAACAATTAAGGTACACGGAGACTTCCGTTTACAATATTGATCTTACATGTTTTTACACAGTAGACATTCAAAGTGATCATTAGAGTCCCCTGCAACAAAGAAGTTTTCCAGCCCTGTGGAGGTAGAGGAGAGGTTGTATAAACCCGGTCATTAAACCCAAAAAGGTGCTTATTGTTAGAGCATTGTAAAAGTCCCCTATATTCAAGCTAAATTGCATTGGAATTACAGCCATGCAAAAAAAGAAATTGATGCCAAAGGAAATCATGATAAACAAAATCATTTTAAAGGCCCTTCTCTTCATTCTATTGCTCTTCTTCTTCTCTGTGATTTTTTCTCCTGGCCCGGGCCGCTTCAGGGCTCTGAGAACTGAGCAGCAGCAAAAAAGAATTATTGAGTAGATAAGAATAAATTGGATGAAAATTGCAAAAAGATATAAAGGATCTGTAAAGTACAACAAGTAGAAGCAGTAAACCAAGGTAATAAGCCAGATAACACAACAACAGCCCACTCGGTACCTCAGGGGTTTAAACCGTAGAAACAACACGGGGTGGACGACCCCTGCATAGAACTCAACACAGATGCAACATAAGAAGAGAGGTTGGGCTGTATAGAAAAGGCCTCGTGAAAACAAAAAGGCTTTTAAAGACCAGAATACATTTAACTTTAGAAAAACAAAAAACCAGATAGATGATAAAGCAAAAAAGATCTGAGACATGGCCACGTTGAGAGAAAAGAAGTCTGAGGCCAAAGTCTTTCTGGTCCCTGCCATTATCAGCCACAGGACATAAACATTCAAAGGTAGACCCACAATGTTGTTAAAGGCAGTTGCACCTATGATTAGTATCCCAAAGTTTGGGCTGGTTGTCGTGTTGTGGGTGCTGGTTGTCGTGTTCATTTTATGTCTGTAAGAAGAAAAAGAAAATACATTTTAAACTGAAATGTAATGTTTGCCTATGGGCTCTTTGTCAACAACTAACCTTTCTCAACAATTGGCACAAAAACAGCATAATGTACATAACTTAAGAAACAAACACCTTAAATATAGAGCTACACAATCCTTGATTCAAACCTGGTATTGAGCAGAGAGCAGTAGTCTGGTCGAGCAGCAGTGAAGAGCAGATCTGCAATGAGGCACAGCTCCAGACGTTGGTTGGTGTTTGAATAATGAAATACAATCCAAAACAACAATCAGTAAACAGGATGAATACATGGAAATGTTATGCATCAACCAACTTATTTATCATAATAGGGCTCAACATGTTTCCAGGCTGATTTTTGAAACCATAATATAGTATGCCATTACAATCATAGACACATTATAGCAAAATATGTCACATACAATAATCATAATATAGTGAGCAGTGAATATCTATAGTTTAATATGCTATAAAAATTCAACATCTCAAAAAAGTAAAATAAAATGTATGTCATGAAAAAAAAAAGATTATTTTGCACTGTATGCCACAAAAACGTGTACCATGTTGTCACACAATGTCGTGAAATAAATAATAATATCAGCTTTGTGTATTTTTTTATAAAGGAGGAAATGCATGGATCACATGAAGCTCAAGCAAACAAACAATGCTTTTTTTTTTTCTGTTTGCGTTTCCAAAAAACAGAAGCCTACCTTTAACATTTGACATTCGGTATGTTTGTATACCATTTTATAATTTAGCACATACAGATATTTGTATTTAATTTGCATTGCTGCCATAGAAATAAATGTAAACTAAAGTTTTAGATCAACTGTCATGATATACACTGTTATTATTGCACTTAATGTGTTTATTATAGCGGTCACCAACATTTATTTAGTAGTTTTACTATTGACTGCCTCCAACACCTGCAAGTTTGCATATTGGGCCATGGACGTGCTTTCATGTCTGTTACGAACATGTAAAGCAGCGTTGTTTCTTCAGATCATTTCTCTTGCAAATCATGTTAGCTTAGAGAGTATGGACTTATTTTCAGCTTTTAAACACTGTGAAAGATTAAGTTCAAATTAGATTTTGGTTGAGAATGTTTTAGTGTCTCGGGCGTATTGCATTTTCTCATCCACCAACTATCGCTCAGTCTAATTTCAGACCTATTTACGTTCTTGAATGTAATATTCCTGAATACACGTCCTCTTGTGCAGAGCTCCATCTGTCTGAAATAATACCTTGCACCCGTCCACTCAGATATTTCTCAGGTGTAAAGCTCTGAGGTACAAGCTGGCATGTTGCTGTGTTTCTCGGCTGATAGTGATTACGTTATCCAGTGTATGGATACCAATTCACATAAAAGGGTTTTCTTGATGATAGCAGCTTTGTATCTGTTTGTCTTGCTGTTGATGACTTTCTGCTGCTTCTCAGTTCTCAGAGTGTTGATACACCCTGAACCAGGGGAGGGGCAGAGGGAACCACACAGCTTTCCTAAACTACTGTCAATATAATCAACACACTCTCACTCCCTTGAATGGGATGTGCAAAATAGTCATTATAGACAGTCTTTAATTAACTATTAGTAGAGAATAATAATAAAATGTTTAAGCTTTGCAACTAGTGGATATGTTACACTGAGGAATATACTAACTTGAACCACTGATTGTTCTATTGAGAAAGAACACTTTCTTTGTACTGTTTTGTTGATGTGAAATGCACCCTAAATTACTACGGCAGATATGTCATATTTAATGCAGCCGAAACGTGTATTACAATGCCGTTATGTGATGACTTTCAAAGAGAAAAGCAAGCACACTCGGAATAATGTATTATTTAATTGTTTTATACAGTCTATGGTTGCTACAGAGGATTGTGGGTAATGTAATGTCTTGGGCCATCCAAAACTCATAGAAAACGACTTGTTTCTCAGAATTGAAGGGAAAAACGTGACAAAAGCATTGTACACACACTGAAACCTATCAATGTCGTTTAATGAACAAGGATAATCTGGTGTTTTTGAGTTGATGAGTAGTGGAGATATCACTGTCAAATCAATCGACAGTAAGGGGAATACTTACTTCCGGGTGTACAATTCTCCGTTATCCAATGGGAATGGACGCTCACATTGCCTTTAACAGCCTCCGACACAAACGAATGCCGTGCTTCCCTAAGCGTCAAATCCCGCCGCCGATGGGAATACATTGCAATCAGTTGAAAGCTCTTTGCGTCCGTTTATGAAGCTGAAGGAGCCTCGGCGCGTCACAACTGGACGCCACGGGACCCTGACCAAGCGTCGCTCCTGGACGCTTAGGGAGTGAGAGTGTGTTGATATAATACCTTTCTTAACAGGGTTTTTCCAACCAATCTTGTATCTTTATAGGGCAGGGAAACTTAAAAGCTATTGCAATCAAGCATGTATTTCACTGTTTGTTAATGTCACAAGATGTCTTGGCACCAAAGAGAGCATGACCAGAAACATATCCAATTTAAATATAAACAATGAGTGGCTAAAAGCAGTGCTAAAGTTAAAACAATCATATACTATAACTTCGTTTACATTTTTTGTAAAATATGAATCAATTGATGGTATTTGAAAAGTATAAAAAAATAATACTGTCTCCTCATGTTGTCTTGCAATGTGTTTTTGAAGTTTGATGTTATCGCTTCCCACTCTTTATTATGAATGTAGATCTCTGTAAGACACTAAAACTTAAAACAAAAGCATAGAGATTATTTTTTTTACTGTTCATACAATCACAAATATAAACACAACACAAGTATATTGTTGTCATGTATCCGAAGATTGTTTTAGCCAATGCATAATGATTAAAGCGTAAGATAGGCCTTTAATACACTTGGTCACTGCATTAAATCGATATATAACATATATAACAGGAAGTTGAATGAATTAAGTTGAAACATTATTATCAAATGTTACAGGAACATGCTGAGTGTGGTCAAAACAACATTACATTTGTTTAAGAGAGGGGTTAAAAACAACAACCATGTCTTTGCATTGTAAAGTTCAGTCAATATGTGATAGTGCTGCAGAGTTAATACCCTTCACGATTGAATTTAACTTCCCTCATTTATTTCTTTACTTTAGTGAGGCTTTGCATTTTTCTTTAGCTGGCAGAGGGTTACAGAAGAGCCCACACCAAAACCAGCATACAAAGGCTCACTGAACTGAGCTTTGAATCTGTGGATCAGTGCCATGGTCTCTGATACCGAGTAAAAGGCCACAGTGTTTCCGGCATAATCCAGGTACACACCAATCCGTGTGGCTCTGGGAGCTTCAGGAAGGTTTCTGTCTACTTTGTTGTGCCAGGCAGAGTAGCCTGAATCGGAGCAGAGGAGACTCCAGGACTTGTCGTTGTAGCCCAGCAGGCTGTGCGAGTTCTTCCCTTTGCGACTGATGCTCTTGTAGGCCACCCCGATGGAAAACTCGCCACTCCACTCTGCCTCCCAGTAAAACCTGAAACCAGTAAAAGGCTCCTTGCACAACACCTGCGAGTAACCATCAAAGCGTTCTGGATGATCTGGGTGAAACTGGACTGTTTTCTTCCGCATGACCTTCTGGTTGCCCTCGGACAGGACCAGCTCTTTATAGACCGTGTTTGGATCAAAGGACATCTTGCAGGTGTCTGAGCAAAGACATACATACACAATGCACATTTATTATTTGTATTGACCAAGACCAGATCAAGTTAAAGACTAACTTTAGAATTAGTCTAAAATGACAAGTCACATCCTGATAAAACATCATTACTAAACGATATGCTTTTATGCATATTGTTGTTTTCAAGGAATTCAACTATTAACACTACTCACATCTTAAGAAGTCCATCCTGGTTTTTGGCTCCTGAAAATCAACTCTGGAAGGAACTATGGATATGAAAACATGGACACCCACATTATTTTGAGATACATTTTGTCTTATTGTTTATTTGTAAAATAAATCTAAGGGGGAATAACATTATCATATAAGTTTGAAAACTGTAAAACACATGCATCGTCCTTGTGCTCTGTACATTAGATAACATCTATGTAATCTCACATGTATTTATAGGTAGAGTTGTGCATCTTTCAATAAAGAGATGTGTACCTTTGAGTCGTTTGTCTCCATTTCTTGGCAAAAGTATGTACACTGGGGTTTCACTAACTGTGAAGAAAATACAGCATTATGTTAGCCTGTTAATAGTCTGCTTTAGAGTTTACATAGCGTAAAGATATTTGTCAAAATGATCTAATAAAAACAAACCTGTTTTGGAGATTTTGCTCAATTCCTTCTTACAGATGTCGTCCAGATGTTCCTTCATCTCCGTGGCCGTCTTGCTCATCTCTCCAAAGGAGAACTGAGGGTTGATGAGCACTTTGGGCACCATGGCCTCAGGAGGAATGCACAGAGTCGGAAAATTCTATTGAACGGGAGATAGGGGCTCCAGTAAACAGTCCAAAAGACGGACTAAAAAGTGACTTTTTAATAGATATAATAAGTCAAATGCATTACACTTTTGCTTGAGGAACCATAACTTTAGCAATATAAGTAAAATACATTGCAATATATTAGTCCTGTTAGCATTATTAGGAAAGAAAACATCAAGATTAAGTGTAGATTTGATTGAATTATGTGCAAACAGGCCAGAAGTGCGAAGACAAGAATACTTTCATTTTTTGCAACCAGAAAGATCTTTTGGCACCTGCAGAAAGTGAATGTTGTCCTCTGTTTCGAGGATCTGCCGGAGCTCTGCGCCTCTGCGCTGTAGCTCCTGTAACTCCTGCTCCAGGCGGTCAACGTAGACTAAATAACACATTACAGTTTTTTTCAATTGCTTACACATCTTTTTGAAAACATGCCTAATTTTCTCAAAACACGTGACAAAATGTACAAAACCACAAAGTGCAAAACACCTCATATATCCTGCAGAATGACTTACTGAACTGAACCTGCTCTTTTTTGAAAAATGATTAAATCTTTAATGAACACGAGGCCGAGGTTCTCATCCCTCCATATGAGATGTTCATAATTTCTAATATAATTAATGAGTAACAGGTAAAAATGAAAGGTCTGGAAGATTGTTATGTTGTCTTTGTCTTGGAGAGTCTAGGAGCAAAGAGCGATCTTAACTGCATGATCGACAAACTTCATGCTTAGGGTTTGTTTGGTCATTGTGGGCTTATGAATGCTAAATGACTACCAGTCAATAAACTGCACGATGCAGAACTGTTTCTTTTTGTTTTCATTTCACAATGTGAAACACTATAACACTAGATCTATCTGTTTTTAGTTTTTTGTGCATTTTCATGTTTCTGCCTGCACATCTTGTTGCTTCTGAAACAGTAAGTGCAGGCTTTGTTTTAACGGAAAAATGACGCGGACTGGACAGCTGGAGAAATTACACAATTCTCACACTCAAATGTCATCACCAGCCACCATATTGTTTATTTTTACACTTGAAATCAATTGTAATGTGTGCTTCCATGAACACACCAACAGATAATCCCTGAAACAACAATTGTCTGTTAACAACTGCCTTTAATACTTGTTTAGAAAATCTTTACTGTGGTGGATTAAAATGTCTAATCTCCGATACAAGTGTAAAAACCTGCACAACAACCATTATGGCCCTTCTGGGTCTGTTAAAAAAGACAGAGATGTTTAAGTCATTGCCAGTTAGAAAATCTTAATGAGCATGGGATCCAACAATTAAACTGAAAAATAACACGTTATCTATAGTGTATATTGTGCTTGCAGTAGCTTTGGCAGAGCAATCTGAAAACATTTGTTTATATATTCAAATAAATTGTATTGCATTGTACGCATTTCCTGCATATACAACTCCATATTTCCATGATTTCTTATTCTATCTTGGTAAATTGTAATCTCAACAACAGCTCATCAACACTTTACCCTCTTTAATTAAATCATGTACACATATGAATTTGCCAGCAAAATACTCATGGACATTATGTGGTTACTGATCCTCAGGTGATACAGGTGTTTTGTGAGCTGGAGTTCCTGCAGTGTACAGAATCAACTGCAATACACTCAGACCACGAGAAGGTTAGTGCTTTCAAATGTGTCCACTTCACATTTCAAGTTAATATCTAAAACAATGTATGAATTCAATTAACATGTTTTGTTAATTGGTTAAAATAGGTTACCGGAGTTGCTGGCTTGATTTTGTGGATCATTTTGTAACACTTCCTATGTGAGTAAGAACAGGTATCACACTGATATTCAAATTACATTGTACAATTTAATGTTTTACTATTTCTAAGGAAATTACATTACACTCTGATCGTAAGTTACTTTTTTTTTTTAATATAATATCTTTATTACATTTTTCAAATACAACACATAACAAAACAGCTCAGACATGACATGACAAGTAAGGTACGTAGATAAGAATAAGAAAATAAATAAAAGACACTGCACAGTGTAGGGATCCCCAACCTCTACCATTCTCAATAACAAAATTATGTTAGATAGTAGTAATTATCAAAAATAAATAGACAAATACAGATGACAGGGGTAACAAGGTTACAGGAAAGCATAAAAACAGTCAAATCCAAAGTACATAGGAGCGCTAGGCTGAAGGAGGAAACCCTCGTAATATGGAAGATGACAATGTTGGTCCAATATAGTCCAAGTAAGGGAGCCAAAACTTTCTGGAAAGCATCCACTGAAGAGTGAAGCATACAAGAGATGTATTCGTTAGGAATGCACTCCATTACAAGGTTATGCCACAACTTCTTCGTTGGAGCAACATCCTATCGTAAGTTACTTTTAATGGTCAGCAGGTAAAGTAAAGTAATACATATTTGTGAAATATGATGCATAACTATAATGACACATCGATATTATCAGATTCTAATGCATTATAGACATGAGCGTCATAGAAAATGTTACAATTGATTTTAATAATGACCATTCTTGACAAATGTAGAACTTGAGTGCAGACTTATTTGGTGAGTACAATTGTGTGTCTCAGGCAAAGAGAGGTTACTGGTTAGCGAATGATTGTAAACAACACATTTTTGGTATTGCCGATAAATAAAGACAACATTTCCTTCTCATACAAAGAAGGATATGTAAAAGTTGGTGACATATCTCACACTTTGACCCTGATAACTATATTTAAAGGACTCTTCTGACATATCCTACTTATTTAAATAGAGTAAATAAAAAACATTTTTTTTCTAGTACATATTTCCAGGAAATATGTCAAACTTCACAGCAAAAGAAAACAACGTAACAGCTTTCTGCGGTCTCTGTGTCAAGTCACCTGTCATTAATACTGCAATTCTGCCTTATATCCTAATCTCTCTGCCTGCTAATGGCCGGGTTCTGTGGCTGATGGTATCATCTCCTGCCTTCTGGACAGACAGGGTGGAAGTGTCTGAGTTCCACTTGGTTTTTACAGAGCTACTTTTAGGATTCCCGGGGCCACCTTTAATGGCCATACTGTAGGACATTTCTCCTACTCTATGGTTGCAGAGAAAGTGCTCGTACTCATCAAATTAATATTCACAGTTAGGGTTCAACTCCAGAGTGCGGTCTGTATTGAACGCTACCTTGCAGTCGTACACCCTGTGCTGTACCTCAGGTATAAACTCATGAGGTACAGGATGAGCCTTTGTTGTGCAATCTGTTCTTGCAAAAATGTTCTTTTGCAGTGAACGTCCGGAATCACTGGGCATGTATGCAAGCTCTTATTTTGCTGCCTTTATGGTCAACTCTTTCTGCTGCTTGTCACTTCTCAGGGCTCTGAAACAGCCGTCTCCAGGGGAAGGAGAGAGGCAGGGATCCAACTTAGTCAAGAAAAGAGCTTTTGATATAGTCTTGATATTCCAGTTGACTACCTTGGTCGGCCTTGTGCCCCTGGTCACTATGTTCTTCAAGGTGAGGGAAATGGAGTGGCACACACGTTGTATCTGGCAGCCCTTGGCATATGCTGTAATGGTTTGGCTCGGGGCTATCTATCCTCTTCTCTACCTGCAAAGAGCTGGGAAACACCTTGTAAAAAAGGATTTATGTGTACATTGTTTTTGATGGTAACTACACTGAATGTGCTGTTACTGTCATTCAGCATATCCTTTGTTTTCTTTTTTCTGTGCTATTCTGTAATGAATAATGTAACACAAGTAAGCTTCCAGATCTGCTTTATTCTTTACTGAGAGGCCTTCCATTAGAAGTTTTGAGAGTTTTTTTGACACGGTATTTAAAATGAAATAGTGGGCAAACAAGAGCCCAACAATGCTGAATAGCACAAAAACTAGCTATGCTAATACTTGTATCTCATGAAAAAGACATAGTAGCCATTTGTTTTGTTAGTAATTATTTGGTATCAGATTAGCTAAAGTATATGCCTTGTACTTAGTTTTGAAATAAAGTGCAGTGGTCTTTTTTTCTCCACATGACATGACTTGTGTTTTAAGTAAATCACATGACTGTTTGTATTTAAATACTTTAAAACTGCGTCAACTTTGCATGTATAATTAAATCTGTGCAAATTACACATTGTCTTGAAATGTATGATACGACAGCAAAGATGATTGACACATACACACTATGGGGAAGGAAACATGAAAAGGATGGATTTTTATTTAGTAGGCTCTGTATCTGTCTGTGACACTAAAGCGTAATTATGTGACAACCAATTATAATATTACTAAAACACCGGATTCACTACATGAAATGTAATACAGGACATTTCTGTTTATCTCAGGATACTGACAATATTGGAACAAAAATTTCATTTTTGTAATGAAAAGATGTTAATAAGAACTCTTGGGTCCAAATGCGGCCCGCGGACCATTTTGAATCGGCCCTCACTCAGCAAATTAAAAAAGTATAATGACTGAAGTATAATAAACTTCTGCTTGTCTTACTTCTTAAATATATATGTTCAAATATATTACACAGTATATTCATGTGTTAATAAGCCCAATTTTCAAATAAATTCAGTCAATTGAAGTTGAAAACATGTTCAAGTTGACAACAAATCTAAGTTGATAAGAACAAAGCCCAATATCAAATGTACATAACAACCTTCAAATATACCCTTCATATTTCCTCTTTTTATAAGAAATCTAAAGCTTCTGTTTTAGGGATGAACATAAATGAAACCCTCTGGAGAGCTGTGATGTAGGCAGTTTTTTTCTAACAACATTTTCAAGATCAAGAATAATTTACCTACATTGGATTGACTTTTCCAACTTATAACCGAACTTATGAGGCAAAATACCTCTAGGGGCCCAGTCCTTCGTATATTTTTCTGTGTGTGGCCCTAGGTGAAAAAAGTTTGGACCCCCCTGGCTTAAACTAACAAAGAGGGAAACAGTGCCATCCAGTGGGGAATAACACAAATGAATCTGAACTGAAACAAGTGTCCAAGACAGTTAGTAACCTTTATTTATAATAAATAAAAAATAAAAAATAAAAAATGTATGAACGCTAAATCACCAACATCCCACCTTTTCCCTCTTTTATCACTTTTTTAAATTCATAATTCGAATAATCACGATCATTACTAATGATAAGTGTTTTACGAAACATTGATAGTTTATTTGCATGAACTGCTCAGAGTGCATTGCTTTTAGGTAACGTTACTGGAAATATTAAAAACTTTTATAAAGTAAACTGAATGTAATTTGAACCTTTTGATCTAGAAAACACCACACTTTTCAGGAAATCAGTTGTACAAACACTGTGCAATGGCAGTTATTTTATTTGGAAACCATTATACAGTACAACCATTATGTATAATTAACCACTACATGTGAAAACAAGAAAGCTTGTAAAAATTGAGTGTACATGAAGTTCATTGCATAAAAGAAAATACATTTAAAAAAAGATTTATATAAAGTCTTTCTAATCAACTGACTTATGGTTATCTCATTTTAGTTGGGACTTTGATGACCTTATTATAAATCACTTTTCATTCATTCCCAATATAGGTGAAAAATACACATTATTTAAAACATTTTTAAATAAGTAATCTATACTATTTTCACAATAATGAAAAAAAGATGCCACCACAAGACTCAAGAACAATTAAGGTACACGGAGACTTCCGTTTACAATATTGATCTTACATGTTTTTACACAGTAGACATTCAAAGTGATCATTAGAGTCCCCTGCAACAAAGAAGTTTTCCAGCCCTGTGGAGGTAGAGGAGAGGTTGTATAAACCCGGTCATTAAACCCAAAAAGGTGCTTATTGTTAGAGCATCGTAAAAGTCCCCTATATTCAAGCTAAATTGCATTGGAATTACAGCCATGTAAAAAAAGAAATTGATGCCAAAGGAAATCATGATAAACAAAATAATTTTAAAGGCCCTTCTCTTCATTCTATTGCTCTTCTTCTTCTCTGTGATTTTTTCTCCTGGCCCGGGCCGCTTCAGGGCTCTGAGAACTGAGCAGCAGCAAAAAAGAATTATTGAGTAGATAAGAATAAATTGGATGAAAATTGCAAAAAGATATAAAGGATCTGTAATGGTGTACAACAAGTAGAAGCAGTAAACCAAGGTAATAAGCCAGATAACACAACAACAGCCCACTCGGTACCTCAGGGGTTTAAACCGTAGAAACAACACGGGGTGGACGACCCCTGCATAGAACTCAACACAGATGCAACATAAGAAGAGAGGTTGGGCTGTATAGAAAAGGCCTCGTGAAAACAAAAAGGCTTTTAAAGACCAGAATACATTTAACTTTAGAAAAACAAATAACCAGATAGATGATAAAGCAAAAAAGATCTGAGACATGGCCACGTTGAGAGAAAAGAAGTCTGAGGCCAAAGTCTTTCTGGTCCCCGCCATTATCAGCCACAGGACATAAACATTCAAAGGTAGACCCACAATGTTGTTAAAGGCAGTTGCACCTATGATTAGTATCCCAAAGTTTGGGCTGGTTGTCGTGTTGTGGGTGCTGGTTGTCGTGTTCATTTTATGTCTGTAAGAAGAAAAAGAAAATACATTTTAAACTGAAATGTAATGTTTGCCTATGGGCTCTTTGTCAACAACTAACCTTTCTCAACAATTGGCACAAAAACAGCATAATGTACATAACTTAAGAAACAAACACCTTAAATATAGAGCTACACAATCCTTGATTCAAACCTGGTATTGAGCAGAGAGCAGTAGTCTGGTCGAGCAGCAGTGAAGAGCAGATCTGCAATGAGGCACAGCTCCAGACGTTGGTTGGTGTTTGAATAATGAAATACAATCCAAAACAACAATCAGTAAACAGGATGAATACATGGAAATGTTATGCATCAACCAACTTATTTATCATAATAGGGCTCAACATGTTTCCAGGCTGATTTTTGAAACCATAATATAGTATGCCATTACAATCATAGACACATTATAGCAAAATATGTCACATACAATAATCATAATATAGTGAGCAGTGAATATCTATAGTTTAATATGCTATAAAAATTCAACATCTCAAAAAAGTGAAATAAAATGTATGTCATGAAAAAAAAAAGATTATTTTGCACTGTATGCCACAAAAACGTGTACCATGTTGTCACACAATGTCGTGAAATAAATAATAATATCAGCTTTGTGTATTATTTATAAAGGAGGAAATGCATGGATCACATGAAGCTCAAGCAAACAAACAATGCTTTTTTTTTTCTGTTTGCGTTTCCAAAAAACAGAAGCCTACCTTTAACATTTGACATTCGGTATGTTTGTATACCATTTTATAATTTAGCACATACAGATATTTGTATTTAATTTGCATTGCTGCCATAGAAATAAATGTAAACTAAAGTTTTAGATCAACTGTCATGATATACACTGTTATTATTGCACTTAATGTGTTTATTATAGCGGTCACCAACATTTATTTAGTAGTTTTACTATTGACTGCCTCCAACACCTGCAAGTTTGCATATTGGGCCATGGACGTGCTTTCATGTCTGTTACGAACATGTAAAGCAGCGTTGTTTCTTCAGATAATTTCTCTTGCAAATCATGTTAGCTTAGAGAGTATGGACTTATTTTCAGCTTTTAAACACTGTGAAAGATTAAGTTCAAATTAGATTTTGGTTGAGAATGTTTTAGTGTCTCGGGCGTATTGCATTTTCTCATCCACCAACTATCGCTCAGTCTAATTTCAGACCTATTTACGTTCTTGAATGTAATATTCCTGAATACACGTCCTCTTGTGCAGAGCTCCATCTGTCTGAAATAATACCTTGCACCCGTCCACTCAGATATTTCTCAGGTGTAAAGCTCTGAGGTACAAGCTGGCATGTTGCTGTGTTTCTCAGCTGATAGTGATTACGTTATCCAGTGTATGGATACCAATTCACATAAAAGGGTTTTCTTGATGATAGCAGCTTTGTATCTGTTTGTCTTGCTGTTGATGACTTTCTGCTGCTTCTCAGTTCTCAGAGTGTTGATACACCCTGAACCAGGGGAGGGGCAGAGGGAACCACACAGCTTTCCTAAACTACTGTCAATATAATCAACACACTCTCACTCCCTTGAATGGGATGTGCAAAATAGTCATTATAGACAGTCTTTAATTAACTATTAGTAGAGAATAATAATAAAATGTTTAAGCTTTGCAACTAGTGGATATGTTACACTGAGGAATATACTAACTTGAACCACTGATTGTTCTATTGAGAAAGAACACTTTCTTTGTACTGTTTTGTTGATGTGAAATGCACCCTAAATTACTACGGCAGATATGTCATATTTAATGCAGCCGAAACGTGTATTACAATGCCGTTATGTGATGACTTTCAAAGAGAAAAGCAAGCACACTCGGAATAATGTATTATTTAATTGTTTTATACAGTCTATGGTTGCTACAGAGGATTGTGGGTAATGTAATGTCTTGGGCCATCCAAAACTCATAGAAAACGACTTGTTTCTCAGAATTGAAGGAGTAAACGTGACAAAAGCATTGTACACACACTGAAACCTATCAATGTCGTTTAATGAACAAGGATAATCTGGTGTTTTTGAGTTGATGAGTAGTGGAGATATCACTGTCAAATCAATCGACAGTAAGGGGAATACTTACTTCCGGGTGTACAATTCTCCGTTATCCAATGGGAATGGACGCTCACATTGCCTTTAACAGCCTCCGGCACAAACGAATGCCGTGCTTCCCTAAGCGTCAAATCCCGCCGCCGATGGGAATACATTGCAATCAGTTGAAAGCTCTTTGCGTCCGTTTATGAAGCTGAAGGAGCCTCGGCGCGTCACAACTGGACGCCACGGGACCCTGACCAAGCGTCGCTCCTGGACGCTTAGGGAGTGAGAGTGTGTTGATATAATACCTTTCTTAACAGGGTTTTTCCAACCAATCTTGTATCTTTATAGGGCAGGGAAACTTAAAAGCTATTGCAATCAAGCATGTATTTCACTGTTTGTTAATGTCACAAGATGTCTTGGCACCAAAGAGAGCATGACCAGAAACATATCCAATTTAAATATAAACAATGAGTGGCTAAAAGCAGTGCTAAAGTTAAAACAATCATACTGTATACTATAACTTCGTTTAAATTTTTTGTAAAATATGAATCAATTGATGGTATTTGAAAAGTATAAAAAAATAATACTGTCTCCTCATGTTGTCTTGCAATGTGTTTTTGAAGTTTGATGTTATCGCTTCCCACTCTTTATTATGAATGTAGATCTCTGTAAGACACTAAAACTTAAAACAAAAGCATAGAGATTATTTTTTTTACTGTTCATACAATCACAAATATAAACACAACACAAGTATATTGTTGTCATGTATCCGAAGATTGTTTTAGCCAATGCATAATGATTAAAGCGTAAGATAGGCCTTTAATACACTTGGTCACTGCATTAAATCGATATATAACATATATAACAGGAAGTTGAATGAATTAAGTTGAAACATTATTATCAAATGTTACAGGAACATGCTGAGTGTGGTCAAAACAACATTACATTTGTTTAAGAGAGGGGTTAAAAACAACAACCATGTCTTTGCATTGTAAAGTTCAGTCAATATGTGATAGTGCTGCAGAGTTAATACCCTTCACGATTGAATTTAACTTCCCTCATTTATTTCTTTACTTTAGTGAGGCTTTGCATTTTTCTTTAGCTGGCAGAGGGTTACAGAAGAGCCCACACCAAAACCAGCATACAAAGGCTCACTGAACTGAGCTTTGAATCTGTGGATCAGTGCCATGGTCTCTGATACCGAGTAAAAGGCCACAGTGTTTCCGGCATAATCCAGGTACACACCAATCCGTGTGGCTCTGGGAGCTTCAGGAAGGTTTCTGTCTACTTTGTTGTGCCAGGCAGAGTAGCCTGAATCGGAGCAGAGGAGACTCCAGGACTTGTCGTTGTAGCCCAGCAGGCTGTGCGAGTTCTTCCCTTTGCGACTGATGCTCTTGTAGGCCACCCCGATGGAAAACTCGCCACTCCACTCTGCCTCCCAGTAAAACCTGAAACCAGTAAAAGGCTCCTTGCACAACACCTGCGAGTAACCATCAAAGCATTCTGGATGATCTGGGTGAAACTGGACTGTTTTCTTCCGCATGACCTTCTGGTTGCCCTCGGACAGGACCAGCTCTTTATAGACCGTGTTTGGATCAAAGGACATCTTGCAGGTGTCTGAGCAAAGACATACATACACAATGCACATTTATTATTTGTATTGACCAAGACCAGATCAAGTTAAAGACTAACTTTAGAATTAGTCTAAAATTACAAGTCACATCCTGATAAAACATCATTACTAAACGATATGCTTTTATGCATATTGTTGTTTTCAAGGAATTCAACTATTAACACTACTCACATCTTAAGAAGTCCATCCTGGTTTTTGGCTCCTGAAAATCAACTCTGGAAGGAACTATGGATATGAAAACATGGACACCCACATTATTTTGAGATACATTTTGTCTTATTGTTTATTTGTAAAATAAATCTAAGGGGGAATAACATTATCATATAAGTTTGAAAACTGTAAAACACATGCATCGTCCTTGTGCTCTGTACAGTAGATAACATCTATGTAATCTCACATGTATTTATAGGTAGAGTTGTGCATCTTTCAATAAAGAGATGTGTACCTTTGAGTCGTTTGTCTCCATTTCTTGGCAAAAGTATGTACACTGGGGTTTCACTAACTGTGAAGAAAATACAGCATTATGTTAGCCTGTTAATAGTCTGCTTTAGAGTTTACATAGCGTAAAGATATTTGTCAAAATGATCTAATAAAAACAAACCTGTTTTGGAGATTTTGCTCAATTCCTTCTTACAGATGTCGTCCAGATGTTCCTTCATCTCCGTGGCCGTCTTGCTCATCTCTCCAAAGGAGAACTGAGGGTTGATGAGCACTTTGGGCACCATGGCCTCAGGAGGAATGCACAGAGTCGGAAAATTCTATTGAACGGGAGATAGGGGCTCCAGTAAACAGTCCAAAAGACGGACTAAAAAGTGACTTTTTAATAGATATAATAAGTCAAATGCATTACACTTTTGCTTGAGGAACCATAACTTTAGCAATATAAGTAAAATACATTGCAATATATTAGTCCTGTTAGCATTATTAGGAAAGAAAGCATCAAGATTAAGTGTAGATTTGATTGAATTATGTGCAAACAGGCCAGAAGTGCGAAGACAAGAATACTTTCATTTTTTGCAACCAGAAAGATCTTTTGGCACCTGCAGAAAGTGAATGTTGTCCTCTGTTTCGAGGATCTGCCGGAGCTCTGCGCCTCTGCGCTGTAGCTCCTGTAATCTCCTGCTCCAGGCGGTCAACGTAGCCCTCAGCCTGCGACATCGCAGACTGCATGTTGGCTGTTATCATCTGGTGGATTTCAGCCTTCCAGCGCTCCACCGCCTGCAGCATTTCATGAAAGGTCTTATCACTTTCTGCCTGTGCTCGCTGGGCACCACTCTGAAAGGGAAAAACATATTTTTCAAATGTAAGACCACATGATAATGACAATTCTATACAAAATGCTCTTATCATGGACAATATTGTAAAATATCTCATATGTGCATATTGTATATCATCTAAAATCACATGTCTATCTTCAAATGTACAAAAACAGTAATGTTTAATCAGGAAATGTCTAATCTTACTTTGAGAACTTCCACATTATGTCTGAGCTCCTGCAATTCCTTCATCCTCTCCTGAATGATGTACTGGACCTCAGACTGGGTGACCACCAGGACTTTCTGTTGGAAGAACAGCAATTAGATGGCTTCTGTCAACCATAGTATGTCATCCATCTTATTCAGTGCATAAAAGGCAGAGTCACAAAGGTTGACTCACTTACAATTAAGACTCACTTGTTTTTCGTTGCGCTCTTCTTCTGCTGAGGTAATGTTGTGGCTACGGTGCTCTCTGACCGTACACAGCACACAGATACACATTTGGTCCGTGCGACAGAACAGCTCGAGGCCTTTCTCATGCTGGGGGCATATTTTCCTGTCCAGGTGGCCCATCTCATCGACCAGCTTGTGTCTCTTGAAGGTGGATGACTCGTAATGTGGCTTGACATGAGTTTCACAATAATAGGCCAAGCACATGAGGCAAGACTTAACAGCCTTTTTGCGATGGCCGACACAGAAATCGCAGAAAGATTCTCGTTGCATGTCGGGGAAAGGAGTGAGCTCCGGGAGCTGGCGTCGTGTCTCTTGGTTCACGTCGGGCAGATTTCGTTTAAGCGCAGGCCGTGGTGTATAGGTGGCGTGACACTGTGGGCACCTGTACACACCCATGTGGTCAAACTGGTCCCAGTAAACCGTGATGCACTCCAGGCAGTAGGTGTCTCCACAGGGGATGGTGACCGGGTCTCTTAGTGTGTCCGCACACAGCGCACAGAAGTCCTCTGGTGGTAAAGGGAAACCAGACTCAGCCATGATGATGTTGATTCAGACAAATATTAGATGAACTTGATTTGTGTCCTAGGTCAAACCCCCAAAAATAATATCACTTAGTGTGCAAAGCGATGGTAAGTAAAGTTGTGTTTTAGGTCCAGAGAGAGTCCAAGCACAGGTTACTGTGATCCGACAATTTCATTACAAACCAGAGACAATGCTGTTCTCTGGTGATATTTATATAAGGGAAGGCTTTGTTTATAGTGTAAACACAAGGTGATGTCTTCCCACAGAACACTTTTCCAAGTATCTCAGTGAAAGTACAGAGGTCTGCAACCATGATGGAATCTGCTAAACAAACAAGAATGTCAGGTTGACTCACAAAGTAAGGTCAAGTTGTCAGCAAAGAAAAACTAAAACCTAGACAACCCTAAAGTGCAGACCGGTGCTAAGGAGCTTTCCATAACTAAAGCATTATGATCAACTCCAACATTGAATGGGTTCTCCCTTTGCCCGTTTAGACTTATCCACCAATGAAATTATGACATATCATGCCAGTGTCTTTTATCCGTGATCCGACTGAGAAACCAACAACCAAAACCAAACTGAACCAAAAACGTAACTTCCTTGGTGGAGAAATCCTATTTAAGAGGTGTCAACATGTTCCACCATTTATATTTATGTTGTACTCAAATGTGAATGTCCCTTAGCACTTTATCCTGTTTTAGCATCAACATTTCATACATTTACAAAACAAGGTTCATCATACCATCTAATGTCAGCACAAGGTGCTTGCCAATTGCATAAAAACACAGCACTCAGAAACCAGTAAGTGATTTGTGTTTTCCATTTGACTGCACAGCGAGTTTCATGGTGGTGCATGATGTCAAAACATGTGTTGTTTATCCTGTAAACAAATATCCGAACATCCGTGGGGGGGGCACATTGAAAACCTGAAAAACAATGCAAAACAAGGCAGTGCCATACGGACATTACTGAAACAATATTATACAAATATATATGTATGTTTTTATTTAAAGCAATGATGATTTAATGAATAACTAATGCAAATGAGTACTTGTGCAGTGATTGATGTTTCCAAATTTCAGTCACCTTCAATGACTACCATATTTACTTCGTAAGAATAGTATGCTGTATAAATTACTGTACATGGAAATAATGCCAGGATGATGTTTAGTAAAACAGTTGTTGATAGTTAGTAAGTATTGTTTAAGTGTTTTACAGTTGTGGCATATACATGATTATGCAGAAATAGGATCAAGATCTAGATCACACTACAGTATGTCATCAGTGTGGAACATTTGTACTTGTATTCAGTTTGATTGGTATCAAGCAAAGAGAAGGGATAATCTTTCCTGTAGTGTGTTAGCTTCATGCTGTCAGTACTCTTTGTCCTTTGAAAGGCCGCTCTCATCTTCATCCAGACAAGAGTGCTCTTGTGGCAATGACAGTAAGAGAGAAAAAACGAGAGAAAGAAAGAGGGTGGGAGAACAATGGAGAGCGGGCATGACAGATAGTGATGAGTTGTGTATAGAGGGATGAATGGATAGTGTACTAATCTTAAATGATGAAGCACCTGCCCCAGAACTTTACAAGAGGACATTTGAAATGTATGAGACAAAATGAATAAACGAGTTAATTGAAAGGAAGATGATAAATCTATCCACAGAGGCAGAGTCTGTGCTCAGTGTGAGGAGGAGAGCTGAGTGCCCATGATGTCATTGTGCTGGTCGGTACTCTCTCCCTCCCCCCACCCCCTTCCCTCTCTCCTATTCCCTCTCTGTATCTCTCCATCTGTGTCGTCATTGTGAGAAAGCCTGGGAGTGGCAGGAGGGAGTAGCGGAAGAGAAGAAAGAAGAAGAAGAAGAAGGAGGAGGAAGACGAAGAGGTCGAGCAGCTGTACGCAAATCAGGATTTCCCTGAATATTTTGAGAGCATCCTTCCATTCACGGCAGCAGGTACGCTTTACTCTCTCTTTTCAGCATCACCGTTCAGAGCACCTAATACAACAACAGGGCCATTTTAACGGCAGCAAAAACAAATGAGCATGACTAAATATTGAACAGATGCAGTAGATGTCTTATTTCATGCCTCAGGAATGACAATCAATTTGTTATATTTATGAGGAGATTTTTTTAGATACAGTACATCTAATAATAACATAATATTAGATTTTCAAAAAGGTTCAATGTAATTTACAAAAGTACATAAAACGATGCCAAAATGCCGAACTGAACCCCAGTGACATTTACCAACATGTTTTATATTTATTGAACTAAAGGTGAAATGTTTTTTTATTTCTGCATACAAATCTGTTTTTTATGTCTCTGTTTATTACCCAACCTAACCAAATGTAAATCGTCAATATTAGCAAAAAGCAGACACAAGTTATGGACAAGTATGTGTCGGTGTGCGTTTGTGTGTATGTGAGAGAAGAGGAGAACAGAAAGAGAAGGAACATGTTCAGAATGAACAGCAGAGGAGCCATTTGGAAATGTAGTTGATTTAATTAAATTGGCCTGAGAGCAGCTTGAGTAACACGAACATGAATGATGGATGTGAAAGTGTGTCTGCGTTTATTGTGTATGTGTGTGTGTGTGTGAGAGAAAGAGAGAGCGAGAGAGTGAGAGAGAAACGTTCACTTAGACTGACCTTAATGGAAGCCATTTCTTGGCAAGCTGACTACCAATCAGCTAATTCAGTCATCATGAATTTATGTTCTTTAATTTTACAAAATGTCCTCACAAGGATAGGAAGTGAACATCAGCTATGTTAGGGCGTTTTCTCATCTTTTTTACGAGCTTTTTATACTGATATGTGAACATTATCACTTTGATTATGTATTTTGTATGTGTATTTGTCAGTATGGCTGAGGGCACAGTGTCAGTAGCAGAGGTGGAGACCGCCTTCCAGAAGTTTGCGGTCCATGGAGACAGTAAGGCCACCGGGAAGGAGATGAACGGCAAAAACTTTGTTAAGCTCTGCAAGGACTGCAAAATCATCGATGGCAAGAACGTCACCACTACAGATGTTGACATCGTTTTCAGCAAAAACAAGTACGATTTCAGTCAAGCCCAACTATTTACAGCTAAAACAGCCAAGATGTGCATATGCCAACATGAACTGCGAAAAAATATGCAGTCACTAATTTGGTTTGTTGTTAAAACAAATGCATCTATACTAATCTTAGCATGCTAAGAAAGATGGTAGTTTTGGTCGTAAACCAAACTATGGAGCAAATACAAATTTGTACCTGATGACCCCAGATTCTGGATGGGAGGTGGGATATCATCAAAGTCAATTCATCCTCTCGACACCATGTTTATACTACATTTCATGGGAATCCATTCAATGTTAAATAAAAACATTTCACTAAAACCCCTGAATGTTAACCTCATTGGCGGTGCAGAGGAAACAGTCAGGGGGTCACCGATTGATCCTTGGCAATATGAGTATCTATAGCTACTATAGCCCCCTTCCTTTGCTAGCCTCATGGCGTTTTTAATAATAGGCACAACACATGATTTATATCATTTTGTATATTTAGAAAACATTTGGAAACCTGTTTTTGTTTCCTCAGGGCCAAGTCATCTCGTGTAATCACATTTGAGCAGTTCAACCAGGCCCTGACAGAGTTGGCTCCCAAACGTTTTAAAGGGAAGAGCAAAGAGGAGTCTCTTCAGCAGCTCTATAGTCTCATTGTTGGCAAGGAGCCTACCAACATCGGAGTCACTGTGAGTATTTAATCAGATCTAACCTCCACACACCTCACATTTCCACATTCAACAATGTGCCTACGTTGCTTTCTCGACACAACCCCCACTAAAATAAACAACCAACAAATTAAGTAAGTTTAAGGCAATAAACTAGAAGGACTTCAATCTTTGTTTGAGTGAGATTTATGAAGTTTGCATATCTTACCAGATCTGTGCCATGGCAAACACAGTAATGTGCATTGTTTTCTGCTGGAGCCATTATTGGTTAAACCACTGGATGGTGCCAAAGCTACATAACAATATAATTTGGTTATTTTTGACACTTTATAAATATTGAAATTTGAAATTTGTCTTTAGGGTGACTTACAAAATCTGTCCAGGGACTACAGATGAAAGATAGCTTCTTGGCTAACTCTGCCACATTTACAGAAATGTTGATTATTTAATAAATAAATAAAATAAATGAATAGAAAAGCGCATGTTGTGTTTGATTGAAATTACCACTTTGTTAACTCTTCTATTGTTTTTAGAAAGTGGCAAAGGCAGCAGCAGTGGACAGACTGACCGACACCACAAAGTACACTGGAGCTCACAAGGAGCGGTTTGACGAGTCAGGCAAAGGAAAAGGAAAGGTCGGGCGCGCGGACGTCCCAGACGACAGTGGCTACGTGGGGGCCTACAAGGGCAGCGGCAGTTATGATGAAAAAGTGAAGGACGCATAATTATGCTGAAACATTATGGAAACATTGTTCAATAACTTAAAATCAGGAGATGTTAAAGAAAAATGTAATTCATTGAATATTATATTTTTTAAGAAGGAACAAATATACTGTAGGTTTTTGGGCCTATCGCAATTATAATACTTATTGGGTCCGTAAAAACACAACTATATATAATTGGAGTTTCAAGGTTTTCACAAGTGACAACCAGGATCAATAACTTAAAGACATGATTTCCTGAAAATAATTTTAAGATATTCAAAATACTATGCCGTAAGTACACACATGTTTAATGAGATGAAGCATGAATATGTGATAGTGTTCTGTACACGATGATACTACAGGGATCAAAATATAAAACTGTACTTCTAATCAAGCATGCTTTATAGAAACTTCGTGCCTCAGTATTGATGTAGCCGCTAGCATGAATGCTTTGCTATACAGTAATGTGCTGCTATTCCCACTTAGCTTGGTGTAATGGACGTAACCTTTGCTGGTTTCAAGAAACCACACTTGCTAAGCTTATCACGTAGCTACAGGACCAAACACTCCCAAATATTCATGGTATATATTCATATATTTAAATGACAATTACATTAACAAGAGAAACATGTAACAAACAGTGTTATCATACTGAACTGATGAAGCTACGGTACAGGATACATCATGTTTAATCCATTTATGTTTTACTTAGTGACAACATTATGCTGTGATTGTTGATGCTCATATAATGTATCTTTTCATGCCATCTTATTTTCCTCCAAGGTCATGTAAGGTTGAAAGATGTGTTATAATAGAAGTGAATGTCAGAATCTTAAGAGTCATACATTGTAAGAGTATACATTTTATGAATCCTCTCAAACCACATTTAAGATCCTGGAGCTTTTACAGTGCACACTGGTTTCTAAGCAAGTGTGCAATTTAAACTGTGTGCTATTATACATATTTTACATACTTCTGCCATACATGACATTCATATAGACGTATCAAAGTGAAATATATATATTTTTTTAACAATCTTTGTGAGCTTACAGTATATACTACACAATACACTTAAGCAAACAGAAAACAACAGGAGTGGATTAACATTATTGACAGTTTTTGACAGTTTTTTTTTGTAAATGTTATCAGTGACTAACCCTGACTTAAAGCTTGCCGGCTGATTTCAAAAGATAACTGGGATACCATTTCACAACACAATGGGCCCTTGTAGAACAATAAACACTCAATATTCACTTCTCTTCTGGGCCCACCTTGTCATATGACACTGATGGCATTCATGAAGGATCCTTAGGAACCATTTTAATGCTCTTGTATGGTGCACATGTTTTAAAAAAAAATGGCTTACCTCCTCCATGTCTCACACAATAGGCCTGAGCTGATAAGCATCACCTGGGTTTTGTGCCATTGAACACCATAATAAACTGTATTCTCTGCATTTCCATGCTCAACTCATGCACTATCACTGCATATAATCACTGTGATCTTAATACATAATGAAGAAATAATCAAATAAAAAATGGAAAATAGTAGAACATTTGTGGAGCAATCACGTTTTTTCATGTAAACATAATATCACCTTATAAAGTTGATATGGTAAAATTACTTGTTGCACATCCAGCATATTTTAATTACAAATATTAAGCATTTGGATTTGTGTTTATCTCCTACTGTATGACCCGAAGGGCATATTTTGCTTTCAATCCCAAACAGCTTCTTCCCAGTCCTGCCATGATTGACAGAAAGATGTACCATACACACATGATTGGAAACACTGTTTTCCATGCAACTAAACAAGGGCCTTCTTTGATCCGGTGTCATCAGTTTCCAATAGGTGCAGAAGGATAATGCAACAGACTTATCATAGCCATCAAACTAAATGATCCTATCCGCCAACCTGACACCTTTGACCTTATAACTATATACACAGGCTCTGTAAATACAATCTTTAGACGACTTTGATACACACTGGGGAGCTTATCAGGATGGTCCTGCAGCACAGGGCTGAAAGTGGGTATGGGAGAGGAAAAACACCAGTGGGATGCCAGTTTACTAGATTCAGAGATGTCCCCACCCACTTGGAAATACAAAAGACGAGAAAAGCATATTACTATTATTATTATTGTGCATATTACTACAAGACCCTAACGTTCTCAGTATTTGTATATTTTCATTTACCTTTTATTGTTGTTTAGGATAACCACTGGATCAAATTCTTGTAAATACGATGTAATGTAGATAAAGATTGAAGAGGAGATTCTGTGCTGGACTGCAGTGAGTCAACACTCTCAAACTCTCAATTTTCGAACAAAAGCTATTGTTTTGCAGTTTTATGCAGGATAATCTTGTAACATTAAAACATTTATATTTCTAACCCTCGTTAGTTCACATTATATAGCAAAATTATAGAGTTTGTCTAGTTTTTCTAAATTCTAAATATCTGTACTAGTGTTTGTGTATAGCTGCTGAGCGGCAGGCAGCTATGTAGGAATGTCGAGGGCCTACACACCTTCTGTGGTTCCTTGATTCACTCCACTCTGGCACCACATTTATATATTATAACATGTCTGCCTGATCCAAACCGTACACACATTTCATTGGTTTACTCATATTTACTGCATTATTGTTTAACTTGAAGGTGCCAGATGTGAAAATACTGAAGAAAAGTAGGCTAATGTAACTCAATGTACACCTTTCTCAGTAAAAACTGTGTGGGAATTTCCAGAAGAACGTCTAGCTTGAATTACTTTTCATATGTATACAGTACAGTACAGCCCAACCATTTACACCTTTCTTCCCGTCAAAAGTTTGAATTGGAGACAGGGTAATGGTTATCGATGGTGCTTTTAAAGCCTATTGTATAATAACTGTGTGATTTCTATTGCTTTTCAAATGCATATAGGCCACCCATTTACACCGCTCTTCCCGTCAAGAATTTGAATAAAACTTAGTTTGGTCACTTTACATTTCTGCAAATTAATTTTTAATCACACACGTCTCCCCCGTCCCGAAAATAATAAAAAATAATAAAAAGAGGAAACCATTTTGAAGTTCAGTTTTCACCGTTTTATTTATAACAATGACATGACCAATTATCTGCAGCGGAAACCAGGACGAGGTGTTTCGGGATCAATTTTTCGGGGGCTCCTCAGTCTCTTGTTTACCCGGCTCCTAATCTTATGCCACTGGTCCATGTTCAGGTCTGGGAACCGATGGGAAACATAGGACTCAATTTTCTGCTTCACATTGAGGGGAAGAGGCATTTTCCCATTGCTCCCAGTCCAGTTTGTTCTCTTCACCAGTCTCCCATAAGTTTAAAATGGCATTATGCTCATGAAGAGATTAGCAGCATACATCTCAGGGCGATGCTGCCCCTTAAAAAAGCAGTCCTGATAGAAGCTTTCCTCGCGATCTGAGGAAACTGCCCTTGTGGGCGCATCAGGTGTGGCAGCCGATCTTGGTGTTGCCGCCGACCCTGGAGTGACCGCCGACCCTGGAGTGACCACCGACCCCGGAGTGACCGCCGGCATTGGAGTGACCGCTGGCACTGGAATGACCGCTGGCACTGGAATGACCGCTGGCAATGGTGTTGCCGCCGACACCAGTATGGGAGCTGACGGGGTTGGCACTTCTGGCTGCAGAGGCTGTGGGTCTCCTTCGTCCACATGGAACCCAAACAGTCTTCACCTGGTTGCGTGTCCAGCTGCGTGTCCAGCTGCGTGTCCAGCTGCTCCTGCTGTGCTGGTGGGGTCCCTCTTTCAATGTTTAAATGTCTTTGAGAAAGAGTCTCCAGTGCCAACCTCGTGGACGCCCGCTCTGACTCTGCAGTGGCTCAGTGGATAGTGTGCTGGACTTCGAATCAGGGGATAGCAAGTTCGAGTTCCACTGCAGTCAGAATGTAACAAATGAAATGTAATGTATTAAATACATATAAGTACATATAACTATTTGTACAACTTGTATTTAGAAATAAATGTGTTCATCCATTCAATGTGGCAGGCTATTGGGCCAACTCCACCAATCAGGAGGAGACAGCCACGGCAATTGCCGTTCGAAAGCGCTGGAGACGCTGTAGTACATATGCCAGGCCTGTAGGTGGTGCTGTTCTCACATAATCAGCCCTTGCAAAAACAGGGCTAAAAAAGTGCAAATTGAGCGAAATGAGGCATGGCTAAAATGCATGATCTGTTTGGTATTTTGAAAAAAAAAAAGTATAAATATGCCTTATATAGGTATGGTCCTACACTATATTATTAAAATATAGCATGATAGGTCCACTTTAAGATATATCCAAGATGCAAAGATTTGAGAAAACTACTAAATTAGCAATTCAAATGTTTTTGTAAAATTAGTGTCCCTTAACTGAAACAATTACATATAAGATAAGATAAGATACGATGGACCTTTATTAATCCCCGTGGGGAAATTCAGTAGTTCAAACAGCAACAGGGTAAGGATGAAAAACAGGACAGCACAGATTCACACAGATTAATAAAATCAAAAATAAAATCAAAGATAAAAATTAAAATGATGAAAAACTATGAAATAAGAAATGAATATGTGCCTACTGAATTGACCCTTGTAAGTGAGCTATACCCACATGTGCTTTTTAACTAACATAACTAAGCCACAGAGGCCTGAGGGGTAAGTTCCTTCAGTCCTTCAGTCCTTCTGTCCTGGGGAGTCCTCTGGACACTGGAGAGGTGGTGGGAGACAGGAGAATGGCAGCCAAGCTGTCCTCCCTGCTGGACAATGTGTCCCACCCCCTCCAGGACACCCTGTCTGCACTGTGCAGCTCCTTCAGCGACAGGCTGCTGCACCCCTGCTGTCTCACTGAGAGATACCGCAGGCCCTTCCTTCCTGCAGCGGTCAGGCTATATAACCAGCACAGCCCTTAGTAGCCATAAAACTAAATGATCCTATCCGCCAACCTGACACTTTTGACCTTATAACTATATATACAGGCTCTGTAAATACAATCTTTAGACGACTTTGATACACACTGGGGAGCTAATCAGGATGGTCCTGCTGAAAACCTACCCTCACAGTTCACACCTGTGAAGCACAGGGCTGAAAGTGGGTATGGGAGAGGAATAAAATCAGTGGGATGCCAGTTTACTAGACTCAGAGATGTCACCACCACCCACTTGGAAATACAAAACGTTGCGAATTTCTATTTCCCATCAGTCTACCCTGATTGTTGAAGAGTTTTTTGTTCAAATCTCTGATAATATATCAAATATAATTTAGACACCATTTTAAAAATAGCTTCACCAAATTGAGACTTTGGTTCCTTAATTTGATGGTTACATACTTTTCTACAATTTCGCAACAGAGAAGGCTGAGTTTGTATTACTGAGCCCAGCTTTGTCAAAGCTGACATACCAACACATCACACCTTCTTTATTTACATAAAAAAAAGAACATTTTTGAAATATATATTTTATGATGTGACTGTAAAACACTCTTTTTACCACCAGCTGATAGGGTTAGGGTGTACATGTTAAAGTAAACATTTTAATAAAACATGACACAATTTTTTTTTTAACAGAAGTCACAATATTGTATTTTTGGCAGTTTGATGAGTAGTATTAAGCAGAAGCATTTATTTTAGGTTTCTTTTTGACAATTACAACAATACAGGTCTTAAAAGTATCTTAGTAATTGGACAAAGAAAATATACCACATTGCTGGAGAACTGGATTAAACAAGTCTTCAATGATTGAACAAAGCCTGAGCATTCAAATTAAGCAGTGTAGAGAATATAAAGCCATGTTTAACACACATTTATGAAAAGATAGTTAGAAGGTTTAAAGATGGACATAGTATTTTCCATTTGTTGGACCAATACAGCTTCATTTCACAGGCACAACCTTGCAGTTCAGAGAGCTCTTGACCCCTGCACTCACCAAGACAAAGACAACTTCACAATCCTCTAGACCTTGAATTTGGAACCGACTTTTCTCAGTTATGTTGAATGTCTCATAGGGAGGGATCAGAACCTCGGCCTCTCGAACACCGTTGACTGGATAATTGTTCAGATATGCGCCATAACAGGTCTTAATTTTGAAGCAGGTCTTACTACCGAAGTTCGTCAAGTTTGATTTGATAGATGTTGAGGTAAAGGAGCCAAACCGAATTATTTTGTTGAGTTCGCCAGTAAATATATCTTTGGTTCGTCTGAAAGTAGAGTGACAGGAGTTGTTATTTAAGATCTGTATGGCAGATGTCAGCAGGTAATGTAAAGAGTGGTATTTGAATGATTTGGTATAGGAACTCCCTTTTGTCCGGACTGCAGTATTAAATTCCTTGTACAAAGTGTTAGCTGTGTAAACACAGATTGCACTAGTGTGATCTATGGTTAGAGCCTTATCCTTATCCTCTCTCTCATCAAATCCCCTTTTTGCACAAGATTGTGCCGCATTCCAGTGTTTTTTAAAACGTTTCTTTTCTTTTTGAAGGTATTTGTCCTTCACTATTGTCATCATTTGATCATTGCAGTCAAAATACATGTCATCAACCGAATCTTTAACCATGCTCAATGAGATTTTGGCTTCTCGTAGAGTGAAGTTAAAACGTATCTAAAATGGGAAAAGAGAGGAGAACAGACAATGATAAACGGGTACTTTGTTACAATCTTTAAAAAAAAATGTTGTGGTGGATGTTATTGCGTTGTGATGCCACACCCACCATTACATATTTTATTGAGTGAACCTAAATCAGTGAATAATGGTAAGTAACACTGCCACCATAGCACATGCTTACACTTGTGCAATATCCCTGTTGCTGTAGTTTCTCAAGAATACAATATTAAGCAAAATAAATGTCCATTAACTAATAAGTTAATGCAAAATGCACTGTTAATGATAATTTGTTCCCTAACCTGTTCAGGTGCATATAGAAGATTAATCAAAACAGATGCACAGATATTAAAAGCATAAACCACAGATCACTGCTTCCTCAAGTATCCTCTTAAGCATGATTCTAAATACAACATTTCACCAAATCTCTTAATGAAGAACATATTTTCTAGTATTTTTGCACCCAAAAATCATGGTAAATATGTAAATATATTTCCCTGCCATTGTTGGGAATGTCCACCCACTTCCACATGCTCAACTCACCGCCATGGAGTCAACAGGCATCATCCAGAAAATGATTAGACCCAGTGTTGCAAAGATCCACATGTTGCCCTCCATCACTGTAGTCAGGAAATCTGTTGAATCCAAGCAGATATTCAAAGCAAGTCACAAACAATCAGCTGCATCATCATTTGTACCAGTAACACAGATACGTTAGGACAGTGGCATGGCAAATGCAAAAAAACTATTTCAGAAAAAAAGTTATGATCAAAATATGATTTAAAAGTTCAACTCACCAGCCTTAAGGATGGGAAGATGTTCAAAGGTTTCAGACAACTGGTCTTCAGCATGTGTTCAGGGCTCATGGTCAACTTTATATATACCTTGCCTTCGTGACGGGTAGGTCACACATTTTCACACTTACGCCCACATTAAGCATATGGGAAAACTGTGTGCAGGTTTTGAAGAATTGGTGTGCGTGCAAATGAGTGTTTGTGTGGTGGACCACAGCAAACAAACATTCATGTCACTCAAGCAGAGATTGCAAAACCGAGATTATGAAGCAGCTTTTGACGGCATGCTATGCATGGGCAGTGGCGGCGCCAGAGATTTTCTTTTAGGGGTGCTGTGGGGTAGCTTGACGTTTCATAGAGGGTGCTCAAACATGTAGGGTTTCCCATTAATGTACCGGGCTACAGTTTTCTACTGCAACACTCCCCACGCACAGTATAACTGCGACTGTTACAATGAAGGCTCGATAATCAGTTCACGGCATATAGGTGTAAGCAGAGGTAAAGTGCAATTTTATAAGTGGGGGGTGGACCACATATCCTCTAGGGGGGTCCGGGAAGATTTTATTTTAAATATTTAAGTTAAAAGCATCAATCTGGTGCACTTTGAGAACAACATTTAGAGATCTATGTACACATCTCTCAACACCTACTGTATATGAAACATAACTGTAAACCGATTTTCTATTTCTTTATGGATATTTTACAAATCACTCCCCTTTTAAACTGTATTTTTGTTTCATACCTGTTTTTAATTTATTCTCTTATTTTGTTATACCTATAATGATCATATAAACGTGTGCCTCGGAAATACTTGTTTACTGTACATTAAGAGACCCACTGAGATAACTTAGACTAAAGTAAACTGTCTAAACACTGAGAGAGTCCTTTACCTCACTGAGCTGATGTTATTTGAGCCTCTCAGTCTGAGTTCTCCCTCCACCTTGTTGTTTAAAAAGCTCTTTATATCCGTTAGCGTAGCTAGCTAGCAACAGATGTTAACAACAACGATCTCGGTGCCGGTGCGCTCCCTCTCTCATGCATGCACACAAAATGGCTCGTGCCACACACACAAACAGAGCCGAGCTTGAATGAAACAGAGACCCAGAAGTACTTGTATTGTACTGTACTGTAGCATATTATTTTCGAATCAATCATTTTTCAAATTATGAATTGCAGACATAAAAAAAAGAAAAGACACATACATTTATTGGGGGTGCTTAGGGGGTGCTATGGCTATCCTAGGGGGAGCTACAGCACCCCCTAGCGCCCCCCTGGCGCCGCCTATGTGCATGGGGCCCCCTTGAGGGGGTTTCCCGACGTGTCATTGCAGTAAATTAAAGGGGGTTTCATGTTGTCGTTGCAGTGGACCGATTTAATCGACCTTCTTTCGGGGCTCCCTTCTGGTCCGGGGCCCCAAGTTGCCTGCCTTTCCTGCCTTGCCTACCGGCAAACGGCGCCCCTGGTAATAGGATGCCACTGTTGCAACAAGTCAGCTTGTGACATTTCTTCTCTCCTAGATTCCACGATCAAATGTAAGTGGTATTTTTGCAAAGTGGAAACGTTTAGGAACCACAGCAACTCAGCCACGAAGTGGCAGACCACGTAAAGTTACAGAGCGGGGTCGCAGATTGCTGAGGACCATGTATACTTAAAAAAGTGGCCAAAGCTCTGATGACTCAATAACTGCAGAGTTCCAAACCAGCTCTGGCATTAATATCAGCACCAAAACTGTGCACCGGGAGCTTCATGGCATGGGTTTTCATGGCCGAGCAGCTGCATGCAAGTCTTACATCACCAAGCGAATGCCAGGAGAACGTTACCTGCCTGACTGCATTATGCCAACTATAAAGTTTGGTGGAGGAGGGATAATGCTATGGGCTTGTTTTTTTGGGGTTGACCTAGGCCCTTTAGTTCCAGTGAAGGAGATTCTTAATGCTTCATCTTACCAAGTCATTTTGGAGAATTCTATGTTTCAAAATTTGTGGAAACAGTTTGGGGAAGGCCCTTTTCTGTTCCAGCATGACTGTGCCCCAGTGCACAAAGCGAGGTCCATAACGGCATGGTTGGATGAGTTTGGTGTGGAAGAACTTGACTGGCCCGCACAGAGCCCTGACCTCAACCCCATTGAACACCTTTGGGAAGAACTAGACATCAGTGTCTGACCTCACAAATGCTCTTCTGGATGAATGGGCAACAGTTCCCACAGACACACTCATACAATATTGTACAAAGCCTTCCCAGAAGAGTGGAATATGTTATAGCTGCAAAGGGGGGACCAACTTCATATTAATGCCTAAGATTTTGGAATGGGATGTCATAAAACCTCCTGTAGGTGTAATGTGTATGGTGTGGTGGGTTGACATAATTCACCCACGGAACCATGGGTGGGGGTATTGTTCCTCACCGACATTTTAGTTTATAGGACTTCCGGTTTTGCCGGTCAGTGATTTCCCCGGCTTGAGTTGTTTACTTTCTGTTCCATGCATAATAAAAGACTAGCTTTGTCTTTTGACACACCTTCTCTGACTCCCGTCTCTCGGCACTACATTGGTGACCCCGAAGTAAGTCTTGTGGAAGTATCCGAGACTGAACCGAACATGGCACATTTTCTCAAACTGCCGGAGTTTTGGGAGACGTCCGCGGCAGCATGGTTCGCACAGACGGAGGCTCAATTCGCCCTCTGCGGGATAACAGATGAAGGTGGCGGGGGGCACGGCCCACCTTTACCATCTGCTAGCGACACCCCTATTCGCACACAATGACGCACTGACATTTGCCTCGTTCGCATGTGTCCTCACTCTCACAGGGTGACAAGTATCAACACCTTCTCAGTGAGTTTCCCGGCTTAACGCAGCCCACCTTTTCTGCCGTCACTACCAAACACGGGGTCGAACACCACATTGACATTAAAGGCCCCCCAGTCTACGCTAGGGCCCGGCGGCTCAACCCTGACATGCTGGCAGTCGCCAAGTCGGAGTTCAACAACATGGAGCGTCTGGGCATCATCCGCCGCTCAGACAGCCCTTGGGCCTCACCGTTCCACATGGCCCCTAAACCAGCCGGCGGGTGGCGACCGCGTGGTGACTACTGCTGCCTTAACGACGCCACTACAACAGACCCATTCCCTCACATCCAGGACAAGTGGATCTGGTGCGGGGCTACCACCAGGTTCCGGTGCAACCCCCAGGGAGCTCAAGTACAGTGTGTTCAATAGGGAACTCATTGGCCTCTGGTTGGCGATTCGCCACTTCCGTTTCCTGCTGGAAGGCCGTGAGTTTACGGCGTTCGTGGACCACAAGCCACTCACATTCTGCATGTTCAAGGTGGCCGAGCCGTGGTCCGCCCGCCAGCAACGCCGGCTCTCATACATATCCGAGTACACCACGGACACCAAACACATTGCTGGTAAGACTAACGTGGTCGCGGACTGCCTCTCCAGAGCGGTCATCGGAGCTGTGCAGCTGGGCCTCGATTACCTCCGCATGAGCACGGACCAGGCCTCTGACCACGGGGTCCAGACCCTCAAGGCCTCGGACACAGGATTACGCCTGGAGGAGGTCACGGTCGGTGACTCAGGCGCAAAGCTGTGGTGTGACTTCTCCACGGGCCAGCCTCGACCGCTAGTCCCTGCGAACTGGCGCTGACCCGTTTTTGAGGCGATACACAACATTTCAAGGGCTTAAAAAGGACGTGAAGACCAGGGTCGACTCATGCGTGGCCTGTCAACTGGCTAGAGTGACAGCTGCCATACTAGAGTCCCTTTCGAAGTTTTTGCGGTTCCTGAGAGGAGGTTTGACCATGTCAATGTCGACCTCGTAGGTCCGCTGCCCCCCTCTCACGGTTTCACCTACCTCTTCACGATGGTGGACAGGATGACCCGCTGGCCCGAGGCCGTTCCCCTCACCTCGACGGCATGTTCTGACGTGGCCCGCGCATTCATCGGCACGTTGGTGGCGCGCTTTAGGACCCCGTCTGACCTCTCCTCTGACCGTGGCTCTCAGTTCACCTGGGAGCTCTGGAACGCTGTTGCAGAGGGTTTGTCTATACTTTTGTCTATATAGAGAATGTGTTGTATCTTTTGCATTTATATACTTGGTTCTTTGTCTTGGAGATGTAAATGCAATTGTGTTAGTTTTGTAGTGTACTATCAAAGTAGTTTTAAATGTATATAAATCATGTCTAACTTGTGTTTTTCTGTGTGATCCGGGAATAACTTAAAATGTTTTAAATATGTTTTGACATCAAAACATATTAAAACATTTAATTATACATGTTACAAACAATTTGCACTTTTTCAATAAATTCATGTAGTTTCTGAAGTTTAGATATGTATATTCCTTGATTAACAAGGAGAGTGGTTATAAGAGGTTAATGATAAGATTACATTTATTTTTGTCAAAAAAGAGACTCTGGACTATATTTTAATGTGTCTAATAATGGGTAAGCACAGGAAGGTTTCACAACAGAGTTGTTCCCACAGCTTTCTTCACACCTTCATGGTCTATCATGCTCTCTTTCACACTTTAACCACACAGAGGTTATACTTCTGCACCCCCCCCCTCCACATTCACACGATATAGCATGAAACATGTCAGTGTTCTTTTGTTGTGACATTTAATGTGTTACTTCTTGGAAACCGATGCTGATGTGTCATTTATGTGGTAGGCTAGCCCTTTGAGAAACCACCAGTTAAAAAAAAAATGTATTGTCTTTTGTGCATGTGAGAAAACACGTATGCACCACACCAGGCCCACGTGTGGCTCCTACCACTTGCAACTGGGATCCTGCATGACAAACCAAGAGCTAGCAAGCACATATTTCGTCTACGCGCACACACAGGAGAACTGCGCAAAATCAGCTGATCACAACATTCACGCTCTGTGTTCAAGCTGCTGCAGTTTCAATTACAACAAGGTGGAGCAAAACACACAGCTGCAAACTTACTCAGGGTGTTAATGGAAGAGTTAGCGGTGGAAGAAGTAGATCTTGTACTTGAGTAAAAGTAGAAGTACCAGAGTGTAGGAATACTCTGTTACAGTAAAAGTCCTGCATTCAAAATGTTACTCAAGTAAAAGTAGACAAGTATTATCATCCAAATACAGTTTCAATACCAAAAGTAAAAGTATTTATTTTGCAGATTGATCCATTTCAGAACAGTATGCAGTATGATATGTTTTATAATTATTGATGCATTAAAGTGTTATCAAAGCTGGTAAAGGTGCAGCTAGTTATAATGACTTTGTATACTGCATGGTAGCTTGTGAATTTACTCCAGGTGTAACTAAAGTCTGATTTAAGACTTGATTATATTTCACATCATTAATCCAAATCAGTAAAGTAACTAAAGGTATTACATAAATGTAGTGCTGTGAAAGTACACCATTTACCTCTGAAGTACACAGTAGCATAACATAGACATACTCAAGTAAAGTACAAGTATCTCAAAAGTGTACTTAAATACAGTACTTGAATAAGTGTACTTAGTTACTTCACATCTAAAATCAGATATGACTTCAAGTCATGTGATAATTTCTTAGTATTTGATCCTTCAACTATAGAGGCTTCTCAATTCTTAAATTTCCCCTCCTCGACTCCCCTCCTCGACTCCTATATCCTCGTGTCTTAGTCCCGCCCACAGTAGATGCGAGCGGAGGAGTCGAGGAGGGGAAGCAGCAGGCGGTTAGAGAAATGAGAACTCCTCTCCTCTGAGCAGTCATTTTAAAGAGACGTCCATTAATGATGACAGGAGGCACAGCAGCATGTCTGATGGACAGATGTGATCATGACGACTTATATATTTACTTTTAATTCATTGACAGTGCGGTATAATGAGACAATAAAAGGCTATAGACACACACACACACACACACACACACACGCACACACACACACACACACACACACACACACACACACACACACACACACACACACACACACACATATATATATATATATATATATATATATTTATATGAATATATACAATTTCAGAATCAAACAAGTATGAGAGCACTCTCATAATAACGTAACACAATCAGAGACTGGATATATCCCCCCCTCTCTCTGGTCGCTGAAATGGGGAATTGAAATTACGGGCCAAAAGTTGTATTTACAAGTATTAAAAGTAAGCATAGGACACCAAACCAACCGAGACCCGTCTGTCCGCCGCATCTACGCACTGTACAACACGCACCTACACACTGTACCACACACACACCTACACATTGTAGGCCTACCACACACACCTACAGCTCCTAAAGCATAATCAGGCTACAGCCGTTGTGTATTTTATTATGTGAAGCACTAAATGGTCTTAGAAAAATATCGACTCTTTGTTTGTAGATATCTACTAAACTACAGCATACAAATACAGAGAGTAATGTAGGCCTGTTATACTGAGTGATATATATGTTACACATTGCTCTGCAGGGACGTGCACAGACATTTGGAGGGGCTATTGCTCTAAACTGGAAAAGTATATTTGTGTGGGCTTATCATGTTGATTCGGCCACAATAGAAAAAAGAAAAAAAACTCTCGCTCTCTCCAGAGGGGCAGGTCAGACAAAAATGGCAAACGGGCTGTTGCCCGGGCAACAATAGCCCGTACCTGTGCACGTCCCTGCTGCTCTGCTTTCTGCACGGACCTCACAGCTGTTCTCACTGGAAACGTCGCGATGAAAGCAGTTACTAAAATAATATCCAGGGGATGCATGCAGACCTGTCATTGGCTGAGATAAGTCCGGCCGTGCGTCAGTGTATCCTCGATCATAGCTCCTCCAGAGAGCCTCCTCGATGCTCGGTCCTCGATGTGCATTTAGAGAAATGAGACGTCCTTCAACATGAAATCCATTTCCGGGTCACTACCGGAGGACCGAGGAGTCGAGGAGTCGAGGAGTCGAGGAGGGGAAATTTAAGAATTGAGAAGCCTCTTTGGCCTCAGAAAATGCAAGGACTTCACATTTTTGGAGAAAGCAAATTGGAGGCTTAAACAGGGACAGGGAGGTGCATCTGCAGCATCTTCATCATCTACGCAAGAAGTGTAAATAGAGGACAGTGAAGGATAGTGAGGAGGACTGCACTTATTAAAACCACGCTTCGCGTGGGGTGAGTACCAAACACTGTCTCCTGGTACTCATCTGAGTATCTCACTAAAAAAAGTTATGTGCACCCCTGGATATAGCACTGCCACTGTTTTGAGGGGAGAGCCCTCAGAGCCCGTCCTTTAAATGTTTTAAAGGGGACCTATCATGCAAAATGCACTTTTGTACGTCTTTTATACATGAATATGTGTCCCCGGTGTTTCAGGGAACTCACCAAGTGTCAGAAAACACAACCCTCTCTATTTTCCTCCATACCCAAATCTCTAAAAAAGGGGCTGCAACGGATCTGATCAAAACTGATCCAGATTTGAACACTTTCCTGACGTCAGGAAAGTGGCGCTACGGCTATTGGGCCAACTCCACCAATCAGGAGGAGACAACCACGGCATTGCCGTTCGAAAGTGCTGGAGACGCTGTAGTACATATGCCAGGCCTCTAGATGGTGCTGTTCTCACAGAATCAACCCTTGCAAAAACAGAGCTATAAATTGTCAAATTTAGGAAATGAGGCATGGCTAAAATGCATGATCTGTTTGGTATTTTGAAAAAAAAAAAGTATAAATATGCCTTATATAGGTATGGTCCTACACTATATTATTCAAATATAGCATGATAGGTCCACTTTAATATACTTCCATGCTGGATCCTGTTCTATTTTACACTCCATTTGTAAGAACATTTACTGAACTTTAAACAAATAATGACAACTATTTGTAACTATGGATATGTGTGTGTAATTGTAAAGCACTGTCACTGTTTGAGGGGAGAGCCATGTAAATGTGGTTCGATAACCCATAACATGATTTAGAATGTTCTCAAAGTATGTCTCTTTTACAGTAAAATGAATAAATGTAATTCTGATATAACCTGTTATTCTGGCCAGAGGTGGCTCAGTACCTTTTGACAACACCGCCATCTAGTGCCATCATTCTGTAGACTGACTATATTTTGTATTAAGCCAACCCTTTAACAGAAAGCTTCTTGCAATAAGTGGAATCAACCATGAAGATAGTCTCAGAATAGCCTAATTCACGGCATCAAGTAAGCTATACCATTTTCGAGGGAACATAATTAGCTTACCAAGAGCATTTTAGTAGATAGACATGCAAGATTTTCAATCTGTTAAAAATGTTGGTGCTTGAGTTTAAAATCAAATTCTGGTCATATTTAAACATTTCAATTGCGTTTCTCCTACAATGAGAACATTTGTTTATATATGGAACATATATGTTACTACATATAAACCGTCCTTTTAATGTTTTAATATACTTCCATGATGGATCCTGTTCTAGTTTACACTCCATTTGTACAACTTTGAACAAATGACAACTATTTGTAACTTTGGCCTATGTGTGTGTAATGGTAAAATAAGACCAGAGTGAAAAACGGAATTCCCTCTTGTGGATTAATAACAGAAGATCTTAATCTTTGAAATTAACCAAAATTGAAGAAAGATAAAAAAAATTGTTTTAAAAAAATCTTATAACAATGCTATAATGATCTGTACATCATAGCTGAGAGTTGATTGTTATGACATTCCATCATTAAACAATTATTTTCACTAAATGGTGAACTGCTCTTTAGATTTAAGGCTGGAACAGAACGACTGTTTAAGATATATCCAAGAAGCAAAGATTTGAGAAAACTACCAATTTAGCAATTAAAATGTTGTTAAATTAGTGTCCCTTAACTGAAACAATTAGATATGTGCCTACTGAATTGACCCATGTAAGAGAGCTATACCCACATGTGCTTTTTAACTAACATAACTAAGCCACAGAGGCCTGAGGGTGAGGGGTATATAGTTCCTTCAGTAGGAATAATGAAACCAATCACTTCAGTAAAGAGCTTTAATGATTAAATAAAAAAAAAAAAAACACACATGCAGAAAGTTCTTCAATGCAAAATGAACATTGTGTCATGTTGCTGTTCACTGCTGACGCCTCGCTGTTGCCCAACACAGTAAGTCGCTCTTCCTCAAGTTTCCGTGTTCCATGGCCAACATGCGGCTCCTTGTCTTTGGGATTACTATTGTTATTATCGGCCACCTGTGTGTCGTGTCAAAGTCAGGTTGCTGTTGGCATTGGACACCTTGACGTTGTTGCTCATGGTCAGGTTGTCTGAGAAAGTCAGGTTTCTCCCGATGAAGGTAATTGGGAGGTCTGCCACAGCAGCCACAATTTCATTTAATGTAAAGCCTCTTTGAAAGTGTCGCCAGCCATCAGGTTGTTGGTGCCCCTGTGTGGTGAATTGTTATCGCTCTCCATTTGATGCACTTTTGGTCTGTTTAAGGACATGTTTAAAAGTTTCATTTGTTCAACTGATGCCTCTGATTAATCTTCACTGGTTTCCAGTCGAACTGAGAGAAAGAAAAAAAAAGATATGTATTTGTCAACAGGCACATATTATAGAGAACTTATTGCATCCTTGGTGTCACAGTATTTACATTTGGGATTAAATAATTTTCTGCACGACTTTAAGGGAACTAAAGTGGCTGTTCACTTAACATTTGCAAGACAATGTATTATTAATAGAACATTCAGATTGAAAACACAAAAGCCTGACAACAAAAATCTTACTTAAAGGTCCCATGTCATGGCCATTTCTACCGATCATAATTCCATTGTTGAGGTCTACTAGAATAGATTTACATTGTTCAATTTTCCAAACTCACATTGGTTTCTCATACAGCATCTCTGTTTAGTATGTGTATTCACTCTCTGTCCTAAACGCCTAGTTGGAGCCCCTGCCCCCCCCCCCCCCTGTGTTTATGTGTTACAATGGCGTTTGTTAGCAACCAGAAAATGACAAACAGATGAGAATGCTGCGTGGGGTCTGGGTGCCGTGTTGGCGGGACGTTGCGGGGCTCGCTGCTGAGAGGAGCGGACAGTGTGAGCTGGATTACTGGTGTTGTTTCCTGGCTACTGCGTGGGGTCTGCGAGACAGCGAAACCCAGCCCGAACCCAGCCTGAGCAAACACACACACCCGCAGCCTGCCTGTGAGTCTGTGTGTGTGCACACACACACACACACACACCTGCAGCCTCCCCGCATCCCGCCGCCAGATTGAGTGTGTGTGTGTGAGGAAGTCCGCGGATTGGTCCAAACGTAACGGCTCCGCGCACGTAACGTATCTGCGGAGCCGTTACGTTACGTCACTATACCCAATACGTCACTGTACCCAGGAAGAAAAAGGAAAATCTCCAACGAGGCGTTCTGGGGCAGCATCAGTGGCGTCGCCTGGCCTGGGCATCCGGGGCTTTAGCCCCGAATGTTTTTTCTGTAGCCCCGGACAATTCTCCCTCAATAATATAATACATTAACCGTGCTTTACGTGAACCTCATCATGACACAAGAGAGGACGGCAGCACTGTAATTTCCCGTGTTCAGTGAATGCAACAGAGGCATGACACCAGACCAATCAGAGAGTTGCATGGAAATAAACGTGTGCTTGTGTCATTCAAGCTCGGCTCTGTGTGTGTGTGGCAATAGCGCATTTGTGTGATAGAGAGAGAGGGAGAGAGAGGGGAGAGAGGGGGAGGGAGGGACCGTGCCAGCATGGACCGTGTTGTTAGCATCTGGTTAGCTAGCTGCACTAACGGACATAAGGAGCTGTTTGTTCCACAAGAAGCTGGAGGAGACTCAGGTGAGCTAAAGGACTCTCTGAGTGTTTAGATACATAACTTTAGTCTAAGTTATCTCAGTGGGTCTCAAACGGTTTGGGTGCTGAGAGAGGTATCCATAGATCTCTTCATTTTGCTCTCAAAGTGCACCAGATTGATGCATTTAACTTCAATATTTAAAAACAAATCTTCCCGGGGGAGCATCCCCCCGGACCCCCCTAGAGGAGGTGAGCCCCCCACTCATAAAAAATACCACTTTACCCCTGCCTATATGCCGTGAGCTGATTATCGAGCCTTCATTGTAACAGTCGCGGGTGTACTGTGTGTGTGCGTGTGGGGAGTGTTGCATTGAAAAATGCCACTGTAGTGCCGCCGCCACTGTGGGCTAAGCCCCGAATGTTTTCAGGTCCAGGCGACGCCCCTGGGCAGCATAGACAGGTCTTTTCTGTGTTTGAGTTTTACTCGCTACAGGGTGTACTTTGATGGTTTGTGACTCTGCAGACCGTTTACATGCAGAAAAAGCTACATAGCACACAAGGGGACGGGTAATAACCGGAAAAGCATGACATGGGACCTTTAAGCACATTGTGATGCAAATAACTCAAGCTCTGTATACACAAAAACAAATCCTGGAATGGATGAACTTTTAATCATTGCCCGCTTTTCAACTTTAATACTATAACTGATAAAAGGCCCTCTCCGGCCAAAGAAAATGCCTTTAGAAAAATACTAAATTAAAAGAATAATGTAGGCTACCTCAATAAAGATATTTGAGTGTTCCCCATCCCACATAATCACCCCCTGCCATAATTACACAAGCACACCCAACCAATGCCACCTTTTCCAGCACTCTCTTCTCAATAACCCAATACACTCAATCTTTAATTGCAAATAGAACATGATATTCAGCCTTAGTGTGTGGGTGCATCGAATATTTTTCAAGGCAAAGATACGTTAAACCCACTGCAGCCTTGCACTTCGCCAGGAGAGGTCGCTGTAACTGAAGCTTCGAGAAATTAACCTATTTTCGAAACAATTGTCCAAGTGGTTCGATGCTTCATTCAAAGCTTAATTTGCCCATCACTAATAAATACCTTTGGCAAGCCAAACTGTCAGCACACAAATAATCAAGGCCCAAACAGTTCCCATCACTTCAGTCAACAGGAGAAAATGCTGTCTGTGCCGCATGTCAGGTTAAATACCCCATCATGCAGGTGGCACAGCTGTTGCTGATCAGCTCTAATTGGCACTCTCTTCAGAGAGCCACTGGGTGTTTCTCAATCGCGAGTACGCTTGCTTGGTAGCACATGTCTGCCGAGCATCTTGCTTCAGAAGCGAGGCAAGAATACTTCCTCACATTTAGAAAACTAAGGGCGTTTCTCAATCGCGAGTAAAGCTGCTCCAGAGCCACTATTTCAAGCATACTACGTCATCGAGTGCCGCCGAAGTACTGTTCCAATCTCCAGCATACTTGGAAATCTACCGAGCCCGGCGTACGCCGTTTGGAGAAATATCTAGGCTGCACATGAGTAGACTCCGCGGTCTTAAAATCCCCACAATGCTTTGCGCACGGACCAATTTCCCCAAATCTGTGGCGGAAGATGTAAGGCGGGGCCTCTCATATGACGCACACCTGCACACTTGCTAGCCTGTTCCACTCTTTGTTTTCCGAATGGCAGGAAGTATTCTTGCCTCGCTTCTGAAGCAAGATGCTCGGCAGACATGTGCTACCAAGCAAGCGTACTCGCGATTGAGAAACACCCAAAGAGTGGAACAGGCTAGCAAGTGTGCAGGTGTGCGTCATATGATAGGCCCTGCCTTACATTTTCCGCCACAGATTTTGGAAATTGGTCCATGCGCAAAGCATTGTGGGGATTTTAAGACCGCGGAGTCTACTCATGTGCAGCCTCGATATTTCTCCAAACGGAGTACGCCGGGCTCGGTAGATTTCCAAGTATGCTGGAGATTGGAACAGTACTTCGCTGGCACTCGATGACGTAGTATGCTTGAAATAGTGGCTCTGAAGCAGCTTTACTCGCGATTGAGAAACACCCACTGCTATGTTGAGATGCAACACTTCCTGTTTCAAACATAAGCAATGGATCAATGCTTTATGTATTATTTCATATTAGACAAAAACAATCTCACATTGGGTCCAAACACAGATAAGCTTAGTGAATGTATAAAGAAAGGACATTTTATATACCTTTACTTAACAGACAACTATAGAAGCAACAAAAGGCTGTATTTGGTAGGATGCACTAAGAGAATTGAAACATCTGAATGAACCAACCACTATCTGTGGATCAAAAACATAGTACAGTAAACAGCTTTTCAATCGCAGTGAAAACATTGTTTTGATCAAGTACACGTTACACTACCATCATGAAGTAAAAGTTTTTTGCACAATGTAATGTAGAACAAATACACTGTTCATGTTTAGAATGGTTATTTATGCAATTATATCGAGTTGCACAACTCTCATTGCCCTTTCACAAGGTCTGGACCTAAAACAAAAATATATCGCTGCTTACCAGAAACCTCTTTGCTTAGAGGCAACTCAAAAAATCGATTAAACTCAACAAAAAATGTTTTAGTATAGCTATCCTTAGTAATACCTGGTATGTCGCTCTGCGTACAGTTGTTTCTTGCTTTGGGCTGCTGGTGGAGGCCATTTAGCTAATGCTATATAAACACACTTATAAAAACCATCTCTGTTATACAGTTTGTATGGAAACAGATTAAGTGCAATATTGATCAAGATTCTGCCCACTGAATACAAGTATTAGTTAAGTCAATGTCATATTGTTAGGACAACAATAATACAAGTAATTAAGAATGTGTATCGGGTTTAGCATTTGTTATAATTCATTGCAGTGGTCTGATGCTATATTTCTAATAGGCATTTTTCACAGAAAAAGCAAAGGTGTATTTAATAGCATGAATGATAGCTGCATTCCATGCTGGGCTGGCTGGAATAGCTTACTCTGACACTTGGCACTGAGCCATTGCTACTGTCATGAATTTCACATATGCTTTTCCCACTGTGACATGTCAAATGTCTCCTGTTAAGAAAGGCAGAAAGGCAGTTCTCACAGCAGACATTTGGACTTGTCATCGTAGGAAAAGCACTGGTAACTAATGGCGCAAACGATGACTGCTTTCATTTCAATTGTTACAGTCAGAGTGACCATGATTGGAATTCAGCCAACAATATTTGTATCTTATCTACACCTATGATTGTCCTAGTGTGAAGTCAAAATGTATTTTGTGAGAAAATATAGCTATGATGTTTCAATACATTTCCAGCAGATGGCAGCATTGTCCTATTATTTGACCCCCATTCTCTAACAAGGTGAGAAGTTTTCAACGCTATGCTTCTGTTTGTCTGTGAGCATGTGTGTGCAAAGCATGTCGGTAAACCTAATCCCTTCAGCATTTTGATTAGTTTATCCTCTGTAGCGGCAACACAGTAAGAAAGGGTGGAGAACCGGGAGGAACGAATGGATTGCAAACACAGAGGGAGGGAAATATGATACAAGATGCTCTGAAAGCCGATACAAAGCTAAAACATGGGCAAGAGTGGGTTTGTTTTCCGGATAGAAAAAAAAGGTTGGCATGATTCTCCTGTCACACTGCAGGCCTAGCAGAGAGAATAGAGGAATACAGGCAGAGCAGGTGGATATTGTGAGAAGACAGGAGCAAAGAGTAAGCCAACAGGAGTTAACAAGGATTGTTGGGGAGAAGATTTTTGGTTCAGCTGTGGCATAGGAGAGCATGAGAAGAACACAGTGATAAAGCATAAGAATAGAGCCGGTAGAGAATGAGTGCTGTACAAAACTTACAAAGCAAGGTAAGAGTGTGTGTATGTGTGTGGGTAGGCAGGGTGTATTGTTCAGTGAATTGGCTGCAGCATGCCCAGCTGAGAAAAAAAGGAATGAATGCATGCAGCTAAAAAATGCAAAAGGGGGGTAGAAGTGCAGGGGTCAGTAGTATGGATTGAGAGGAAGGGACTTGTGAGACAGATCGCAGGGTACATACTGTATAACTGATACAGATCTAGCAGAGAGAGAGAGAGAAAGGGAGAAATAGGTGGTCAGGAAAATGTACGGCAGCAAGAGAGAGAGTGGTATCCATGAGAATTTGTGTTTGTGGGCAAAAAGGAAAACATGGTGTAACTGTGAACATTATTGTATGCCGTTTCAGTATACTGTATACAAATTGAAGGGAATATGTTGAAGACTTCCTACAAGGTAATTCAGCAGTGATGCATTGTTAGACATAACGATAACAGGTTGAAGCAAAATAGAAAAACTGTTCTGGGATGACATAAAATGGACTGATGTTTGGAGAAGTTGTGACGGAGGGACGAAAACTGCCAAAGAAAAGTAGAAAGAAGTGGTTTACTTTCATTGAGATCAGACAGACCCAAGAATACAGAATGGAGGGGTACATTGGAGAATGAAGAGAGAAGAAGAGAGACGCAACAAAAGAGGAGGGATAGGAAGTGTATAGGTAATATTTTTCTGTGAGTTAGTGCCAGTAGATAGAAGTGGTCGTTTTCAAGTGGGTCACAGAGGCTGCAGAAACAGACATTTATCATATGTGACAGCACAGTAATGTGTATGTGTGTTGGTGTGGTATCTCTCCCTTGTTCCCCTTGCTTTTACATACAGTTTTAAGGTGTGTGTGTCTGTGTGTGCATATTACAGGTGTGTGTGTGTGCATATTTTAAGCCAAGCAGCATTGACAGGCCACAGATGCTGCAGCAGGAGGTGACGTGAAGGTGTATCTTCTACATGTCTCGTGCTTCTCGCGCCTCCATTTTTGTCTTTTTTCTACTCATCAGTTTAACCATCTCCTGCTTTTTCCTCTCTCCCATCTCATTTTACAACCTCATCTCTGTATTTTGTGTTTTCAAATGTTTTATTTTTTCACAAACACACTGTTGTATTCTCTATTTCAATATGACTCGTGAAATGCAGTGACCATGGTCTCCCAATTATTATCATTTCCAGCTATGTGAGACTGTGTTGCACAAGAAATTAAATTGCTACTGCGATTATTGTTGCCTGTTATTGAACATCAGATAAATCAGTTTTTGGTTTGTTTCCTGTACTGATGACCCATAGATTGCATGTTTGGTAAATCAGCGGACGTAACAAGGTAATGCTAATGCAGAGAGACTGGGCCTTTTCCGTCCCATCGATGCTCACTTTCTATCAACCCTTATTCTCCTCTGATTTATGACTTCTTTCCCTTTGTCTCTCTGCCCTTCTTTTTTTCTCTCTGGTTTACTATCAGGTAGCAAACATTGTCAGCAGCAGCGGCAGTAGTCCCCAGTGCCATGCTATCACTCTCACTTCCTGCTGTACTTCAAATGAATTGCTCTGAAGATAACAGTGGTCGGGAGTCAGAAGTCACGCTGAAGTTTCCAGAAATTATAATGAAGACACTGTGCAAGCAATTGTGTGTGTGTGTGTGTGTGTGTGTGTGTGTGTGTGTGTGTGTGTGTGTGTGTGTGTGTGTGTGTGTGTGTGGTGTGTGTGTGTGTGTGTGTGTGTGTGTGGTGTGTGTGTGTGTGTGTGTGTGTGTGTGTTGTGTGTGTGTGTGTGTGTGTGTGTGTGTGTGTGTGTGTGTGTGTGTGTGTGTGTGTGTGTGTGTGTGTGTGTGTGTGTTTATGTGTGTGCTAGTGTTTATTTATGCTAAACACCCTGGTACAGATTGATTGAGCTGCAAGTGGAAACAGAGGCATACAGGCTTCGCAACTGATGAAAACGGACATGAGGACTCTGGCGAAAACACAGATGATGATTGACAGAGAGCAAATGAATGAGAATTGCAACCAATTACTTTAAAAAAAGATGGCTTCTGAATTAAATACATAGTTCCTACACTCTGCTGTAAAATGAAATATGACATAAGGCGTGGTTGGAGCTGCAGTGAAAATAGCCCCATCCTAAAAGGTAAGACTCAGCAGGCAACAGCATCTTGTCACCGCTAATGCAGACCCAGTAGATTTGCCCCATTTACCCAAATTAAATTCCTGTGCTGAGTATTATACTCTATTGGGAAATGTTCTGAGCCAGCAGGAAGTGACAAATTAAAACTCAGGAATCCTGACTCCTGAATGGCGAGTGAGCCCTCTGAGCTGCATATCTTTCCTCCCTTTGGTATATTTGGTATTTAGGAAATCATCACTGACTGGCCAGGCTGCTGTAGCTGAGTGCCATTATGAGTTTAGTGACCTCACAGGATTTCAGGACTCATCAACTTGCAAATTGCCTGATGCCTGTGTAAAAAAAACGTACACACATTTAGGAATATATACTGTGTCAGTTGTAATGATTGTGTGCAACTGCAGACATACAGTATGACAAAAACAATACTAAATTAAAATGTTACACATGTTACCTTTGATTTAATGGAATCTTCTCTTTTTTTGAGTCCAGGCAGCAATTGCTTTTTGATGGCAACTAGAGTGATGGTTTAAATTGCAGACATTATTGGTAAAACAGGTGTAGGTTCTAAACCCTAAAGCAGCTCAAGGAATGTTAATACACATTAGCAGGGAACTCCATTAATTTCACACATCAAAGTCTGTTTAAAGGTCAGTCTGTAGTTACACCTTCTATAGCTCGATCCTTATCTCTGTTTGAGGCCTATAGCTTGAGGCAACAATAATTGCTTCTTGTATAACACACAAGAATCGCTGGTTAAACTGTCTACAATTTGGTGTATTGTAGATGCCAGATCCTAACATGGAAAACAAGGTGTTGGTTCTTTGCATCCATTTTAGTACTTTTTTTGTCCATTGTGAGTCAAATAACATGTTGAAGTTGGAGTATCTTTAAGTTAATTAATAAGCCCTATGATAGTAAAAAAACAAGGACATTTGTCACATTTGCAGTAGATCGGAGTGGAGGATACAGGGCATGCTGAGATGTTATGTGACTGGAGCATTGAAAGGAATTATACTTGGAAGAGCCATAGAGTTTTTCTGGTCGTATTGACTCGATCTTAATTTGAAATGTATCCCACAGTCTGCGCACTCACTCTTGGCAGTGACTTCCACTCAGATTTGCAGTTTAATTTCAAGGGGGATTTATTTTGGGTTTGTGTTTAGTTTGAAGTGTGCTCCCCAGCCCATATTATCCACTGGACTGAACGAATGCTACTGGGAATGTTTTTTTGAAACCTTTCCCACAGTAGCGTTTGCAAGTCTAGGTAGAAGTTCACTTTATAGTAGGCGAGTGTTTATTTGCACTATTTGGATTTTTCTGGTGTTTAATTTGAAAATTATTGCAAATTGTTTGGGTTGAAAAAGGCCTGATGAGAGGCATGCTGCTTTTTGTCCTTGTGGAAAATGTGGGGGTGCCATGTTCCAGCGTGTTTAGTTCATTACTAACTTAATCTGTAATGGCTGTGAGGTCCTGCCTCGAGAGCATGGTGCTACATAGGTTGGTATCTGTCTTGCTGTGTGAAAAAATGCTGACTGACATCCTGCATAGTGCTGAAGCTTCCTGCTAAAACCCATAACGCAACCTCTCATCCTGTCTGTCTCTCTATACTCTAGCCACTGATTGTGTCTGCATCTGCTCTCTTTTTTACAATACATCTTTCTTCTTTATCTCCAATAGACAATCACCTTGTTCTCTCTCGACAGTGTATGTCACACAAATATAGTTCTTAATGCAGGCAGACGCACATGTACGTATACAAAAACACATACAACCTGTGTTTTCTGACGCCCGATCGTCTCTGGCAGAAAAGATTCTGTGCAGGTACAAAATAGCATTAGTGACCAATGCTTTTCTAAATCCAGGCGAAAAATGGTGACAAGCAAAGTGTAAGTAATTAGATTTTTCAAAAATGTCAGTATCTGTGTACTTCTTCTCCACCAGAAAAGAGCAAATTAATAAATATTGAAACATTGATTAACTGCCGCTTTTGTCCTCAAACCCTGAACAACTTTTTTTTCAGCAGGGGAACAAGAACAGAGAGTGTCTATGTGTTTGTGTGTGTGTGTGTGTGTGTTCCTGTGTGTTTGTGTGTGTGTGTATGTGTGTGTGTGTGTGTGTGTGTGTGTTTGTAGGTAATAATAATCTAGACACACACACACACACACACACACACACACACACACACACACCTGAATATTATCTTTCCCTCTTGATGTTGTCATAATAACTCATTACATCTGATTAAAGTTATTAAAGATCAGATGTCCGATGTCAGATAGCCTCCAGGACATAGTGGGCAATATCTAAATGTGTGTTTATACACATTTGACTTTTCGGCCAGGCGTACATGAGCGCACTTTGTGTAAGCGCACTTGTGCATATGTGGCTACGAGGCTCATTACATCTCTCACATGTATGTAGGAGGTGAGCACACCATGAGCAGCCATCATAGGTCATAAACATAGTATTTTACTCCAAGCTGAATTTCTCTTCTTTCTCTCTTTATTTAGTGGTTTTCCTAAATATATATTAAAAATTAAAAATTCCCACTTACCTGCCAGTGACATATTATATTTCCCCTAGGGGACAAGTATTGTGTTTAACCATGACATTCCTGCTTGTGTAAGGGTAGACAGTAAAATGAAAATGTTTTTTCCACGCTATTGAACATGGAATAACTCTGCATTGAACTCTAGTTCTTTGAGGGATGGGGAGTTATGGTTAAAGGTAGGGTAGGTAAGTTTGAGAAACCGGCTCGAGATCGCTAGAATTTGAAAATACACAACCTGAGAAAATCTGCCACTTCCTTATAGAGCCCCTCCTCCAACACACACGAACGCGCACATGACCAATGAGGGCACGAGATAAGTTTGTGCACAGATGGAAGGCTGACAGGCAGGTAGGCCATCCAGTTATTTTAGCCGGGCCGGCTAAAATGATTGGTCGTGCTTTTTACAGTACTACGGCTTCCACAGATGACATTTTTTATGGATTTTTTGTCAAAGCACTTAAGATATTCATTGCTATCGGGATGTTAAGAGCATTCCATGGAATATAACAAAAAGTGTATCTTGAGCCGGTTTTTCAAACTTACCTACCCTACCTTTAACTCTAATAATTTTATTTATGCAGATTACTTGGTTATTTTCTCTGCAGAGCTGTTCCTGGTTGTTTGACATCAAATGTAAGGCTTCAAATAAAATTAAAGCTGCAAGCAGCGTTGAGCGGGTCTTCGACGCTCCGCAGGCTGTTGTCCGCACGTCGACGTGTGTGTCTAGGTGTCTCAAGGACTCGGCCGTTGGCAAACGTGGGAAGTTTCAGGCCGATCGGACAATGTATTTAGGAGTTACAGCAGTATCATAAACATTGTGTTTGATGGCGAGTGATCTGTCGCCATGGCAACGGAATTTGATGACACCCGATAATACGCCTAGATGTGTTGAGGGCTGCATCGTTATCAAACCTGTGAAGTTTTGGGCCGTTTGGAGCATGTTAACTGGAGTTATGAGAAAACCGTGTTTCACGGCGACCATTTTGTTACCATAGCAACGACATTTGACAAATCTAAAAACTGACACATATATGTCTCGAGGGCTTGACGGTTAGCACACATGTGAAATTTGAACACTTTTTTACCATTTACACAGGAGTTAAAGCAATATGGTGCTTAACGGCGAGGGATGCGTTGCCATGGCAACAGCTTTTGACGAAAACTCACTATTGTCATATTGAGGTGTTGAGGGCCGGACCATTAACTGTCATCTGCAGTCTCGTGCCGTTTGGACCATTTTCCATTGATTTAAGACAACATTGTGTTTTATGGCGAGGGATGCGTTGCCATGGAAACGGCATAGGGTGAGATCTCAGATTTCACGTAGAGCTGTTGAGGCATGCACCGGTGATATAAAAGTGAAGATTGGGGGACGATGGGACCGTGTCCATTGGAGTTACAGCGACACCGTGTTTTATGGCGAGGGATGCGTTGCCATGGTAACGCCATATTAAGTAACATCACATTTGACGTAGAGCTGTTCAGGGCCGCAGTGTTAACCATCACGTGAAGTTTGGTGGCGTTCTGAGTATGTCAGTTGGCGTTATGACATCATCGTGTTCCATGGCGAGGTATCGCCTAGCATCGAGCGAATGCGAACTTTGGCGCCAAATCACGGCTACGCCGTGCGAAAGAAAAAAACTTCCGTGATAACTTTGAATTGCCCATGTCTCGAGACGCTACCCGACGAATTTCGAGTCGTACGGATAAAGTCCCTGGGAGAAGATAGATTTCGTGCGGAGGACGAAAAACGCGATAAATCGCGTTTTTCCGACGCCAAATTCAAAATGGCCGGCTTCCTGTACGTTATTTTATACACCTCCAAGAGGCTTTTTGGTTTGTCTCCGCACCCTAGATATGCGTAGCGAGTTTCGTTTGTTTACGTGAAAGTTAAAGTGGGGGGAGTTTACGTTAAAAACGGAAGTGGGCGTGGCCTACGCAATTTTTGACGCAAAGTTCCGGAACCAATTACACATCTGAAGTTGCACCACTTCTGACGCGCGTGCAACATTTGGTGAGTTTTCACATATGTTGCGGGGGTCAAAGGTTTATCGGTCGCTGTGCGACCGATTTCAATAGGGTCTTCGCCGACCTAGGTCTCAGACCCTAATAACAGAAAATGACTGTTTCCCCGTCGTAAGGCCGAACAAAATGGTCCTCATTTTGCAGGGGGCTATACATTATTTGGGATATCAACATTACAAATGATATGTACAGTATTTGCATGCATGTGCTGGTGCATGATTATTAATTTGTTCATCCACTTTACAGTACGTCCAGTGGTCTCTCTAGCTAAATATGTCGTGAGTCAGGGAGATAACCCGACTATATAAATGTTAGGATATAAGCTCAAGGCACTTGTGTACATTTGAATGTATTTAAATGTCAAGGTGTCAATGTATTTCTGTTTAAAGCTTTCCATATAAACATCAACTCCTCATGTATGGCATAGGTATTAAAAGTACAGTAAAGACTTGCAGATGTCATAAGAGTGTTTTGACTGCAATGTAAAAAGATGCAGGAGATGCTGATCATGATGTCATTGACAATTGTTTTAACATTTCTAATTCTCTTCTTTTCTGTATGTTTTTATATGTGCATACATGTATGCTTTTTGTGTTTGTCTTGAAATAAAGTGTCGATTATCAATTATTTAAAAAGTGACAGGAAGACCATGCAGAAGAAAACAATCATTGCTAAAATTATGAGGCCATTAGTTTCAGTTTTAAACGCATTATCCACAATTCAGTCACATCGCTGGTGGATAATCTCCCTTGAATTTCTAGAGAAGCCTGACATTTCCTCTGTGAGAACAGATTCATGATGCTTTCAGTACATGGGTCCAGGTCAATAGCAAGGCCATCATTTGCGACTACCTCTATAGTTAAAGGGCCTTTCCATTCCAGTTCAATTAAACTTAAGTCATTGTTTATGGAATGCCGTTTAAGCCAAAATTAAATAAATATATAAATAATTAAATAAATACATATAATATGCCTATGAAATAAATAAGGTTATGAAATACATTCTGAAATAAATAAATAAGGCAATAAATATATATAAATGTACATTTAAATATACATTTATTTATTTTATGGGACTTTTATTTCATAATGCCATATTTTTTTTTTTCAGGGGACTTTTATTTCATAATGCCACATTTATTTATTTCAGGGGACTTATTGTATTTCATAATGCCACATTTATTTATTTCAGGGGACTTGTATTTCATAATGCCACATTACATTTCCATTTCTTATATTCAAATGAACGGGGCGTGGTTAGCTCACAGATCCAGACCAAAGCAACAGCACCACAACACCGACTCAATAGCTCTTGTTTCACACTCCAGTAGTGGTTTGCAAACTGCCAATAAACCAAACCGGTTCCGGTTCAAGAACCGTTCTTGTGCTTTTCTGGCGCTTAACTGGTTCTTCTCTGGTTCTGCCCCTTTTCCACCAAACCGGTTCCAGAGCCAGTTCCGGGCTACAGCCTGATTTAGCTCTGGTTCTTCCTGTTTCAGCCGCAGAGGAGCCGGCTCTAAACACCGAAAACCGGTTCTTAGCTGACCCCACTTGGCTGCCCGGCAAGAACCAAGAACCATGCTCATGTCGGAGGGGGACGAGATTAACCTGAGCCATAATAACAGTTCATGGCGAGTACGGAAAATGAAAGAGTAACAAGCAGTAGCGCTGAGCAAAGTGACTAGAACGCAAAAACACACTTTATAAAGTCAGGCAACACTAACCAGGCTTCGTGTGATTCTGTTTATTTGTGCCTTACTTTGACCATCCGTTCATTGTCATGGATCATTGTGGAGAGCAGGCAGAAGTTTTGTTTTGTATTATAGCAGCTATCGGATGGAATCAATACATGGGCTGCACAGGTTGCCATGTCCGACTATCACAAGTAGAATCATAATGAAAAGGTAAAATGTGTCTGTAGAAAACATCTTATGCCATCATAGGATAGCAAGTAGTCAAGATAGTCAGATTAGCTTCGGTTGCTGTTGTATAACTGCGGTCAACTCAGCCGTCTCTCACGTTCGCTTGGTCAAATCAGCAGCTATTCATTTTTGAGTGCGCAATTAATAGCGCCTTCACGGTAATCGCTGTACAAGAGTAAAATAATGCATGTTTTTTTCTGCTTTATTTGCTAAACAAGTAATTTGTTATTTGCTAAACAAGTCATTTGTACCAATAGACCTCTCTGTTTCATTTATTCTACTCTGTATAATTGTTCTGAAGTTATTCTAGCTAAAACTGGGCTTTTGTGAGATTTTAAATCTCAGATCTGCTCAAAATAACCTGTTACATATAGGACTCAGTGGGGCACTTGTCTCAACTGTGCATTACAATAGGCAGGAAGACTCTGCTGATAGCGTGAAGTAGAACAGCTTGAGATTGAAATCCTTCCCCCAGCTAAAATTCACTTAAATACCGCATTGAAAATCTAAAGAACTCAGTGTGTACTACCTTGACGAGGTGAGGACAATACCTGCTGACTCAGCAATCTCTGTAAATTATATTCTTGTTTAAATAGACCTCTCTGTTTCATTTATTCTATTCTGTATAATTGTTCTGTAGTTATTCTAGCTAAAACTGGGCTTTTGTGAGATTTTAAATCTCAGATCTGCTCAAAATAACCTGTTACATAGGACTCAGTGGGGCACTTGTCTCAACTGTGCATTACAATAGGCATTAACCCGCTGCTGCAGATACACCCTTTACAACATCAGGAGGATACATCCGCACCTGACCCAGGAAGCGACGCAGGTTCTGGCCCAGGCTCTCGTCATCTCACGCCTAGACTACTGCAACTCCCTCCTGGCTGGTCTACCTGCATGTGCCATCCGACCTCTGCAGCTCATCCAGAATGCAGCGGCTCATCTGGTCTTCAACCTTCCAAAATGTTCCCACACCACGCCGCTCCTCCGCTCACTTCACTGGCTTCCAGTAACTGCTAGAATCCACTTCAAAACAATGGTACTTGCATACCATGCTGCGAATGGATCTGGCCCTTCCTACATCCAGGACATGGTTAAACCATACACCCCAGGGTGTGCACTTCGCTCTGCATCAGCCAAACGGCTCGCTGCACCCTCACTGCGAGGGGGACCCAAGTTCCCATCAGCAAAAACACGTCGGTTTGCTATCCTGGCTCCAAAATGGTGGAATGAGCTCCCCATTGAAACCAGGACAGCAGATAGCTTGCACATCTTCCGGCGCAGACTGAAAACTCATCTCTTTCGACTCCACTTCGAGCGATAGAATTACTAACAAAGAACTGCTAACAGAGCACTTATATACTAATAAAGGACTGGCTTATCTAAAGCCAGTTGAGTAGCACTTGAAATGTTTTGGCTCTATGAAACCTGATGTACTTATATGATTCTGTTTTCTTCAAGTTTGTATCTTCCTGGTCGAATGTACTTATTGTAAGTCGCTTTGGATAAAAGCGTCAGCTAAATGCAATGTAATGTAATGTAATGTAATGTACCATAAGTTCTTAATAAAACTGACACTGTTTGACTCAGTCCTAGTTTGACTGCTACAATAAAATGAAGTAGGCTACTTTTACTGTGTACTTTTTGGGTAATACTCTCTCAAAGTCCCCTCCTGAGACAAACAAAATCATGCCACTTCTGCTATATTTGATGAGAGATACAATTATTTTTAGCCATAAGTTCTTAATAAAATTGGTACTGTTGGACTCAGTACTTGTTAGACTACTACCACAAATACAATGAAGTACTTTTACTGTGTACTTTTTGAGTAATACTCTGTCAAACTCCCTTCCCGAGTACAATAATGCATGTTTTTAGCTATCTTTGATGAGAGATAAAATGATATTTTGCCATAAGTTCATAGTAAAATTGATACTGTTGGACTCAGTACTACTTGGACTACTACCACAAGTACAATCAAGTACTTTTAAAAACTCCTGTCCTGAGTACATTCATTCATGTATTCTGCTATCTTTGATAAGAGATAATATCTATATTTCAGATATTTATTTAAATAAGAAGTGACCTTTGAATAAATATATTAAAACAAAGCCTATATCACCTGCAGGCTTAGCCAGTGTGTATTTCTTCCTGCACTACAAGATTTCAATGTGTACAAATCTGGGCCATTTATTGTGTCATTTCTCCAAACACATACCAGTACAAATGCCTGTATTGGAGTCTTAAAAAGGTGCAGTAGAAGGACTTTAGCAGCATCATAAGAGGCCAACAAGAGTGACAAGGGTGTGTCACTGTGCTGAAGGAAAGTTGTGAACAGCTATCCAGGATAGTCTCTAAAGACTTTCCAAGGGGTAACAATGCTGCTGCTGGAGTACTGATCTAGTGGATCTAGTGTTGATGTCATCTGTCTACCATATCCTCTTAAAATACTCTAACATTATCTGTACATTACATTACATTACATGTCATTTGTTAGACGCTTTTATCCAAAGCGACTTACATACATTCAGTACTGTGGACAATCCCCACAGGAGCAATTTGGGGTGAAGTGTCCTCCCCTGATTCAAAGTCCAGCACACTATCCACTGAGCCACAGCCTCCCAGTATTGTGAAGAACATTTTTCTAACGCTTATCAAATATAGCAGAAAACATGCATTATTCTACTCAGGAGGGGAGTTTGACAGGGGATTACCCAAACACTTGATTGTACTAGTGGGAGTAGTCCAAGTAGTACTGACTCCAACAATATCAATTTCATGTAGAACTTGTTGCAAAAAATAATAATTTTATCCCTCATCAAATATAGCAGAATACATGAATTATTGTAGGGGGAGGAGGGGAGTTTGAAAAAGGATTACTCAAAAAGTACACAGTAAAAATACTTGATTGTACTTGTGGGAGTAGTCCAAGTCCAAGAGTCCAACAGTCCCAATTTTATTAAGAACTTATGGCAAAATATCATTTTATCTCTCATCAAATATAGCAGAAGTGGCATGATTTTGTTCTCAGGAGAGGACTTTGAGAGAGTATTACCCAAAAAGTACACAGTAAAAGTAGCCTACTTCATTTTATTGTAGCAGTCAAACTAGGACTGAGTCAAACAGTGTCAGTTTTATTAAGAACTTATGGTACAAATGACTTGTATTGCAAATAAAGCAGAAAAAAACATGCATTATTTTACTCTTGTACAGCGATTACCGTAAAGGCGCTATTAATTACGCACTCAAAAATGAAGAGCTGCTGATTTGACCAAGCGAACGCGAGAGACGGCTGAGTTGACCGCAGTTATGCAACAGCAACCGAAGCTAATCTGACTATTTTGACTACTTGCTATCCTATTGTGGCATAAGCTGTTTTCTACAGGCACATTTTACCTTTTCATTATGATTCTACTTGTGATAGTCGGACATGGCAACCTGTGCAGCCCATGTATTGATTCCATCCGATAGCTGCTATAATACAAAACAAAACGTCTGCCTGCTCTCCACAATGATCAATGACAGCGAACGGATGGTCAAAGTAAGGTATAAATAAACAGAATCACACAAAGCCTGGTTAGTGTTGCCTGACTTTATAAAGTGTGTTTTTTTTTTATAAGTGTGGGGTTGCGTTCTTGTCACTTTGCTCAGCGCTACTGCTTGTTACAACTTTCATTTTCCGTACTCGCCATAAACTGTTATTATGGCTCAGGTTAATCTCGTCGCCCTCCGAAGTGAGCGTGGTTCTTGGTTCTTGCCGGAACCGGTTTGGTTTATTGGCAGTTTGCAAACCACTACTGGAGTGTGAAACAAGAGCTATTGAGTCAGTGTTGTGGTGCTGTTGCTTTGGTCTGGATCTGTGAGCTAACCACGCCCCGTTCATTTGAATATAAGAAATGGAAATGTAATGTGGCATTATGAAATACAAGTCCCCTGAAATAAATAAATGTGGCATTATGAAATAAATAAATGTGTATTTAAATGTATATTTATATATATTTATTGCCTTATTTATTTCAGAATGTATTTCATAACCTTATTTATTTATTTCATAGGCATATTTATAGATATATGTATTCATTTAATTATTTATGTATTCATTTAATTTTGGCTTAAACGGCATTCCATATTCCCTCAAAGTTTTTTATACTCTAAAAACGTAAACCTATTTTTTAAGATTGTTGTGTTTTTTTTTTTCTGGCATAGCCTGCCTTACTCTCCTCCTAATTCCCTTGAAATTATTATTGAAAGGTTCAAAAATACATTAATTTATATTTCTTTGTGAATTCACTGTGCATATCAAGTTTTCCTGTTTTATATACTTATTTTAATCCTTAACTAAAGTAGTGTTAGAGAGAGAGATTAACCTTTATTAAGAGAGAGAGAGTCAGATAGTCATCCGTATGCAAATTGAAATTCATTCAGGATATGTTCTCCAGTGAGACAATTTAGAGAGAAAACAATAGAATGGATGAGTTGGGTGTATATTTTACAACTTTACATTTTCTAATTTGTCTTAGTTTCCCATACACTTAATGGTAGCCATGACACTTAGAACGTCTCACTGTAATCACAAAATACATGAACCAAAGCGGTCCTGCTGGTTGTTGTTTTGACTATGCTTGGATCACTGAGGGTGATGTGATCAGTAGAGAGAAACTGTCCTTCTGCGTCGCTCTGTTGTGTGTGTGTGTGTGAGTGTGTGTGTGTGTGTGTGTGTGTGTGTGTGTGTGCGTGTGTGTGTGTGTGTGTGTGTGTGTGTGTGTGTGTGTGTGTGTGTGTGTGTTTGTTGTGTAAAGGATACGCATGTGTGTGGGCAGCCAGTGGCAGTGTGAAGCAGGCTGCTGGTAATGAAAGCAGGAGGAAGAGGTTAGAGGTGGAGAGGAGGTCAAGTAGACCACAGTGAGACATACACACATATAGACACACAACAGCAAGATAATGCATAGTAAATCTGCATAGTTCAGTGAACACAGCCCATCCAACCACCCTGCCACACACACAGATACACACCTTTATTGCACCACCCTGCTGACTTAGAGGACAATGTAAATTCAGTCAGGGATGAGTAATAACACTGCAGAGACACACACTCTCCTACACATGCAGTTGTGTATGGGCACACACACACAATGACATTTTCTTGCTTCTAATTTCTGACAAAGCCTCACCAGCTTGGACCTTGGGCTCATAATAGGCAACATAAAAATAGAAGCACTGGGTATGCACAAAGCCCAGATGCTTGCATTCCAGAACATGCTAATTATGTTATAGGGCCTCACTGTAATGCATGAGGTACAGCCGTTTCCTTGAAAAGCAGGAAACCAGAGAAATATAGCTTTGATTAAATGAAAACATAAGAAATATCAAATTATGCACAAAATAGAGCTTAACACTGCATAAAAGGGACATATGCTAATTTAATTCAAATAAGTAATTTAACATTTTAATGTTTTTTTTCTACACCTAACACTGTAATGAATTTTCACATGGATATCACATACAAGATAAAAATGCAGCATGTGTTAAATTAAATTATCACAAAAGAAGGGAAATTGGATTGTACAATTTCACATGTAGTGTTCACTCTTACTGTACACACACATTTTTGCTAGCTTGACAGCTCTGAGTTATTTGACAAGGCAATCATGAGGAGAGCATTACACGATAATTGTATTGTAAAGACTTAACCAGTGTTCATACAAATAAATACTAAACTAACAATTCCATGTGTCACCAATACACACAATTGTTCAACTGAGCAAAATGTATACAATGCTGTTATGAATAAATATTTTCTTGCCTGGGAAGTAGTCATGTTTGATTTGAGATTTATCATTTTGCAATAAGATTCCCATGCTGTGTCTTTGTTTAACTTTGATCTTTAGACTTAACATTGGCGTGGTGTAAAGAAACCATCTATTTTTTAACATGAAGCATTTTTATCTTGTGTATATACTTGACCATTAGACTAGACTGAAATTGAGTTGAAGTTGGGAACGCATGAATAAAAAATGACTTTGCTGTGGCTCGAGAAGAATTCAGAACAATATGACTTGTTAAAGAACCCATGAAATGGAGATTGGAGCTGACTTTATGAAAAGTGGACCTGATGAAAAGGCAACAGGCAGGGGATTGCAAGCTAATGAGCAATGGAGCACATCACATCAGAACTTCACAGTACATTTACCGTGCAGTTGAGGAAAATGATTTTGGTCTTTTTTGAGAGCAACTTTCTAACAGGTAAACTTTTATGAAACTTTAATTCTGTATCTTCTCCTTGGTGAACCTTAGGGTGAGGAGCATTGCTTACACCACAATAAGTCATTTTCACTTCATGGGCTCTCGAGTAGTCAATGCTTATCACATTATAATAACATTAGAGCTGGCTGTTTTCTCTGCCCCAGATTTGGCTGTGTGGGAGAAAGGGACCATGCAGGGAATTTTGTCAAGGAGAGAGAAGTGCAAACTTCTAACTAAGTTTCTCTCTCACATAATGATGCACCTGTCCATTAAAGCCAAATGAGAACATTAAGTCATACATAACACTCAAGTTAAAAAAAACACATACTCACATGCTCATTTGTATGCTCGTTTACCCGTCCCTTGTTCCTTCACCTCCCCCAAGCTCTCTCCTCATTGACTTAATTAGTGTGTGCATTAAACACACCTGGTAGAGTGAGGAAGACAGTGAGAGAGACCCTGTGTAAATTATGAATAAATGTGGCACAGCATGTTTGGCATATTTCACCATTCCCAGGATTTACATAACTTCCCAGGGACTCATCTCCCATCCCTCGGATGGATTGTTCTCAAATGAAAAAAGGTGAGCAAGTCATGTTAAATTATTTTTGACATTTACATACATTTATCACCATATCATTTGGTTGTGATGTATAGTTGTTTAAACTCTAATATAGTTACACCAAAATAATTAGTGCTTGATTAGGAATGTACCCAAGTGGAAAGGAAAATGAGGCTTTAATTAAGAAACCAAAGTGTAATTACACAATAACAAAGATATTACACCGGCTCTCGTTCTAGGAGTGTTGTGTGCACCCATACACGATGTGCCTAGTTTTCAGCTTGACTGTGTGAGTTAATGTGACCAACTGCTGAGTGGCTCAAACATTGTGCACATCTGTCCTACATGTTTTTTTCCATTTCCATATTTCTCTCCCTCATTTGCAATTTTCAACTCTCCGACTCTCCGCAGAAAATCCTTGGAGTGTCTTTGATCTCTGTGGGGGAGCTCAGTGCTGTTGCACGTTGTGTCAAACGCAGTACAGTGACATTACAGGCAATCATTGTGTGAAATCTTCATTTTCCTTTTTTCTGTCATGCAACCTTCCTCTTACAGTACCTGCAGTTTCTGCACTGAACACTAACTTTTACAATGAGGAAGATTACAGGGCTCACTGTTGGATAATGGTGCCAACAAACAGCAAACAGCAAACAGCCTCAAACTGAAAAAAAATCCATCTTAGTGATTGCTTTCGTGAGATGTTTGTTCTCTTTGAGACAAGTTGGCAGGATCGTTCTTCACAAGGAAACAAGTATTGACTGGACATTCTTAGACATTCAGCCAAAGTCTTGGTTAAGGCAGGGAGGCCAAACAACTCAGATAATATTTTCCCTGCAACTTCGTTCAACACATCCTCTAATTAGATGTTTCAGAAAACTTGTAAAGATACTGCCCAGGCAGTTATTTCAGCTTTTCCTTCAGTGACTTCTGCTTCCTCTCACATTAAAAGATAGTAAGGCCGGCCACTCAGAGCATTCAAACACCATTTCTCTGTCCATAGTTCTCACATGCACGTCATCACAGCTACACACTTTACTCCTGAAGTTTAAATGAATCGTATTAACCCATTTGTAATAAAGGTGAACTCTGCTGTCCTTGTTTGGTGATATTATCAATTGGACCGAACTTCACACTTGCAGTCAATGCACAGATATAATGGAATTATGTTTAAATGGATGTCAGCAATAAGTTGTTTGAATGTCATTCAAGCACAAACATTGATAACACCTTTCTCAGAAATGTTTACACTAGCTGTTAATCACAGCGCTTTATACTGTATGACACACTTCTAGTTCATTTAATCTTGTCAGGCATCTGAATAAAAAATAAAAAGACAGTTATGTTGATAAACCTATACCCTCTTATTCTATAGCTAAAGCAATGCCAGAGTTTCTATCGTTACAAAATGTTCTCTATATCTCTGAAACCCTTGGTTAATGTCCTCAAATCATAGTCATCTCTAAGGTCTTGACAGGCCAACATAGTTGCAAAGAAATTAGATATTTTTCACAACCGTACCTAAAATATACTCCATCCCTCATATTTAAATTACATTAAAAACAACTCCAGGTCAAACAATGGTAGATATGGTGAGGGTTTAAATAAACATGAGATACATTTAAAGAATAATAGTGGATAGCCACATACCGTATGTCTGTCATAGTCTCAAAGAAGGACACTTTATTGCTATTTTTTGTTTGACCTAATGATGGTTAAAAGGATGATCTCTGTTTTCACTTTGTACTGGATTGTTAATTTCATGAGATGGTGAGCTGTTTTGTTTTATTTTAGTTTGACCCCAGGAAGAATAGCCAATGTTCATGCTAATGCTAATTGGGATCCTAATAAAGAAAGAAAGAAAGACAAAAACTGCTACAGCATTATTAGAGATCTTTGCCAATGTGACCCAGATGAATCAGAACAAGATGTTAATATGCAAACATCTAAAACATATCTAACATTTAAAAGTAATGGTCAGCAAACTCTTCTATCTGTCGTCGTCACACATGCTGTACTCTTAAAGCTTGATTCCATAATGGTGAGGTGCAGCTGCTTTTAGTCAAGCTGTTCATGGCAGTTATCCCAGAGATATAGGTATGCCAGACCACACGCTCATACACCAGCATGCATTCAAGAGCACATCCACATGACTTCCTTAAAAGGGGACTTGCTCAGCAGGGATGTATTCACTGCCCTGCTAGCTGTCACATTATGGAGTGACTCAAGCACACACACACACACACACACACACACACACACCCACACACATGGTGTAGAGGACATAGTCTTCATAACACTCAGTCTTTGTCATTTATATATTCATGGCAGAGGAACATATTAAAGTAACAGTAAGGCTGCACTCTTGGAATAGTGAGTGTGTCAGATGCTCAGAAGAAAACAAGGGTGAACGATTAATCAAAAGCACATGTCGGATTTGGTTATTGTGCCAAACTGTGGCCCAAAATCCCAGATTCCCTCCACACAGTAAATGTTTGGACATTGTATTTTGCTTAATAAAAATCTCTTCTCTGCCTTGTTTATAGTTAAGGCAAACAAAGAGTTAGAATGGGCCACCAGATAAAGGTGAAACTCAATGAAAGATGTAGCACGCATATCAGCCATTTTGGACTATAACATTATACCGTCAGTGAGTGAGCTATTCAGGACATTAACATTTTAACGGAATTATGATTAACACTATTTCCCCCACAAGCCTAGTGTGAACATTCTCTTGGCAACTAGTTTTAATCTATTTATGAGAAAGGACGTCTTGGGAGTATTTATGCATTTTAATATTAAATGGTGCTCTGTCATTGCTTGGTAGCTATGTTGCAGCTATCAAACTTTAATCTTTATTCTGAATAAAGATAATGTTTAGCTTAATCTGCCTACTAGTGAGACAATATAGCAAGGATGCAAACATTTCCTCTTCTTACCAGGAGGCTTTATTTTCAAATGAATGACACCGGTGCCAAGGGCCAAGAGTGCTTATTCAATTCAATAAGCTTTATTCCATTTTGTTTTTCTTTGTTGTGGGGTTATTGGAGTATTTCTATGCCATTATTGGTCAGCATTAATGGATAGATGACAGGAAATGAGGGATTCTAATCATGGTCTCTATCTTATCCCCCTAAGCCACGGGGGCATCGTTTCATCTCAAAGTATGATAGAGAGTAATAACCTTGCAAGGAGAGATGGATTCTAACTATATCACGTGAGAATCAAAGGATCACACATCAGATGAAAATTCATGTTGTCAGGCTTCAAGTAAAGGTGTTTGTGTCCAGCCAGCCAGTGACCGGACAGATCAGAATCCTATGTTGAGGTACTGGCATCTACAGAGACAACATCGAGAGGTATTTCTGTTCAAAACAACATTGTCAGCTTCTAAAGAGGTTCATATGGATGCTACAATTTTAAAGGTATGATAAACAGATATTGACTTCATCCAATCACCAGCCAAGTACTTTTTTAGAGTGCATTCCTTCTCTGAAATGTTTCCGTAGACGGCATCTTAGATGTTTCTGTTTAAACAAATCATCTGGTGCATCAAGAAAGTAAAGCAATTACGTGGTCTGTGTAGACAAGAGGACTGATTATAATGATATATTTCTCATCAAAAGCTTTGTGAGATACATGTTTGAAAACAAGTTTCTTATACAGTAGATGTCATGTTACTGTATACATTCAATATGAGTGGTTTAAGTCCTGATTGGCTGAACAACTGGCAAATGCATTTTTCAGGAAGCCGATTCACAAAGAAGAATGCACAGCCTACTATAAGGTGTAACTTTTGTGAAAGAGCGCATGGAACTACAAAGTTAATAATAGGAGTATCATTGATTTGTATAGAAGGGCAGGAGCATGTTGCATGTCTCTGGCTTTGGAGCAACAGCTTATAGAGAATCCAGTATGGAGAGATCATTTTCTTTAAAGCTGAAGATAAATTATAAGGAACTACAGATCCTCTACCAGTATGCTGGCTCATGTTGCCTTAATGGGCTCAACATCTATTCACACAGCCCACAGGCCATAACAGATACAATAACATGCAGCAGCAGACATTAATGCTCAGACCTGAGCACAGGTTCATCTCCCTCTAATTGTCTTTGAGATCACTCTGCCACTCTGTGCTCAAATCTCAGGGAGGCTGAATGATGATTATGGGTCGGAGCATCACTTTTGAAATGCAACTCTCACACGAGCGTATATTTATTCATACACATTCACCTGCAAATGCCCTAGCAAACCCACCTTCACACAAACCTATTTTCATAAAGCCTTCAAGCCTGCTCACACAAACACATTTGCAGGCAAAATAACGATTCATGCCACGCAGGAAGGCTGATTCATATTTGCAAATTGATATTACAAAGCAGCTAACGTTTTGTATTGTAAATGGAAGGGCTGGGCAAACCAAAGGGAATAAAGCAATTTCCCTGCACACGTTGATTTTGGGGCGTGGCTGCATTTCCCTTTCCCTTAAAAGGGTATATAAAATGTAAATTATCAAGAATGTCCATTAACCAACCCGGTATCACGGCAAGACGTGAACATGTGACGATCTACCATGCTGGGAGACGTGAATATGTCAAACGTGACAGTTACACGGTATTGTTAACATGGCCCAACCAGTGGAGAAATACCCGGAAGTGACAAGCAAATGCTCTACCAAGACTATTGGTCGGTTTTTATTGTCAAAATTAGATGTTTTTAATTAATTTTTTAATCGTCACACTCGATTTTGCCGATTTTCTTGTTGCCCTAGCTGGTCAACACCTCTTTTAGCAGAAACAAAGGCTACATTAATGTATTAAATCGATGTTAATCCATGTGTGTGGATCATAGACTGTAGCCTATAAAGGTGTGGATGTGGAATTAACGGACGTGACGTTGTGCGATTGAATTGCCAGGCAACAGCTTCGGTTCCTGTTAATTTACAAACTCTTCAACTAGAACCGTAGTTATATTTAAAAACATTTTAGAAGGCCTCACGAAATACTTTAATGTAAATTTAAATTTAAATGTGAAGGAATGTGTGTATAACAAAATACAAACGTCATAAAAAATACCGGAAACAGACGTAGGCAAGGTCCTCAGCTCGGTGTTTCGATGGTTTAGCCGCAATGCATGCTGGAAAATGGTGTTTATGCGATGTGAAATCGAAATTTATTTAAAAATAAAATAATACTTTATTCCGAGTGTGCTTGCTTTTCTCTTTGGAGGTCATCACATAACGGCATTGTAATACACAGTTCGGCTGCATTAAATATGACATATCTGCCGTAGTTCTGTATTTATAGAGCCCTGATGAGAAGACTTCTGGACAAACAGGAAGCACTGCCGCCAAAACTGAAAACGTGACGTGGATCATAAATATATCAGCAATTAAACAACATCTTACATTTCTTTTCACACAATACGTCTCCTTGCAGTATCAATACTAATTCGGCTGACTTTTATATTTGATCCAATTGGTAGATAGGCTGTATTTACACCATAACGGTGCACAGCTGATAGAAAGGCACATCTAGTGGTTAAAGCACGTTATTGAATTTTATTATTTTATAATTTTTCACAAAAATGAAACCATCAATAGCAAAAACAGAATTAACTGTCATTAGTAAACCACTCAAATAAAAAGATCATAAGTGGTTTTGTTTTACATATATTTTAAGGATAATAATAGCAATGTAACACTGTCTATGACACTTACTGTATAACACTGATTTGAAAAACATACAGAAAAAACTCATTCACTGCCCTTAATAAAGTATTTAAATATACATTTCAGGTGTGCTGTTTTGTTTAGATCATTAACATCTGGAGCTCTTTTAATGTCCTTTTTGATTATTGTTACACCAGGTCTTGTCAAAACCTTTATTCCATATTCAATATCCATTACTAAACAAAACAGCAATTCTACTCCACTACAATTCAGAGGTTAACCTGGTATTTTTACTCCACTACATTTATTTTAGTTACTTTGCAGATTCTGATTAATGATGTGAAATATAAACAACCCTTAAATCAGGCTTTAGTTACACCTGAGTAAAATTCAGGGAAAAGTGATTGTCAAGTGCCAACAATCAGGAGAGATATTTGATAGTTACTGCTTGAGAAGACTAAACATTTATCTGCAGATCCCTATAAAGTATATTCATTACTCGTTATTCTCTACTAATAGTTAATTAAAGACTGTACATAATGGCTATTGTGCATATCCCTTTCAAGATTTCAAGATTTTCTAAGGTTCATTGACATATCATATACACAACTAATTCAATAACGTGCTTTAACCACTAGGCGGTGCACACAAGGTACACACAGCCATAATAACTTTGTATTATTAGTGTAGGACACTTGTGTATGTATAACATCTGAAGATGTGTAGTTTTATTCATGTTTTCACATAATTGTACAGGATATTGCTATATTATTTCACATGTTTTACTTCTAATATCTGATTTGTAAAACATCACAGACAGAAAGGTATATCCGTCATTTAACAGTAAGCTATTGAAATTGTGAATCCATAGATGTGTCTCCCATCACCCAAATCCCCAGACTATTCTCTCAACTCAGTATTTACATTCTTATATTCAAAGAAAATCAGTAATATCTTTAAAAACGACAAGTCCTTTTATATCAGCTGTGCCCCGTTATGGTGTAAATATAACCTATCTACCAATTGGATCAAATATAAAAGTCAGCCGAATTAGTATTGATACTGCAAGGAGACGTATTGTGTGAAAAGAAATGTAAGATGTTGTTTAATTGCTGATATATTTATGATCCACGTCAAGTTTTCAGTTTTGGCGGCAGTGCTTCCTGTTTGTCAGACTTGTTATACAGTCTATGATCCACACACATGGATTAACATCGATTTAATACATTAATGTAGCCTTTGTTTCTGCTAAAAGAGGTGTCGACCAGCTAGGGCAACAAGAAAATCGGCGAAATCGAGTGTGACGATTAAAAAATAAATTAAAAACATCTAATTTTGACAATAAAAACCGACCAATAGGCGCGGTAGACCATTTGCTTGGCACTTCCGGGTATTTCTCCACTGGTTGGGCCATGTTAACAATACCGTGTAACTGTCACGTTTGAAGGGACAAAACCGTGACATATTCACGTCTTGCCGTGATACCGGGTTGGTTAATGGACATTCTTGATAATTTACATTTTATATACCCTTTTAAGGGAAAGGGAAATGCAGCCACGCCCCAAAATCAACGTGTGCAGGGAAATTGCTTTATTCCCTTTGGTTTGCCCAGCCCTTCCATTTACAATACAAAACGTTAGCTGCTTTGTAATATCAATTTGCAAATATGAATCAGCCTTCCTGCGTGGCATGAATCGTTATTTTGCCTGCAAATGTGTTTGTGTGAGCAGGCTTGAAGGCTTTATGAAAATAGGTTTGTGTGAAGGTGGGTTTGCTAGGGCATTTGCAGGTGAATGTGTATGAATAAATATACGCTCGTGTGAGAGTTGCATTTCAAAAGTGATGCTCCGACCCATAATCATCATTCAGCCTCCCTGAGATTTGAGCACAGAGTGGCAGAGTGATCTCAAAGACAATTAGAGGGAGATGAACCTGTGCTCAGGTCTGAGCATTAATGTCTGCTGCTGCATGTTATTGTATCTGTTATGGCCTGTGGGCTGTGTGAATAGATGTTGAGTCCATTAAGGCAACATGAGCCAGCATACTGGTAGAGGATCTGTAGTTCCTTATAATTTATCTTCAGCTTTAAAGAAAATGATCTCTCCATACTGGATTCTCTATAAGCTGTTGCTCCAAAGCCAGAGACATGCAACATGCTCCTGCCCTTGTGTATAGTCAAAATGAAATGGTAGATTTTTGATATTCTAAATATTTTATAAAGTCGGATAATGTTTTTGTTTATTTAGTTATCCATTGCTTACACTGTAATTGTATCCTTTAGAAAAATCTTCTATGGCAGATCAGGGACAAAAATGGAGTGGGGAACGGTCAACTCTGGTAACATTTCATGGATGAAAACTATTCATAAAATACCGAGTGTGAAACCTTGGCCTTGAATAACAAAAGTTTGACAAAGTAAACTTGTGAAAAGTGAAGTCAAGAAATGATTAGGTGACATGACAGAAAACTCAATTTGCTGATAAGATAAGGCAAGCTAGTGGACCTTGTGTTAAGATTGTTTATTTTTTAGGCTTTACAGCGACAAATATTTTATCTAGGGCTGCCGTGGCTCAGGAGTGGTTATCCATTGTTGGAAAGGTTAATTCACTTGCCCATGCAAACAACATGTGGTGGTGTCCTTGTGCAAGATAGTGAACCCCAAATTGCTGCAAATGACGATAGTCAAATGTGAGTGGCACCTGATTAGCAAGTAGCACTTTGTAAGAATCTGCTACTAGTTTATGAAATTGTGTGAGAATGGGAAAAGCCTGACTGTGTTAAAAGTGCTTTGGGTGATAACAAAGACTAGAAAGAAAGGCATATAGTCTGTTAGGGTTGGGCAAAGGTAGGACCCAAATGCAGACTACAAAAAGGGTAACAGGTCTATAAACAAAAGTGAGCTTTAATAAAAAAGCTGATGAACGTAAATAACATGGCATGAAACACATAGGTAACACGAGGAAGATACAATACCAAAAACGATCGTGACCAACATGGAGGGAGACAGGAAAAACAAACAATGAACCGACAAGGCACACAGGGGAAGACAAGACTAAATACAGAGAGGGGTAATCACAAGACAAGACACAGCTGGGGTAAGGGAGGCAGAAACACAAGGGCAACAGGTGAACACAATCAGACACACCAGGGAAACTAATGACAGGAAGGCAAACACAGGAAGAAGGAACAGGGAAGACACAAGGAAAACATTTCAAAACAAAGGTGGAAAATGACAACATAAATACAAAACCGTAACAGAACCCCCCCCTCAAGGGACGGATTCCAGACGTCCCAAGAAAACCCCAAAAAGTCCAAAACCTCTAGAAGGGTGGGCGGAGGGGGCCCGGAGGAGGGACGCACAACCAGGACCAAAAGGGTGGGTGGAGGGGGTCCGGAGGACGGGCCCGGAAGGGGTCCCGGGCGGACGGCCCGGGGGCAAGGCAGAGTCCAAAAAGGGGCGAAGGCCACAGCGGGCGAACTCAGGGGCCCGGGCATGAGAGCGAAGACAGTGGCTGGAAGAGTCAGGAGGCCGGGCTCGAGGGCGAAGACCACGGCTGGGGAACTCAGGAGGCCGGGCTCGAGGGCGAAGACCGCGGCACTCAGGGGGCCGGGCTCGAGGGCGAACAAGAAGGCGTCGACGGGACAGCTCCGGAGGCCGGGCAGGAAGGCGCTGACGGGACAACTCCGGAGGACGGGCAGGAAGGCCATGACGGGACAGCTCCGGAGGACGGGCAGGAAGGCGCCGACGGGACAGCACCGGAGGCTGGGCAGGAAGGCGCTGACGGGACAGCTCCGGAGGACGGGCAGGAAGGTGCTGACGGGACAGCTCCGGAAGCCGGGCAGGAAGGTGCTGACGGGACAGCTCCGGAAGCCGGGCAGGAAGGTGCTGACGGGACAACTCCGGAGGACGGGCAGGAAGGCGCTGACGGGACAGCTCCGGAGGCCGGGCAGGACCCGTTGTCGGCCGGACAGGAACCGGAGCCGACGGAACAGGCGTAGACGGGATCCTGGACATGACATGGACCGGTGTCAACGGGACCCCGGACGGAGCAAGGGCCGGTGTCGACTGGACCCCCAACGGAACAGGACACAGAGTTGGCAGGACCCCCGGTGGAACAGGTGTCGGCGGGACCTCCAACAGGACAGGACACAGAGTTGGCAGGATCCCCGGCGGGACAGGTGTCGGCGGGACCCCCCAACAGAACAGAACATGGAGCTGGCAGGACCCCCGGCGGGACAGGTGTCGGCGGGACCCCCAACAGGACAGGATCTGGTGTTGGCAGGAAACCTGGCGGAGCAGTAGTCGGCGGGACCCCCAACGGGACAGGACATGGGGTTGGCAGGACCCACAGCGGAACAGGTGTCGGCAGGTCCCCCAACGATACTGGACGTGGAGTTCGCAGGACCCTCAGCGGAACCCCCAACGGCACAGGACATAGGGTTGGCAAGACCCCCGGCAGAAGAGTAGTCGGCGGGACCCCCAATGGGACAGGACATGGAGTTGGCAAGACCCCCGGCAGGAGAGTAGTCGGCGGGACCTCCAACAGCACTGGACATAGGGTTGGCAGGACCCCCGGCAGAAGAGTAGTCGGCGGAACCTCCAACAGCACAGGACATAGGGTTGGCAGGACCCCCGGCAGAAGAGTAGTCGGTGGGACCCCCAACGGGACAGGACATGGGGTAGGCGTCGGCCGTAGAGCCAACAGGACACGGGGGGCTGGCGTCGGCCGGAGAGTCAACAGGAGACGAGGTGCTGGAGTCGGCCGGACCACCGACAGGACACGAGGGGCTGGAGTGGGCTGAACCACTGACAAAACACGGGGGGCTGGCGTCGGCCGGGGAGCCAGTACTGGAGCCGGAACTGGGGCCGGAACCATGGCTGCTGGGGCCAGAACTGGGGCTGGAACAATGGCTGCTGGGGCCAGATCTGGAGCTGGAACCACTGAAGCACGGGCTGGAATCTTGGTCTTGCGTCTCCTAGAGATTCTTTGGAGGATCTGTGGGCCTCCCCAGGCCTGGTCATACCCCAGGAAAGGGTTAGAGGCTTCGGACAAGTCCTCAGGACTACTTGTGAAAAGTTGTAGCCACTCAGGCAACATGCTCCTAAGCCAGGGCTGGCGAGCAACCTCCTGACGTGCCTCCTTCAACGCAGCCTCTCTACCACGTCTAGAAGAGGCGCCATTCCAAGTATAAAAAATGTACTCCAGAGAGTACCCAAGACATTCTGCCTGTAGAGCAAAACGATCCGAGTCTGCTGAGTCCAAAGCTGGTCGGTTCATTCTGTTAGGGTTGGGCAAAGGTAGGACCCAAATGCAGACTACAAAAAGGGTAACAGGTCTATAAACAAAAGTGAGCTTTAATAAAAAAGCTGATGAACGTAAATAACATGGCATGAAACACATAGGTAACACGAGGAAGATACAATACCAAAAACGATCGTGACCAACATGGAGGGAGACAGGAAAAACAAACAATGAACCGACAAGGCACACAGGGGAAGACAAGACTAAATACAGAGAGGGGTAATCACAAGACAAGACACAGCTGGGGTAAGGGAGGCAGAAACACAAGGGCAACAGGTGAACACAATCAGACAATCAGACACACCAGGGAAACTAATGACAGGAAGGCAAACACAGGAAGAAGGAACAGAGAAGACACAAGGAAAACATTTCAAAACAAAGGTGGAAAATGACAACATAAATACAAAACCGTAACATAGAATGCAGTTCTCCCATCAAATCAATGGAACAAATCAATGTTATGGTACAAGTGAAAATTCATATTTATTACAAAAACATGGCCTGGCATCAGTACATTATCTTCATAAATGATAGAAATGTGTCACTTCTCACATCTGAGGGCTATAAATGGATTGCTGCAAGTGGAGGGGGAGGAGATTTCAGAAAGGTAGAATGAAGGGAAAGGAGGTAAAAATGATATTTCCTGGTACAAATGATCTGTTCTCTTTACCACTGAAATATCACATTCTCCCCAGTGATTCAGAGCGATCATACTGAACATACCTTTGACGTATGAGAAAGGTATTTTGATTAAATGTTGCAGTAGCAGTAGTATTTATGACTTCACTTAATTCCAGACGACAGAAATTGTCTCACCAAAAGTGGCTCCTTTAGTTCAACATTGCTTGAACACAAATGAGACTTTCAAACAATTTATATTTGAAAAAAGAAAAACTGGTTTGAAAGATACTCAAAACTATAGATTGAGATAAGGGAAGCGAGAGAGGGAATGGGGACAGCAAGACCGTGGTAAAACATTTTAGAGAGAGTGATTAAACGAAAGGAGTGTGAAATCACAGGTGCAAATGTGATAGGGGAGAGAATGGAGGAGAGATATGAAGAAGCTGGGATAAGGTAGAATGTGTGCAATGGGGACAGCCCTCATCTATTATGAGTTTTGATAATAGTCATGGTTTGTGTGTGTGACACAATATATCATTGTTTTTATTCCGATTGTTCATTTCAGATAAGTATGTGTAACCAGAGTTTGATATTAAAATATGTATTCATATAATGGTGACATAAATATTAAACAGAAGTGTTTATGTGTGAGTATGCTGATGAACGCTATTATCTGCTTTATTTGTTTCCTCTAATCATCATCCCCCCTGCTTGTCAACGTTGTCACACACACACACACGCACGCACGCACGCACGCACGCACGCACGCACGCACGCACGCACGCACGCACGCACGCACACACACACACACACACACACACACACACACACACACACACACACACACACACACACACCTGTATGAAATACAGTACTGCAGGCCTCTTGTTGCTGTTGCCCTTCCTCATTCTTTTTCACTGTTTCTTTTCTCCACCTTCACTGTCCTCTGTTTAATGCATTTTCACACCCTGCAAGGTTCAAAAGTGCAGGTGATTTATAATGCATTTTTATCACCTTGCTTATAAGAATTGCACTAGTTTACGGATTCAAAAACTAGAAGCAATTGAGTGAAGCGAGAATATTTAAATTAATAATTTCCCCCAAAACCCTGACACAGACCAGAAATGGAGCACGGCATTTCAAATTTGGCTTTTCAATAATTGAAGGGATAACTTACATTTCTGAAATTACAATTAAAATATAAGATCCATGACATTTAAGCTTCATTACTTTGAGTCCAGTATTTTGTGGAAATTGCCATATATATTACAAAGCAATCTGCATATAATAGCTCTTGAATACATTTTTCTTCATATCAGTGATTTTGCTTTGAATGTTCTTTAGTCCTTGATCAATTTATTTCATATGCATTACATTTTCTCTGTCATGTATTCAGCAGATTGATAGCAATGTGGAAAATATCTCAGGCAGTTAGGGCTCTGAAATGATATGGGCCTTGCATTCATTTTTCCAAATTATTAGATATACACTGGAACAATCGTTAAACGGTTTTTCGATTGACATGCAGAGCCCTAATGATAGTCAACCAATTTTAAGAAAGAGGGTTTTAAGTCAAAGTTATTTCTTATGTGGCACTCCCCCCAATCCCCCTCAAGCCTATAACTTTGAGTCATGTCAATTACTCTATGCAGTTATTCAAATTAGAAACATTGCTTATTAAAGCACTAAATCCTTTGTCTCTAGGAATTCGCAAATACAATAATCTTTATCTTCTGCGTAGAAATTGTCGGTCCACTACAATGTTATGGATTTATTTACTTTCATAAGAGGTGGAAAAAGTACTCAGATCTTGTACTTAAATGTGTGTCAACCACAGACCTTATTTCGAGCTATTTTCCAAAATCCTATGGAGAAATTGCATTGGTTTTTTGTCGAAGGAACCGGAAGGAGTTTACTTCCGGGTTTTAGGACGCGTCACTGTGGCACTCTATCTGGTAACGTTTAGGTGGATTTAGGAACTTTCCCTCGATTCTATTGGCTCTAACGGTTAAAAAGAGATGTCAATCATCAAAATCGACCGTGGAGGGCCAGAGATACATGTATGGCAAACCCACCCAAATGACGCCAGAAGTGTTTATTTTTTGCTAAATCTCTCTAAAAAGGTCAAATTTCACTTGTTTTGCATCAATCTTGATACAGAGTACTTATTATATGTGGATTCCTAAAGCTTTTAGTCTACTATCCCATCATTCAAGGGTGGTTTTCACCATAAGTAATGTTGTTTTTTTGGACGGACACTAGAATTTAATTTCCTTTTACTATGTTCAATCTGAATTTACTTTAAAATTAAAAACATCTATATTGATTTTGACTTTTCTACATCCAACTCACAGGTTTATCATTGCTTTGAGAAAAAGATTATTAATTCATCCCTTTTAGAAGTGAAGTTATAGTCATTTGTTCTGGGAATGTCATTTTCGAGCCTGAGACCTGGAAAACAGGCTCGGGGCTTAACAGGTTAAGTGTCATGATAATTACTATTCTTGAGTTACTACTGCCTTATTAGGCCCATATTGAGCAGAGCATATTAAGACCAAAACTCATGTACAACAACTTCCTTACTTGCAATAAATAAGCACTAATTAGAGGGTTATCGAGGAAAAACTCTCAACTAATGGCTTATTACTTGTAGAATATGGTCATGTAGAATAAGGCATTACTAAGTGTTTTATAATGACTAATAAAGAGCCAATATTTACTGCTAATATGCATGTTAATTAACAACTAGTTGATGGTTAATTTGTGTACCTTAATATATAGTGTTACCGGGCTTATTTTTCACGAAACTGTGTCTCAGGGCTTCTTAACATTTAACCTGTTAAAGGTAGGGTAGGTAAGTTTGAGAAACCGGCTCGAGATCCTTACAGAGCCCCTCCTCCAACACACACGAATGCGCACATGACCAATGAGGGCACGAGATAAGTTTGTGCACAGATGGAAGGCTGACAGGCAGGTAGGCCATCCAGTTATTTTAGCCGGACCGGCTAAAATGATTGGTCGTACTTTTTACAGTATTACGGCTTCCATTTTTTTATGGATTTTTTGTCAAAGCACTTAAGATATTCATTGCTATCGGGATGTTAAGAGCATTCCATGGAATATAACAAAAAGTGTATCTCGAGCCGGTTTCTCAAACTTACCTAACCCACCTTTAAGTGCCTTGTAACTTCTGTTTTATAGTTTCACTCCGTTTGAATGTCAGTGGACTGCAAATAAGTAAATAAAGGAGCATGGCTGCTCATTTCCTGGCTCTCAAAAGAGTTTGGCTGGCTGTTTAATCTATGTTCACACTGAGACAGTACAACACATGGAGAGAACAGTACACCTATTGTGTAAGTACATACAAGCACGTCACACAGTATGATCACAAATACTTAAAATCTGTTAAAAATCTGTTTTTATTAGAAAGTACAGGCTGCATGTGTTCTCAGCCTTGGAGAAACTTGACATGTTTTGGTATGTGTCTGAACCTCTCTTCAGTGGTTCATTAATAAAACAGATATTTCAACGTGTGCCTACTTTGTTCGGTAACACTTTATATTAAGGTACACAAATTAACCATCAACTAGTTAGTGCGAATGCTGTTTACAGCATTCCACTATAGTTCTTCGAATCTTTATTCTTCCCCTTATTATTGCGAATGCTGTGCCACAGCATTCCACTATAGTACTTCAATTTCTTTATTCTTCCCCTTAAAATTATTATTATTATTTCAACCATACTTTGGCTCTCCATAACTTCAGCTTACTTTCAGCTACAGAAACCATTCAAATATCAAACTATTCAGCCTGTTCAGGAATCGATGGGAAACCTTCAACTTTTTAAAAATATTTTATACTTTTTGAAATATTCAGCTTTTTAAACTCTTTTTTTTAACATTGAAGTCAATGGGAGATGCCTTCAAATCCTCTTTTCCTACACTTTGCGCGAAATGCTACTCCTTCCACATACTTTCAGCTAGACACTTCATTCCAACTTTCAAATGATCACAACACCTTCAGCTATTCAAACTTGACTTTTATTTTTGATATCTTTTACGGTTTTTGACTTATCAACGTTCAGGTTTTGGTAAATGTACAGGCTGTTTTAGATTTTAGAGTGCGTGACATCATCACTTAGAGTGTAGAGGGTCTTAAAAATCTTCGGAAAAAATATTTTAAAACTACTCTCAGAGCCAAAATATACAATCTATTCAAATAATTTCAAAAGGTTTCAGGAGTATTATTAGTCTGGCCTGCTCAATTGCCTTCATCATATCAAACGGACACACCGTTCTGGCCCAATAGTGATCAGAGTGACAAAAAATCCACCTAGCTCCCAATAGACTCCCATGTTAAACTTTCTTCAGAACAGAGAGAAGTCAACTTTAGACAAACTGCTCCCATCTTCACATTTGACTCACAAAACCCAAATAAAAAACATATATCAGTTCATTGGGGTTCCCTGATGCTCACGGTCTGGTCATTTTTGTATAGGAGCCATAGTTTTTGAACAGGTGGCAAAATGGTCAGATATACTCCTCAATGCATTCTTATGGGACTCAGTGCTGCAGTTGGTTGTCATGGTGTTGATGGGCAGATTGGAGCCACACACACACCTGAGTGACATCATCTAATCAGAACAGACACCATGGAAACCTTTGATCTCTGGACACACACACAGGTGTTATGATTGGGTGTTTTGAGTAGGTGCTCAGGAACAGAAACAAACACTGACAGACTGGACTTTAACAGACTGTCTCAGCCTATACTTTTCTGTCTGATGGAGACTTCATACTGACTTCAACAGGTTCCACATATTTTATACATTATTGGTGACGTATGGTTTTAGTCGAAAAGTTTGCAGTCAAAATATTCTGCTGCTTTCCCAAGCCTTTTTACTTTCTTTTCTCTTCTTAATACAAATTAGTTCACTACTACTTACATCTGATATGTAACTCCTTCAGCCTATTTTCAGCTGCAGAAACCATTCAACTATTACATTATTCAGCTATTTCAGGACATCAAGGCTATGTTGTTTATACCTTTTTTTAAACCTTTTCTTTTAAATATTAAGCTTTTTCTGCATTTTTGTAGCTAAAAGCAGCTACCATTCAGCTAATAACATATTCAGCTTTTTCTGCATTTTCAGCTAAATTCATTCACAGTTTACAGCATTCGCACGCATTTTCTGCAGGAAATGCATTTTCTAGTTGTTAATTAACATGCATATTAGCAGTATATTGGCTCTTTATTAGTCATTATAAAACACTTATTAATGCCTTATTCTGCATGACCATATTCTACAAGTAATAAGCCATTAGTTGAGAGTTTTTCCTCAATAACCCTCTAATTAGTCCTTCATGCCGATCTAGATCCCTCCGCTTCGCGTCGGGCTCCTGATCTGCCTGTCGGTGTTCTTTTCCCCATAATGACCGCGTCGCTGCACATTATCCCTTACTTAATTGTGTCTAAATAACTCAAAATGAGGTATTTATATCTAAGAATATGTTCCCTATTTTAAAGTGAAGTCTTGTTCATAACCAATAAGCTAGTAGTTTGACTCTAATTAGGTATTTCTATCTAAGAATATGTTCCCTATTTTAAAGTGAAGTCTTGTTCATAACCAATAAGCTAGTAGTTTGACTCTAATTGACCTGAACAGGTTCCCTATTCTAAAGTTGCCTCCTCTTCACACTTTGTAAATACATTATAGCACACCACTACTGAAATTAATGCCTTTCTGGAGACTAATTTTGGGAAATGAAGTTCAAACCCCTGTAGGTGACTTTGCAGGTCCTTCCGCATTTCTGGAGGGATCCACTGCCTCCACCGACTGTGCACTTCTTTTGCAGCTTTTATAAGTTATTTCAGATGGTTGAGTGTGAAGTCATAGGCCTCAAGATTACCACCAGGCAGTACAGCAGCAGCATGTTCACACTCAGCCTCCGCCGCTTGTAGCGCTACTGACACTTCAAGTTCTCCAAAGTTGGTCCACAGAGCTTCTTGAATAAGTCTCTTTACCTCCTCAAGCTTCCGCGTACTCTCCTCTGCAGTTTCTTGTAGGTCCTCTTTTTGCTGATTAGTTAACCCTTAGATGCATAAGTGGGTCTTTTTGGACCCGGTGAGGTGGTTTTCTTGAAGTATCTTTGTAATTACATTTTTTTATCATTTCATATTCCAGCTATTCCTCAAAAAACATGTTTTGGATATCATGCCATTCTAATTTTAAATTTACATTTTATACATTTTAAGAAATTGTAGTTTTTGTATTACTACCCCAAGCTTCCATAAGTGGGTCTTTTTGGACCCGGTGAGGTGGTTTTCTTGAAGTATCTTTGTAATTACATTTTTTTATCATTTCATATTCCAGCTATTCCTCAAAAAACATGTTTTGGATATCATGCCATTCTAATTTTAAATTTAAATTTTATACATTTTAAGAAATTGTAGTTTTTGTATTTTTTTGTATTTGTATTACTACCCCAAGCTCAGGCTTAATGGAAAAACAATGTGTATTACAAACACCAGGCTATAAGGTTGGAGGCTCATGCATACACGGAAGTTCTCTACAGTGTCGCTGGATCTTTAAATCTACTCTGCATCATAATCATAAAGAATGCATGCACACCTGCTCTGGTGTCTCCCTTGTTTTTATGCATCTGTTAGGTGACAAACAAATCATTTTCAAGGGAGTCACATTTCATTACAGCTCAGGGTTATGTTTTTCTTCTCTCTTTCTCATCTTCTATGCCAGCCTGACTCTAAGAAGGGTGATAAGCTATTTCCTCTCTGCACATCCAAGGCACTTTTGTCTCCCCATCTCATCTCGATGAAAGGCCTTTTCGAGTTCCTCAACTCAGTAACGAGCTGACAGATCCCGTCCACCTTGCTGTTCATCACATTGCTTTTTGGGGTTGTTTGTTATTCATGTTAAACTATTAGCTGTAAGAATGACGATACAGTAATTGCAATCAATGTCGTGGCTGATAAACAAATAAATAATTATTATATCAATATATCAATGTCATTACAATCCAGTAAGGGCTGATTATAATAACTCTATGAAGGTTTTAATTGCAGCATAGAGGATGCACAGTAACATAGATACAACACATTATAATTCAAAACCTGATAAAAGATGATTGTTATTCTGTAGGAGGCTATTACAATCTGAGTCAACCATATCAAATTACCTGTATCATTGAAAATATGCTATCTGCGTACTGGTGTTTGTGATCATAATCAGACCATGCATATTCACCACTGGGACGGCTTTCTAAAAGGTAATCTTGGAAAGATCACGTATATCCTGAGAGAATGGCTTAACGAATTAAATTATTATTTGTGCTTTTTGCTTTAATTAACTTATAAGTGAAGGACAATGGTTCAGCTTTTTCATTTATTCATCCATTGTCCTCTGCTTTGCACACGAGCATATGTTCAGCAGGCATCACCAATACACCAAATGATGGCCAAATAAAATAATAATGCATAGTTGGCTGGCATTCATCTGTTCAAAACATGAAGAAAAGATTCTACAGCAAACTAATTCTACTTGTAGTATACATTTCTTAAATTGATAAGCAAATCAAAATGATACTGCAAACGCCATTTCTTTTATAAATATAAAATGTTAGCTCACTGGTTCTGTTAGTAAAATGAAAAATTCTCTGGAGGTGATCCCCTGAGGCTTTGGTTTTCCAGTCTGTGGCACACTGACAGAAGCTAATTTGACACTTCCACTGACACAACACACACACACACACACACACACACACACACACACACACACACACACACACACACACACACACACACACACACACACACACACACACACACTCTCTTCTGTAATTCTCATTGTAGCAAGTCGAATGCATGGCATCAATTTTACAATCACACTAAACTCCAATACCAAATAATAACCTGAATGACAGTGGCTCAATTACCAACATTTCTCACCAATATATTTCCTCACACTCCACCTCCCACTCTCAGTCTACAAATAGTTTAGGTATACATGAAAGGTTATTTGAAGAGATTGAACATTTCTAAGAATACTTAATTCTTCATGAAGGAATACATGTGGTACATTCCAATGCAAGTGCTAATGTTTCAAGCAGTCTTGCAGTCACATTTACTGGACAATCTTTTTTATTTGCAACAAAGGGTGTAGGGAAGTGTGAAAAATCATTTATTTTGAATAAAAAATTCAAATGTATTGCCTCAAATTAGCTTAACACCTCTTCAGCATATTTTAACAGTGATTTTGGCCATTGGAAGTTTTATATTAAAAGCTTTGTTATTATTCGAAAGTTGTCGTTGAAGTTTTATCAATAAAATATTGCTTCTTCAAATATGAGACATGCAGTCATTACAATATTGTATTTGTGGTCCATTCTGAGAATGCCGACGGGAACAGCATGTTTGGAACAATATACATTTTGTTACACAGAATATATGCAGCATTTCTTATGGTGGAACAATGCAAAAACCCAGAAAGTTTTTTCAAAAAAAAGGGAAAGAAAACACTTGTGGCTGAATAAAATGAGGTTACATTGAGTTAATCGCATTCAAGGAGTCTTGGATGACTTCCCCTTTGGGCTAGAAGAGCACCCAATAAAATAAAATCAAGACAGATTCAGACTCACAAAGCTTACCGTTGATTTCATTTTCTTAAAGAACCCAATAAGATGTCAGCAATACACCCTCATTTAGCATTAAAGTAGATCGGATTGTTTACTACTTACAAAATAGCTTCTGCTACTCAAAGGAATCTGAGCATCATGTGATGTTCAGTGGAGGGTGCGATAAAGACCCCATGGGATGATAGAAAACAGAAAACAGCCGATTCTAATTACTGAAATTTGAAAAATACATAAAGCAAAAAGCAAGGAATGCCATTAGGTAAGGTTACAAGAAAACCTCAATGAGAGGAATCTGTGGTGGTAGAGAGGAGTGGGGAACAGTGAGCAGGTCAGATGATGAAGAGCACATCTGATTTTTGTTCTCTATAGTCGGTGCCAGTAAGAGTCAGATGGTACCGCTTAGCTGTTGGAGTTCAAGTGTTCCGTTGAAAAAAAGGCCCCGCCGTTTGAGATATTTATGATGAATGATGCTGTGTGATGCATGGGCACCACAGGTCACATGCGGTCTGTGTATTTGGTTTTAAATGCAAATCACTGCACTTATATTCAATGTGAGAGTTCAAATGAATAGAAAGAAAATGTACTTCTGTGTGTGTATGTGTGTGTTTGCCGATCAAGTCTCCTGCATGTTACCTTCGACACACAAGAATATGCAAATTAACACACACACACACACACACACACACACACACACACACACACACACACACACACACACACACACACACACACACACACACACACACACACACACATATTTGAATCAGAGAGAGGCCTTACACTCTGCAGAGTAATGGAACAATATGGGAAATAATGTTGCATATTTCTGTGTGTGTTCTCATGTGAGTACATGTCAGAACTTAGCCTCCCTCCAAATTCTGCATAGGGGAACTTTTGGAAGCAGCAGCTACTATGCCTAGAAGGCTTTCAATGATTTATCAAAGTCCAAAAGAGACTCACTGGTTATGCAGAACTAGAGAGGAGAGGCAGCTGTGCAGATCAAACTGGAGAAGGAGCACAATCCAAAGTCAGTTTTAGATCTACCTGAATCAATGGCAGAGATGAAATGAAACGGTTCATCTTCTTTGCTTTGGGAGAAAGAAAAACAGACAGAGAGAGTGAATAAACTTGTGTCTGACTCTGTTCTGAATAGGGTTGCTAAGGGGCGGAACATTTCCGGTAAATTTCCGGAAAGTTTCCGGAAAGTTTCCATGGGAAGTTAAGCTGAGGAATTTTGGAAATATTCAATGCAAAATTAAACAAAAAACATGACATTTTTAAAGTAGAACAGAGCAAGTTTTAATTATTTTATTGAGCAATTATTTGTTTCATTGAAGAACGAAAACAGGAATGTTGAGTTAAATATTACTCATCCCCCCCCAACCCCACTCATTAAAAAATGAACAAAAATGCACCCCCCATCCAAAAATCCCCACAAAGTCCCATTCAAAATGTTAAATGAAAAGAGCCCTTCTCCCTCCAAACAGTCCCATTAAACATGCTAATCTTCCTTCAAGCAATCCTCTGCATTTTTGCTAAACCCTTTCAGTCAACGGGCTCTTCCTGGGCCTCATCAACATCCAACTCTGAGTCTTCCTCTTCAGTGTCACTGTCCAGCCTTGTTGAGGATGGCTCTGTGTCAGGCTCAAAGAGCCTTAGGTTTGCCCGAATGCCAACCAGTTTTTCCACTCTCACATTTGTGAGCCTGTTGCGAACCTTTGTGTGGTCTCAATAGCCATGCAGTAAGCAGTGTGCTATGGCATGGATATTCAAGTGTACTTGAATGGCATCTGTTTGTTTTAGTCAAGATTATGATAAAATATACTTTCCCCAACTATATTTAAGTTCCCTATGAAGAGCCAACCTTCAATTTTGAAAATTCCCAGTTTATTCCCATAAATTCCCGTTTATTCCCGTTAATTCCCATGGAAAGTTTCCATCTTTGAAAATTCCCGGAATTTTGCAACCCTAGTTCTGAACACCCACTAAGTCCAGATAGTGCCTGTGGATTCAGGGCAGGACTGGTTGTTCTGTCTACCTATTTGCATCATGCAACTGTGCCCTGCGTGGCAACAACATTTCTTCAGCATGTTGTTTTGTGTGTGTGTGTGTGTGTGTGTGTGTGTGTGTGTGTGTGTGTGTGTGTGTGTGTGTGTGTGTGTGTGTGTGTGTGTGTGTGTGTGTGTGTGTGTGTGTGTGTGTGTGTGTGTGTGTGTGTGTGTGTGTGTGTGTGTGTGTGTGTTGCAAGTAAAGGGTTAGGGCGGAGGATTAGCCATATGCCAGGCCATATGGGTGTGCAGGGATACAGCTCTGTCTGCCCGGGGGAAAGTAAACATGTCTGAAACACACACACACACACACACACAAGTACACACAGGGCCAGCCACCGTCAATTACATCATTTGATAAATCCTCTCTACCCCCAGAGGCCGGGAAGGGAGAATGGCCAGAGGCTAACAATGTATTGTCTTGCAATTACAAGTATGCCTTGCCACAGTCCATAAACAATCACCACATTGTATGCAGTTAGGCACAAAAGCACCCGAAAGCACTTTTTATAAATTGCCTTCAGGAGTGGAATAAATTGTACACAAACAGCACCAGCATTTTACAGCAGATAAAATCATCAAACAATCATTTAGGTTTGGAAATGGCAGAAAAGTATAAACTATCACAGTATTATTAAGGGCAGGATACAAAGTCCTCTCTTTATTGTGATTGTTTCTCAGATTTCCCATTCATTTTCTATCAACAAGCTGAGTAAATAAGCCAAACAAAGTCACCTTGTCAGTTCTGAACTGTTCCTCATAAAACAATGTATTCAGATGTGTTTTAATGGCTATTAATAATGTATTTTTTTGACCACTTAGGGGAAGCAGACAACTGAAAATGAGATCCATGAAATGTTTCTACTTAAAATAGAAGTTGTGGCAAATGTTTAAGCAGACAGTTGCCTATTTCCTATCCAGCAGGCAAGGAGCGACATTATCATTTTTATTGTTGAAATGTGTTTTGTGCACACAACCAATTTCATTCCAATGTTGACTCCTTCTTTTTTTGTTGTTTTGGTCTAGACCAACTGCTGCAGGAAATATCTGGCTGTTAAATGCTTCAATATGTTTAGAAGCTAGCGGCTAACTTTGTCTGCCATTTGCTGGCAGCACTTTTAAGCAAAAAGCTCTGATAAATCCACTCTATGCTACCTGCTCTGCATCACACACTGATAACAGTGAATCAAAAAAGTGAAAGTTGCTGAAACATGCTTAACAGTTTGTTGTAGCTCTGCTCTCAGTGTTGAAGTTACCCCATAACCATTAGGCTACAGTACATGAACTCATTTGATCCATTTGTGACAAAATGATCAATGAATGCACCTTTTGTGTTCGTTCAACATTGCCATTGGGGTCTGTTCAATATGATTATGTGTGACTAGAGCCTAGAGTCTAATACCATGAGTTGAAAAGCACAAAACCTTGGATAAAGTATTTTATTGAAATTCTCCTTCACCTGGTGTTTTAGTAATGTGCCTGTGTATTCCTTTGCTTCTGTTGAGTTAAGTGGAATTTATGCCAGAATCCTGATTAGCACATTTCATTTCTGCACGGCAGATTTCTTCATGGCTCTTTTATAACCAATGTTGTGCTCGCCTGCCAGCTGACATCTGTTGCATGGCACTATGTGTGCCAGCTTTCTTTTGCCCCTTTCATTAGTCAGCTGTTTCCAGCCCTTGGCTTGTCAATATCTATTTGGAGTTAAATGATTCTAAAAATCATTCCGCTTTTGTGACACCTGCTTTACCAATTTACAATAACTTGATATCACACCTCCCATCTGTCACAATAAGGCCAGTATTTAAAGAGTTTGGATCTTTTCTGATGTGGGTACTTGGGTTGACGGTTGGTAAACACTGGGACACTCTTCCCAGCTTTTAATAAAGCCTAGAATATGCTCATCATTATCCTAATGGCTCTATCATCAATGGACAACTTGTTCAAATATAGCATCTGAAACAGAGTTTGGGTGATTTCTGTCCAATTTTCCTGCAACATTATCTGTAACCATGGCCAGTGCATCCTCTAATTAACAACCCGGTATCACGGCAAGACGTGAACATGTGACGATCCACCATGCTGGGAGACGTGAATATGTCACGGTTTCGTCCCTTCAAACGTGACACTTACACGGTATTGTTAACATGGCCCAACCAGTGGAGAAATACCCGGAAGTGCCAAGCAAATGGTATACCGCGCCTATTGGTCGGTTTTTATTGTCAAAATGAGATGTTTTTAATTTATTTTTTAATCGTCACACTCGATTTCGCCGATTTTCTTGTTGCCCTAGCTGGTCGACACCTCTTTTAGCAGAAACAAAGGTTACATTAATGTATTAAATCGATGTTAATCCATGTGTGTGGATCATAGACTGGTGTGGATGTGGAATTAACGGACGTGACGTTGTGTGATTGCGTTGCCAGGTAGATCTGTATTTATAGAGCCCTGATGAGAAGACTTCTGGACAAACAGGAAGCACTGCCGCCAAAACTGAAAACGTGACGTGGATCATAAATATATCAGCAATTAAACAACATCTTACATTTCTTTTCACACAATACGTCTCCTTGCAGTATCAATACTAATTCGGCTGACTTTTATATTTGATCAAATTGGTAGATAGGTTATATTTACACCATAACGGTGCACAGCTGATATAAAAGGACTTGTCGTTTTTAAAGATATTACTGATTTTCTTTGAATATAAGAATGTAAATACTGAGTTGAGAGAATAGTCAGGGGATTTGGGTGATGGGAGACACATCTATGGATTCAGAATTGCAATAGCTTACTGTTAAATGACGGATATACCTTTCTGTCTGTGATGTTTTACAAATCAGATATTAGAAGTAAAACATGTGAAATAATATAGCAATATCCTGTACAATTATGTGAAAACATGAATAAAACTACACATCTTCAGATGTTATACATACACAAGTGTCCTACACTAATAATACAAAGTTATTATGGCTGTGTGTACCTTGTGTGCACCACCTAGTGGTTAAAGCACGTTATTGAATTAGTTGTGTATATGATATGTCAATGATCCTTAGAAAATCTTGAAATCTTGAAAGGGATATGCAAAATAGCCATTATATACAGTCTTTAATTAACTATTAGTAGAGAATAACGAGTAATGAATATACTTTATAGGGATCTGCAGATAAATGTTTAGTCTTCTCAAGCAGCAACTATCAAATATCTCTCCTGATTGTTGGCACTTGACAATCACCTTTCCCTGAATTTTACTCAGGTGTAACTAAAGCCTGATTTAAGGGTTGTTTATATTTCACATCATTAATCAGAATCTGCAAAGTAACTAAAATAAATGTAGTGGAGTAAAAATACCAGGTTAACCTCTGAATTGTAGTGGAGTAGAATTGCTGTTTTGTTTAGTAATGGATATTGAATATGGAATAAAGGTTTTGACAAGACCTGGTGTAACAATAATCAAAAAGGACATTAAAAGAGCTCCAGATGTTAATGATCTAAACAAAACAGCACACCTGAAATGTATATTTAAATACTTTATTAAGGGCAGTGAATTCGTTTTTTCTGTATGTTTTTCAAATCAGTGTTATACAGTAAGTGTCATAGACAGTGTTACATTGCTATTATTATCCTTAAAATATATGTAAAACAAAACCACTTATGATCTTTTTATTTGAGTGGTTTACTAATGACAGTTAATTCTGTTTTTGCTCATGATGGTTTCATTTGTGTGAAAAATAATAAAATAATAAAATTCAATAACGTGCTTTAACCACTAGATGTGCCTTTCTATCAGCTGTGCACCGTTATGGTGTAAATACAGCCTATCTACCAATTGGATCAAATATAAAAGTCAGCCGAATTAGTGTTGATACTGCAAGGAGACGTATTGTGTGAAAAGAAATGTAAGATGTTGTTTAATTGCTGATATATTTATGATCCACGTCACGTTTTCAGTTTTGGCGGCAGTGCTTCCTGTTTGTCCAGAAGTCTTCTCATCATACTCTATAAATACAGAACTATGGCAGATATGTCATATTTAATGCAGCCGAACCGTGTATTACAATGCCGTTATGTGATGACCTCCAAAGAGAAAAGCAAGCACACTCGGAATAAAGTATTATTTTATTTTTACATTTTCTTTCGGATTTCACATCAACAGTAAGTCCGGTTAACTAAAATGTCCGTGCGGAACAATACCCCCAACCCATAGATCCGTGGGTGAATAATGTCAATCACCACATACATTACACACATCTCTTCACATTTACATTTTAATTTACATTAAAGCATTTCGTGAGGCCTTCTAAAATGTTTTTAAATATAATTAGGGTTGTAGTTGAAGAGTTTGTAAATTGTGTTGCCTGGCAACGCAATCGCACAACGTCACGTCCGTTAATTCCACATCCACACCAGTCTATGATCCACACACATGGATTAACATCGATTTAATAAATTAATGTAGCCTTTGTTTCTGCTAAAAGAGGTGTCGACCAGCTAGGGCAACAAGAAAATCGGCGAAATCAAGTGTGACGATTAAAAAATAAATTAAAAACATCTAATTTTGACAATAAAAACCGACCAATAGGCGCGGTAGACCATTTGCTTGGCACTTCCGGGTATTTCTCCACTGGTTGGGCCATGTTAACAATACCGTGTAATTGTCACGTTTGAAGGGACGAAACTGTGACATATTCACGTCTCCCAGCATGGTAGATCGTCACATGTTCACGTCTTGTCGTGATACCGGGTTGCTAATTAAAGTAAACTTTCGCAAATGGCAGCTAATTCATCCCACACTGCAGCCCCCCACCCTCTTAATCACTCATTACTCATATGCTTCAATATAGCAATCCTTTTTTCTCTAGTCCTGGTGAAATATTGGTATAGAGAGGGGTGTGACTCAACATCGTGAGGCAACGTTTCTGTGTTTGTTCGTGTATTTGCATAAATGCAAATTTAGAAATGTTTGTTCATTCAGGTTTATAAATGATGTTGTTTTTAAGTTGTATTTTCAATTTTACAACAGTCAGTAACTGACTGATTAATTACTCTGTTGCATTAGAAAGCACTGCTTCAGAGGCTGGATCCCTTTCAACCTGCTGAGGGAACAGTGACTCAAACCTAACCATGAAAACACGACCACTGCTTTCCTGTTGCCTTTCAGAACATGTTGCATCAGACTGTTTGCTCTCCAGTCTTCCAGTTTGAGAGATGAGGGGAAGGCTAGCTGTGTGTGTGTGGTCCTCTAATCAGTATCTGTTTGAGGAATTGAAACAGCAGTGATGGTGCACTGTAATGCTACCATGAATTAAACCTTTCCCCTTAAACTCAGAGTAGGTTTGTGGAACTCAAGTGATTTGATTCCAGGCTGTCAAATGAATTAATGATGTCAAACCTTCCGGAATAAACTAAAACCTTGCACATTGTCTGCCTCAAACCCCATGGTTCAGAGGTTCAATGTGTCGAAGAGAGAAAGGCCATCTGAGGTGAATAAGACATAACTTATGCATGTGTTCATTAGCATGGCCCCTCCTGTCGGCCCACTTTACCCTCAGGGGGGGGGGACAAGGCATGTCCTCTGCTCCTGGGGGTCCAGACTCCGAGCCGTGGCCATGACTTCTGCAGTAATTAGCACTAATCACATTAACAACGGTGTTATTTAAAGACCTAAACTCAATCACTAAGGACAGTCAGGGCACCCTCGATGCATGTATCCCAGACATTTGCATCACATTAAAGGAGAAAGGGGCTGTGGTAAATGGAGACAACTTAAAAGTGTTTTATTTTATTTGATAGAGGTTCTTCTCCATGCAACAGGGAAATATATGTGGCTGTTGTTCATGCCTGCACGCTGATAAGTGTTATGGGAAAAGATAATCATGTAATAATTATACATTTTAAAGGTGCAGGCACACATTCAACAACGATCAAATACATCTGTTCCATTCTGACTAAATGGTACAGTCTCAAACCTTTTTTGTCTGTATTTGCTTCATTGTTTTGTTAATGATATGAAAAGTAAGGTACATTAAAAGTGTGTTGAATACAACTATTATGTCATCAAGCCTTTTATTAAAGATGCTATTAGATCAAGTTTACGTCTACATAGACAGTAGAACTCATCATATGGCAGAAACAGAATTCATTGTTACTTCAACATCTTGAAGTAAAAATGAATCCTTTCTATTCTCTATTTTAAATGACTTGTGGATCCTGACAGATTTCTCAAAAGCAGTGTGATTCTAGCTGGGCTTGACAGAAAACCAGACTTCCACAATAACCCACTTCATATGTTGGTTCTGTCCAAACTTGACCTCAAAACCTCATCGTTAGCGCACCTTTAGAAAAAAACTAGGCAGTCAACATCAAAGGAGAGGCAGTGAGACAAGCTTTGAAGTACGTAGGCACCACACAACACAAAAACCTCAGTTTCATATTATTATTTCATAATGGTATAAATGCTGTTTCAGAGGATGTTCAATTAGGAAAAGAAGGCCATTGCAGAGGGATAATATGTTAGGGAAATAGGAAAATATGAGGGAAATAGGTTCTCAGTAAAAAAACTAAACTATAAATGGAATTTGCCAGAGTTACATTTACAGCCTATCCGCTTATTCAATCCTCAACACTGGCACCTGTATCTGTAAAAACCTCCTGTGTCCAGTGTGATATCTCAACTCTTTACCCATTTGTCAGGGCTGTGGAATGGAGGATAAATTCATTTTAGGAAATAGCCAGAATGCCCTAGGACACTTCATGGGTTTTTAAACAATAACTAGCATACTGCTTTTAAACTGCTTCCATCTATTACTCTACAACAAAAGCTAAATTATTTCCTTCTTTGCCTGACCCCTCGCATGAAGTAGAGCCAAGCCATACAGCGACTGATGGACTGGGACACTTAGACGGAGGCTAGGATGGAGACAGAGGCGGCACAGCCAGGGAGCCTTTACAGCTCATTAAAGGCTGCACTCCTGGAGCTTCTTATGTAACTCCCTGTCCGTGTTTCTGCTGCTCTCTTTCTATGTATTTTGTTTGGGAGACATAAACAGAGAGAAAGGAAAGGTAAAAACATCTGTTTTTTAAAGTACTAAGAACAACAATGAATCATCCAGCCAATTAAGCTTGCAATATTTCCCACTGCTTCATTTGATGCAACATTTTTTCTCATCACCATTATTTTCCTTTAATTTACCTGTTTACCCTTCGAAACTCTATTAAAGGGAAAGTGGACAAAAAGTAAGTTGTTCAGAGCTCATTGCTGCGACTGCGCAGAGTGGCTTAAAATCAATGCAATCCTATTAAGTTTCTCACCATAAGGCTTTGGAGGAAAAAGGCTGTTCTACTCTGTGGATTGCTACATTCCCAGACATACCCTTATGTCTTATCCCCTTTTGCTCGATCAAAGCATGATGTTTTTATTTTTCTTGATGAATTAAAAGGTTATGTAGTCCTTGGAGAGTGAAGCAGTGCTCGGTACGATTTATGACCCAAGGACCCTCACTATGCCAAAATCAAATGGGGTTCTTTCACTGCTGGAAAGTTTATGTTTTACTCTAGATTTAAGGTTGTCAACTCACAGGAGTGTCCCCTTATTCTTTTTACCTTTTTCTCCACTTTTTCACCTGCTTCTACAACCTCATTAGTCTGAGAAACGTATTGCTGATAAACTAAAGGGAGAAAAACAAACAGAGGGAATGAATAAAATACATTCTTCCCCACCGAAGATGTGAATAGCATTTAGCCAGCAGATTTAAAAGAACAATCACCTCATTTAACATGCCTTGAGAATACATCCATTAGGATCGGCTGAATAAACGCTACTGATAAATGAGAGTTTTTATAAACATTCAGTTATGCTTGGCTTAGGTCATTAAGCTTAAAAGGCCATTAGTCGAGCACCCATGAGCGCACTGGCCGGGCCTGAATGAGCTACACATCAGTTAGCATAAAGTTTGGATAGACTGCCTCTTGTTAAATGCCAATATGGATTTTTACAAAGTTCACAAAAACAGTTGGCATAATTTTAAGGTCACAATAATAATTACACAGTGCTGCATTTTAATCTATAAAAGGGGATTCAATAATCCTGTTTTCATCATATCAGTGCTGTTTTTAAGGCCAATTACTTCGATTGGCAAGTGTTAAAGGGGTTGATAAAAGTTGTTGAGAGTCTCGGGTATTACATTTATACTAAGTTTGCAAAAATGCGGAAGACATCTTTAAAAAATGTCAAACAGGACTTGACTTCACAACGCAATTAATTTCCAACATGAAACATGCAGCTTATAAATATTTCTAACTCCCCAAAATAGAGTTTATTACCTGACACATCATCCAATAAATCACGCAAGTGTTTGCAGTGTTAAACAGCAGAACTTAAAACTCCCAGCAACAGAAGCTGGAGACATAAAGTACATTTTAGATAAATATTTGATTTAATTTGAATAATGACTTCATTAGCTCTCTTCTGCACAGTTCATAATAGCAGAGCATTTACTAAAGACAATCACTTCCTCAAAGAACTGGAAAATCAATTTTGTTTATGCAGAGAGCGAGTTTGTGTGGTGGCAGTTGTGCTACTGCAAATGGTGTGGGCTGAAAACTAATGTTATATTGTACAGTTGCAGAATTCATTTCAGGTCAAGGTGCTGAAGCATACCATACAGTAAGTAAGTGAAGAATTATACTTGTTTGGAACCAGAGTATGCACAGTTGCCTGCTTTTACATTGCCTTAGGTCAACCCTGTTTGTGTTAGCACATACTGCTACTGTATATCATTATGTACTTCAGTGGAAAATCATTTTTAGTCATATCTTCTAACAGAACATTCAAGGCAGTTTTGCACTGAATGTAATAACCTTAGGGTTTCAGTGTGAGGAAAATGCTGTCACAATTTTTGTTTTGTCTGTCTAGTCATGGTTTTATTTTGAAATTATGTTCTCCCTGTGTCTTGTCTTCCTTCCTGTGTTTGCCCTCCTGTGTCTGATTGTGCCTCATTGTGTTCACCTGTTGCCCTTGTGTGCCTCCCCTGCCCAGCTGTGTCTTGTCCTGTGATTACCCTTCTGTGTATTTAGTCTTGTCTTCCCCTGTGCTCCAGGTCGGATCATTTTGAGGAGAAAACAGTTCATTGTTAATTACTGGGCAAATCTACAGGGCCATGAAGATACTCACCCTACTAAACAAACTGTAAACACAAGTTTGGAAAGTAACACAATTAAAAAATAAAGTTTTTATGTTTGTGTTTCGGAATTATTTAAGGAATTCAAGGAATGGAATATTAGTCCGACTGTGTTAATATCAGCTGTTCCACCATGGTTACTACCTCAACCTGTAATAGATTTATCCTTATTGAAACGGTTACATTCAAAGAAAATAAAATCAACGTGCAGGCTTATGTGAACACTGTTCTACTTGAAAAATATGGGCAGTTTATCCAAATATTTACTGATGGATCCAAAAGTCCAGAAAATTGTAAAACTAGTTGTGCATTTTATGTTCCCGACTTAAAGGTCAAAGTGAAAAAGCGAGCGAGTGATCACATCGCAGTGTACACAGTGGAGATGATGGCTATCTCACTAGCACTTCAGTGGATAGAGGAAATACGGCCAATGCGAGTGGTCATTTGCTCTGACTCCAGCGCAGCTTTGGAGAGTATAAATAACTTATCGTCATTCTGTCGTCAGGATATTCTGCATGAAATTTTGCACATCATGTATAGGTTAGTACATTTGGGAATTGTTGTTCAGTTTGTGTGGATTCCAGCACATGTGGGTATTAGAGGTAATGAGGTAGTGGATCAACTGGAAAAAAATAGATTGAAAGCAAATCAGATTGATTTAATAGTACCCATCAGTAGAGCAGAAGTCAAATCATTTACGAAAGTTATTATCAAGCAACCATGGCAAAAGTTTTGGGACAGTAACACCAAAGGAAGACATTTATACCAGATACAAAGGGAAGTAGGAATGGAAAACACTTGGGGGAGTAATAGAAGAGAACAGAACATTATCAGCAGGATAAAATTGGGTCACTCTGGATTAAACTCATCACTGCATCTGATTGGAAAACATCCAACTGGCAACTGTGATGGTTGCCAACAATCAGAGACAATACATCATGTATTCTTTAGCTGCCCGAAATATACTAGACAAAGACTCATTCTGAAAACTGCAATGGAACAACATAATATTAAGGACATGGATTTCAAGTCAATATTCGCAAGTAACTCAAGAAATGAAGTAGGTGGCGATAATGCTCCAAGTGGTTGCGACTCGCCATTAAAGCAAAGAAGAAGAAGAAGGTCGGATCGTTGTCTTTCCTGTCACCCTCCATGTTTGTCACTGTCGGTTTTTGTCTGGATCGTGCTACCTGTTTATGGATTCATGGTTTTGTTTTGTGTTTTCATTGTCATCAGTTTTTTGTAATTAAAGTTCGCCTTTTGTTACACTTTGAAACCCGCTTCTCCTCAATCTGCATTTGGGTCCTCCCTTACCACAAATCCTGAGTTGTATTATTTTACCTACTTGCTGGCTTGCTGCTATGGTAAGTGGAGGGGAGCAACCAGTGTGGAGCAGAAAAGGGCTGCCTTGGCAGAGGCGTACCAGATGGCAACAGAGAAACCATGTTTAGTGAAGTTCTTACCTGGCTGGATTATGGACTTCCTCCAGACATGCGTTTCCCGGCCTGCTAGCCCCAGGCATGCTAGCCCCCTGCCTGCCACAGTTCCCAACATAGCTCCTTTCGAGAACCCTTTTGATGGGTCTCGTCTGGCTTTTGGAGGTCCACGGAGCCTCCAAAAGGCTCCTAAGATAAGGAGACCCAAGTCCAGGCTACCAGCAGCCATGGTTCCGGCTCCAGTTCCGGCCCATGCAGCCATGGTTCCGGCCCCAGTTCCGGCTCCAGTTCCGGCCTATGCAGCCACGGTTCCAGCTCCAGTTCTGGCCCCAGCAGCTGAAATGTAATGTGTAAGAAGAAAGTGAAGAATTTAGATTGAAATGATACATGAACACTGGGGGCTTGAATGTGTGATAAGAGAAGAAAAGAAAGTAAAAAAGCTTGGAAAAGCAGCAGAATATTTGAACTGCAAACTATTGAACTAACTTGATGGCGAATGATCTGTCGCCATGGCAACGGTATTTGATGACACCCCATAATACGCTTAGATATGTTGATGGCTGCATCGTTAACAAACATGTGAAGTTTTGGGCTGTTTGGAGCATTTTCACTGAAGTTATGAGAAAACCGTGTTTCATGGCAAGCATTGTGTTGCCATGGCAACGGCATTTGAAGAAATCTCAAAACTGTCCCGTAGATGTCTTCCCGGCTGGACTGTTAGCACACGTGAAGTTTCAGCACTTTTTTGACAATTTCATGAATAGAGGGGACTTGAATGTGAAATAAGAACAAGAAAATAAAAGTCTAAATGCATGAAAAAGCAGCAGAATATTTGAACTGAAAACTTTAGAACTAAAAGCATACGTCACCAATAATGTCTAAAATATGTGGAACATGTTGAAGTCAGTTTGAAGTCTCCATCAGACGGAAAAGAATAGGCTGAGACAGTCTGTTAAACTCCAGTGACCACGTCATTAGTCTGGTGCTCTAATTATGTCAATTGGAGTTATGACATCATCGTGTTCCATGACACAGGTGTTTATATTTGAGCTAACAACGTGTCCAGAGATCAAAGGTTTCTATGGTGATCAGTGAGAGGAGAGCATTTTCATTGTTCTGAATGAGAGATAAACCTCTTACATGTGAACGTTTTGTTGAAGAACCGTAACAGATATCGGTGAAATTTCAAAGCGTGAAGCTTGTCAAGGAACTTAAGCATCTGAAGTGTACTTTTGGTGTACTTTCGGGTTGATAATGTGGCTTTTTTGGCAGATTAACTAAAGGTGTGCGGCTGCTGTGGTGGGGAAAGGTGAGGCTGAACTTACAATGGGGTTTAATGGAGACATGTTGAACGTTTTTGTCACTTCATGCCCTCAAGAGGCATTTTGTTTAATTATTTTGCTTAAAATTTTTTTATCTTTCAAGCTACGAGATGTTTTCCTACGTTTCTCATGAAAAATGATTTCTCAGGAATGTAGGGTTTGGGAATTATGGCAGATTTAAAAGAAAATATGAAGGCAAAATGAAATCTGTCCTCCACTCTAGCTGTGACATCACGCACTCTAAAATCTGAAGAAGGCCTCTTTACCAAGGTCTGAACAATGTTTGATATCTCTAAAAGTAAGAATCAGATTTAAAAGTTGTGTTACACGAATAATGTCAGAAAGATGTGTAACATTTTAAAGTTGGAATGATTGAAAGTATGAAGGAGCAGTTAGCAGTTGAAGTTGCATGAAGATTGTTGAAGTCTGAAGAGTTTTTCCATTGACTTCCATGTTAAAAATGTGATGAATTATGGGATGTATCTCTGGAATTATGAATAATAAAAGTTATGAATAATAAAAGTAATAGCCATCGATTCCCGACCGAGCTGAACGTTTTGATGTTCGAACGGAGTTTCTGCGATGTTCAATGTGGGAGAAGAAGAGGCGCAAAATAACCCGGCGGAATAATAAAGAATTTCGTGCGTAGCATAACAGACAGTTGGAATACTGTGTCAGCATTCCCACTAAATTAGTCAATTACAGGATCAAGATTACCATTCCACACACAGCTGTTGAGGATAAAAGACAGGAACACACTCATATAAGACCATGGACCAAATTGAGGGGTTATTGGATTGAAGTGCAATATATAAATGCAAATGCCAATGTCTATCTTCTAATGTCCCAATGAATATGAGGTAGTGGGTTGGAACCATCCATACACAGTGTATAAATCAGCGCCTAACGAGCCCTTACGAGCCTTAACAATCCTATAAGCCCTTGATTAGAGGTTGATTATCAGGACGGCGGGCCAATGCAAATGGCTGTTTACTACTAGCCTTTGGCTTTTTGTGTGGAACAGAGGTAGGAAAAGTGTGTGCGCTTAAGAAAGGGAATGAGTCACGTGAATTTGTATGATTTTTTGCATGAGATCCTGTGTGCATGTGTGCGTGTGTTTGTGTGTGTATGTAGGGGGGTTGCACTTGTGTGTGTGCCTTCAGGGACGAGGTGCAGACTCTGGGTGAAAATGTGTTTCCAATCCACAAGGCTTTGAGCAGGAAACAAAAGGGGTATTGCAGTCACCCGTGAAGCAAAACAGACACTTTCTCTCTCCCTGCTTCTCCACCTTGATGCTATACTAAGCCTTGTCTGAGATTAGGGTGCACAGGTTCAATAAGTCCAGTCAGTCAGTATGTTAATGGATAGCAGAACCAAATTCACTAATAGTCACTAATATATATATATATATATATATATATATATATATATATATATATATATTATTTATTTAATGGGTAATAGCCCTATCATTGCAGACCTTCCTCTTGGATCTATGTTAACATAGATGCCTTTCAATGGCGCTGCACGGCCATACAAACATACTGGTTTGCAAGGGTTTTTTATTTGGAAATAAGGCTCCTAAAGCAGTTAGAGAAGAAGCTGCAATCATCAGTTATATAATCCTTTCTGCATTGGTGGAAGGGCAAAGAATGACACTTGTGTGTTCGAATGACAGATTGTTCTTCCAATCACATGCCAAGTCTCTTTCAAAGGGACCTCCCTTAAATAAACAGTTTCTAATGATGGCATCTCAATATGTATTGTGTAAACAAACCATTTAGCATCAGTTAGAAATTAAGGCCTGCAACAACACAAATGGATAAAAAACAAAGCTCTCACTTAATACACACCAAATCCTTTAGCAATAATATAACCAAGAAAATGATTTGTTCTGCCATAAAGTTTAATAAAGGATTGGAAACTTGGAAAGTGCTTTTTTATCCAAGCAGAAAGAGCTTTGCAGGGTGAGGTTGACAGAGTATCAGCTCATCAACCAATTTAAAGGTCAACCCATGTGTTTCGACAGACAGGATCTGAAAAGATAAGATCTGGAGCACGCAGTTAGAGTTATAGTTAGAGCTTTTAATAAGGCTCAGCAAATACTATTTGGACATAAAGCACTACCAGTAAGGAGAGGCAGTGTTGGTGACGTCATAAAAAATGCCTCTGTCAAGCTTATATTTGTTTGCCCACATCTAGCAAATTCCATATTGCCATTGCAGTTATACATGTATATCATAAAAAGTGTGTATGTCATTAAACAAAAATAAAACACACAATAGATTGTTTTCTTAAAACATTTATATAAAACAATATAAATTAAAGCTGCAAGCAGCGATGATTAGGCCCTCGCACATCCACGCACGTCGGGATACTTCCAGGATCCCTTTAAACGCAGCAGTGAATTGCCATGCCGTTGGAGACAGACGGCAAAGGATAAACAAATACATATTTCCTGGAGTGTGATGCGCATAAAATGACATGTTGCAAATCTAGCAGCGCCTCCGGAGAACCCAATCTTCAAAAACTGTTGTGTTATGCCTACCAGGTGAGGACCACACATTGTAATTTTCATGTAAATTGGATGTCTGTCACATACTTTAAGGCTGACTTCCTGTTAACAACAGGTGGCGCTTTGACTAGGGCTCATACTTGACCTGTAAAAGTTATCAGGCAGGGACTCTAATCGCGTGCAAAAAATGCAGAGTTGGTTTGAGATTGTATGGCCAGGTTACAAGAAATTCCAGTGTCATGGCAAGGGTCTTAAAATGGCCGCCAAGATACAGCCAGGGCTTTCCATGTTATAGAAAGCTTTTGCTAACTTTTGATCTTTATGGTCTAGGAAGGCACAGACCAAATGTGAAATCGATTGGATTCAATTTGTTGGAGTAGTTTAAGCATGAAGCCTGAAAATGTCCAAAAAAAAAAGAAATACTCTGCCTCGCAGATTTGTTTAAAATGTCCCCTCCGGGCTATTCACTTCATTCAATTAAAATGTATTCGATAACACCATATTGTGTAGTTGCAATGCCGAGGGGTAAATCAAAACAAAAACAAAAAGCTGCAAAATTAACTTAAAGGTGGGGTAAGTTTGAGAAACCGGCTCGAGATACACTTTTTGTTATATTCCATGGAATGCTCTTAACATCCCGATAGCAATGAATATCTTAAGTGCTTTGACAAAAAATCCATAAAAAAATGTCATCTGTGGAAGCCGTAGTACTGTAAAAAGTACGACCAATCATTTTAGCCGGCCCGGCTAAAATAACTGGATGGCCTACCTGCCTGTCAGCCTTCCATCTGTGCACAAACTTATCTCGTGCCCTCATTGGTCATGTGCGCGTTCGTGTGTGTTGGAGGAGGGGCTCTGTAAGGAAGTGACAGATTTGTTCCGGCTGTGTATTTTCAAATTCTAGCGCACTCGAGCTGGTTTCTCCAAAATTACCTACCCCACCTTTAACAAATAAACTGAGATATCAATGTATCCGTGCATACAACTAAAGCATCTATGCATACAAATAAGAATGCTGCTCGAATTTATGAATTGAGAGATAAGTATGGTCTTTATTTTGTATTTTAAAGAAACACAGTGTTGAAGCAAGTCTAAGATCAGCAGGCCAATCGTTCACTTCTTAACTGCTTACTGCTTAAATACTCAAAGCCATTTCTCTGGAACTGAAAAGTGCTCTGCATGTGCAAATTGAGGATCACATACCTTCTGCCCCGAAAAGACAGCAGATTTCATTTACATAATGAAATGCCATCTCATACTCAAGCCTTGAGGTTTTGTGCGGCAATCTTGTTATTTTGGCTACTTATAATGCAACTGTTACTATACCAAAATGGCATTTTAAACACAGTTAGATTAAATAAAAAGGCCCACATACTTATTTAAAATGTATAGCTTAACTGAGGTCCATAAACTAGTTTTCATGGCGGTAAATCCTGAAACAATGTTTCTTCTGTTTGATTTTAATTAGTGCACTACAGTTCTTGTTTTCTCCAATTAAATATATTTTGTTCGATGATTTTCTCTAATTATAAACAGCTCTTGAACAACCTGTGTGAAATGACTGAGTCAATGTGGTGTTTGTGATTGAAGCAAGAGAAATGTGCATTAGTGAACAGAGAGCGTATACCAAATGAAGTCCATCTGTAGGAGTAATCCTGTTATCAACAATATACCACATTAATAAACAGAGCACATATCTGCTCTGTTGAATGTAACCCTTTAACTAGAAGTTCCCAACTATCATTTAATTAAACCAACAGACATTTAGCAGCAGTTGTGTTTTACTTCCTTTGAAGTAAAATACACAACTTAATAGGCAAATGTGCAACAACATTGTGTCATCCATCGGCACAATTTATTTTGTGTTGTGTCCAAACTGAATTTTGGACAATCTTGTCCTGTTAAAACAAAAAAAGTGGATTAACCTCTTGATCTACTTGTAAATGTTATTAGTCATTTATTTGTTATTTTATCTTAATTTGGCTATCCAATTTCAAAGGCATTCAGTTCCACATCATGCTTATGCTTATCATGTATTCACCTCTGAAAAAAGATTCTGAAGGCTGAAAGATAATGGTGTCGATCCTTTCCATGAATCAATTACGTCTCTTATTTATTAATTATTAATTATTGGCCCGCCTGCAATCAGACTTACTCTGGATAATCATACTGTAGTATTGAAATGTTCTATTGTGTTTTATGTTCCACTGAATTTTCTGTCAGGCACTGTCAGGTCGAGTATTTTTCTTGATGAGCACTTGACAAGGTGCTGTATCTGAAAACCTACCTGAGTTGTTGATCTAAATATAGGATCCCAAACATCCTAGTGGTATCCCTTATCACTGCCACCGAGCAAACGTTTCTATTTGTACACAGGAAACAAAACACTATTATTTAGTATGTTGTTTTTCACCAACCAACCCTTTCAATCCTGTTGCCATTTGTGTCCACTACCCGGGTTAAGTCTGGTTTCTCCTGCCTTGATGTTTATTTTTTTCCCTGCTCCAATGCACAACCTCACCTACTATCTCTGTGTTGACATTTCAACTCCTACAATTTGTAGCCACATTCACCTTACAGCCTTATCTCACAGTGGACAAGCTAAATTGATATTGTGGGCTGCTTAGGTGCCCCATTAAATGTTTCTTGATAATGAGATATCACATCCACACAATTTACCGTGCAGTTACATTGTAAAGAGCAGTGCATGGAAAAGGTCATAGGACAACAATGAAAAGGAGTAAAGATCATAATATCTGTGTATTTTCTTTTGTATCATGCAGTCTGATATAATAGGTAACTTACATGGCACACTGGACGAAATCTGTATTCAAGATGCACCAATAGTGTGGGAAAAAAAAGGTAATCTCGACAGACAGGATAGATGTCTAAGTTCATGTTCAAAAAAGTTTAAAAGCAAGAAGCCCTAATTCCTCCATTATCCAGTAAAGCCTTATCTTATTGTTCTTAGCAAAAAATAACAGTTTGTCCCTTTTTTTTCTCAAGACAGAATATGTTGTGTGCTTTGCGATGCCCTTCAGAGCATCACTGTGCTATAAAGCTGTTATTTGCATATTGGCAGGCCACCTGTTCACTGAACAAGTCTCTACAATCTTTTCTGACCTCTACCTGCAATGCATTTAGTCATCGGTACCACTTCTGTGCAGATGTGTTTTGTTTATTTTGATCAAGTCCCACATGACACTGCAGAATAGTTATTTGGAAATGGGTCTGTCTGCCACCACTGATTCTAAATGAACTAGCCTAATGAGTGTTTACTAAGGACTAGGGATGGGTATAGAGAACCGGTACTAAGTCAGTACCGGTACCTGATTGGACGGTATTGGTATACCGTTAAGCCGCTGGACAAACGGTGCTGCTATCGGTATATGAATTACACTACTTCCTTAGTTTAAACAATTCTGGTTGGTTGGGAACCCTCATCCCGTGTGACGTATCCGGTTTGAGTAGCACTCTGATTGGCCACTGTGAATGCCACTCGTCATCTCTCCTAACAGCGCTCTTATTATTGTGAGACTCCCGGGGGCAGACCATAGGGGCAGACGCAACATCTTGCTAGAAACAGCGTCTCAAGGCTTCTTAACATTTAACAACCTATTAATGATGCATACCCACTTAACGGGAAAAACTCAGCTAACAGACGATAACCATTTTACACCTACACGGAACAGAAGTCCAACATCAAGAGTCTAAATCAACACTTAGCAAAACGGGCTAACGGGGCTAACGGCTACTTTAGCACATAACTGGCAAAAGCGATCTTTTCTACGTAATTTTATCATTTAAACGGTTAATCCAATGTCTCTGTAACTTCAAAATGATTACTGATAATCCATCATTACAATTATAAATAATAAACGCAATAATGGTTAGCCGACCGGAGCTTCCGGTTTAGGAGGTGTGCACGCAGCGTCTCGTTTTAACTGAATAATGAACATGTTTACATGGATTTATGAACTGCCCCTAATTACCGCCCCCCTTCTAGAGACACACTGTCAAACACACATACCTGCTTGGTATGACATTGAAAAAGTTACATTAAATAATAAATTACAATAAAATTACTGTTGTTTAATCTTCACATCTTGTAATCATGTCTATAATTTTGAGCACCAAATTATTGAAAAGTATCGATATGAGTATCGAAAAATACCGGTATCGATAAGCAGTATCGGTATCGATAAAATCCTAAGGATAGCCATCCCTACTAAGGACACACCATTCTTTATGGATGCAGAAGCAGTGCATGCAGATGGAGGATCAAAAGTGACAGGTAGAAAGGAAAATATAGGCAGATGTAGACAGATTAAATGGCCCACAACACAGGTTCAGGATGAGCAACCAAAACACCTACTGTATGACTGACTGTGTCTAACATCATTTGACAGCTCAACAGGGGAAATCATGACAGACACAACGCAAATGAATGATCAGCTACTCCACAGAGATGGGAGGCTAATTCACATGTGTGCACTCTCAAACCTGAGCACTATACAAAGCCCTGACATGGCAGGGAGATAATTGGTAATGATGCTTCAGTAATGTGACTATAATAATACTAAAGCTGCCTCACCTCTCATAAACACACACACACAATGCAGAAGACATTAAAATGACATGACACTCTCGATAACAGAGCTGGCAGCAATAGCTCTGTAGTTACATTGCCATAGCAGTTATTGCAAGATCCATGCAGTGATTGTGTGTGCGAAGTGTGAACGTGACTTCATGCATGTCTAGTTTAGTGTGTGTGAGGCTGTGTGTATGTGTGTATGTGGAGGACTGGGTCTTCACAATCAATGCATCCTAGTTCCAGAAACCATGACTGGAAAAGTTGCAGACAGAAAGAAAATAAGATGTATAAAAGTATTATGCTTCAATTTGCCGTCCCGCCTCCTCCATTCCTCCAACCCCCCCGCCTTTTCATCTTGAGCTTTTAGCCGTTAGATTATTCTCTCCATCTCCTCCCCCTCTATCTTCCCTCTTCAGAAAATAAATGAGGGAAAACAAGCACATTCAGTGGTTATTGTCTTTCTCACTCTCCAGTTCTCGCAATCCTATGGGCTAGTGCAGGGGTCTGCAACCTTTTTGACCAGAAGAGCAATTTTGCCCCCTTTTCCACCAATTTTCTTTGTCTGGAGCCGCAAAACATATTTGATAGCTTGATAGCTTATAAAGTTGTATATATTGTTACATCAAGACAAAAACTACAGTTTTTTTGCATTTATTATTTATGACATTATAGAAAACTGTTTACCTCCAATAATAAACAAAGAACTCTTATAAGGAGAATAAAATAAAATAAATACACAGGCCTACTTTAAAATAAATCAACACAGCACTTGGGGAGTCCTCTGCACATTTGAAGAAAATGAATATAATTAAAATGGGCCCACTTTGAAATAAATAAAACACATATAGCTGCACCCTAAAAAGAGTTAACTGATTGAATTATGACTGAAGATCGTCAGCTGTCTTCCTCTTCCGTGTTTTCCCTCCAATACGTAAAGGCTGCAGCACCTTTGACAACTTCTCTCCACATATCAAACATACCGGTAAGCCAGCATTGTTTGCTGTGAATGCATATAACTCGCAGAATGAAACCCTCTGTGTTCCTCCGATACTTTTCTTTTCTTTGATTTATCCATAGTTCGCTCATTGAGTCGGGGGTCAGGTTATTCGCCTGCAAGAAAAGGCGCTGGTGCGGGACCGTAGCAGGATGTGACGCATCTTTTAGTTGACCTAATTAAAACCGTTTATTTTGATTTATGTGTCACAGTATCACCTCAAAATACAAGATACGAAACATTTTCAACCGTGCAACAACATTTAAATAGTCCTACAAATACTTTTATTTTATTTCCTTCTTATTTTTGTCTAAGCTCAAGGGAGCCAGAGTAGAGGGCTTAAAGAGCTGTATGCGGCTCGAGAGCCGCGGGTTGCCGACCCCTGGGCTAGTGGCAACACACACACAAGCAGACCTAACCTGTCACACTTCAGCACATACATTTTCATATATACACAGCCTTCTGTAGGATACACATACACACTCACACACAATCTGCAACTTGGATGGCACTATAAACACATTGATAAAACCATTTCTATAATAAGCCATGTTTGTCAAAATGTCATCCCTCGGCCCCACAGCCATTATCACTGCTTCAACATTTATAGTGGCTCTTTAAATAAACGGCCCATGCCTTCATGGCCTACAGTGATACCCATCTCAACACCCACCCACTCACAAACACACACACACACACACACACACACACACACACACACACACACACACACACACACACACACACACACACACACACACACACACACACACACACACACACACACACACACACACACACACACACACACACACACGTTCCCTCTTCCCATTACATAGACGCCGCAGACTTGATGGTAATATCGTCTTTGCTATGAATGAGGATTTTAGGTTTTTCTCTTTGTAAAGGGGACCTATCATGCAAAATGCACTTTTGTACGTCTTTTATACATGAATATGTGTCCCCGGTGTTCCAGGGAACTCACCAAGTGTCAGAAAACACAACCCTCTCTATTTTCCTCCATACCCAAATCTCTAAAAAAAGGGGCTGCAACGGATCTGATAAAAACTGATCCAGATTTGAACACTTTCCTGACGTCAGGAAAGTGGCGCTACGGCTATTGGGCCAACTCCACCAATCAGGAGGAGACAACAACGGCATTGCCGTTCGAAAGCGCTGGAGACGCTGTAGTACATATGCCAGGCCTGTAGATGGTGCTGTTCTCACAGAATCAACCCTTGCAAAAACAGAGCTATAAATTGTCAAATTGAGCGAAATGAGGCATGGCTAAAATGCATGATCTGTTTGGTATTTTGAAAAAAAAAAAGTATAAATATGCCTTATATAGGTATGGTCTTACACTATATTATTCAAATATAGCATGATAGGTTCACTTTAAATAAATAGCCAGAAATACATTGCACACATTCTTGTACTTGCAGCATATGGGACACACACACACACACACACACACACACACACACACACACACACACACACACACACACACACACACACACACACACACACACACACACACACACACACACACACACACACACACACACAGGTTATTATATAGGGACACACATATTCTTGGAGTGTGAAGAAATGGCTGGACTGTCATAGGATGGCGGGTGTGAGTTATTACTTTGACTTTTAATGGAATTTGTTATATAGTCATTGCTGGTGTTACAAATCTGCCCCTTCTAATCAATATTTCTATTAATATCTGAACAAAATGATGATGTCAAGGACTGCTGAAGAACTTTAAGTGCAACAATAAGCAACATTTATCTCTTTAAAAAAAGGTTTAAAAAAAAAATCATCTAATATTAACAGAAACAGAAGCCAAGAAGGCATCAGTGTCTCCAAGGCCAAAAAAGTAAACAAAAACCAATGTTCTACTGAGTCGAGCAAAAAGACAATAGTTTCCATCCCAACCACAAATAAAGGAGAACAAGTAAGGCACAATAAACAGTTAAGAGTTATCGATCCTACAATTACAAAGGCTTTAGTCAAACACAGAGTTTCACCAATAGGTGAAGTTAAATATCCCACTCAATATAGATAAAAGAGCAATATGCACACACCATGGACCCATATTTACACTGCACCACACACCTCAAATAAAACAGTTAAATCCCTCAAAACAAGGGACAGTTTCATGAGCCTGTAGCTGTTCAGAAACAGCTATTTGTTATAGGAATAGTTGAATTATTGCATTATGACACATTATTGGTTATCTATTTGGCTTTAGTTTGAATATTAGCACTGGTGAGCATTAATGTTAGGCTTAGTAACCTGGCAACAACAAAGCCTGATATTTGAGAGCTATCAAGAAAAACAGCAATTATTCAGGCTGGCAATTTCTTGCAACATTCTTCAACACCACCATCCGCCCACATGCTTCCTGTTTCATCAGATACACATATAAACAAGCACACACACATGTCATACTGTAATTGATTGCAAAATTCAAAAATAAAAGCCATAAGCCCTGCCCCCAACCAGCCCAAACTAGTCTATGAAATGATTAGATATTGGATATATTTATGCAGTATATTCAGAGAGAAAAACAAACGTGTTCCTGTTATTGTTGTATGCAGGAATGGAAACTTTTTGAGGAGCAACTCAGAGGGAAACGTTCATGTTGTTTGAAGTCATTGTCCGTCATTCCTCATCAAGACCAAACAACAGGCAACAGTATTAAATAAAGCTCATCATCTCAAAATTATCCGCTGCAGTATTAATTTTATATATTATGTCAAGTTCCAGCAACCATGCATTCCATTTACTGTTGAGAGCCCCGTTATTGCCTTTGAAGTTCAAGAGATTTACCACATATGTTTATTCACAGACTCAGGGAGTCCTCCGGTGGTTGAGTGTCTTATATATGACTGTGGGCACACGCAGTATGCTTTTGTAAACATGTTTGCTCGTTATGTAGGCCTATGTATTGTATGTGTGTAGAGTCTGCCTGCACAAGGGTTTTATTATCAGCCTTACTTTACAACTTTATTATTGCTACCTTGAGTCAAAATGAGATCTTTTCAGAGGCTCACCCGAAGGTCAAACCTGACGGGATCCTCTGAATATTAAGAAGGAAACACCACAATGAGAGGCCATAGGGCTGGATGAGAGGTGAGGAAGACCAAACGGAAGAAAAAGTGACGTTTGAAAATGATTTAGGAAGGAATGGAAAGAGGAAAATGTCTTGAAAACTAAAAGATCCATTATTACCATAGCTCAGATGTCATAGGTTTTCTGTAGCATTAACTTGCAGTGGCTTGCAATGAAAAAAATAACTTATGTTAATCTTAATCCACTTCTGAATGGTTGTTACCAAAAACATTGTTGCTTTAACTACATTGTAATGACAACATATTAAAATCATCAAAATAATCATGTCTTCCATGTCTTCTGAGGTTATCACTGCGTTAATAGCATTGGAACATATTCCTGCCATTTTAACAATATTCTCCCAACTGTAGTTTACAGAACGCACACCTGAACATGGATTCAGGTTTTCCTTCATGAGTTATCTGCACAACATTCGGATGAAAAAAAATCCTATAGTCCTTATTCTATTTTATAAATGTCAGACGAGAATATGGTCAAAACATGTTTAATTAAGCAATCATATCTTAAAAATCCTGTGGAGGCCATTCAATTAGCTATTCAGTCCATGTAAAAGCAAAGTATGTGTGATGTTATTTAGATGTGTGAATCAATGTTTAAGACCTCTTTAAGCATGATGACTTAGACATACAGTATGTCAGGTAATGCTGTACTATACATACTGTAGTGGGGTTGTGTATTGTACTGTAGCTATAGATACAAAATGTAGATAGTGTAACTTTAAAACAAATCTCATAATACAACCAAGTGACTCTACCTGAACTCATTTTGTTGAAGCACTTACATCATAGAAAAACCGCAAATGTCATTCTTAAAAAGCATGGTAATTATTTCCTACTTCAGGACATTTATGTAAACCCCCGTGGTTACCCTTCAACGAAAACGCTGAAGCTTCAGCAAAAAGAGTGAGTAAGGTAAGTCATTTGATCAAACTTCAGATGTGCTTTACGATTGGCTCCGTGAACAAAAGATGGGTATAGTGTTTCTCTCTCTCAGGTAATATATTTGAGCCCGTCTGAGGTGAAGTAATCCTTTAATGGCAGAGTATATTCAGATGTGTGTCAGGCGTAACTTCAACTGTACTTTGTGAAAGGCAGAGTAAGTGGAGAGTATCCTGATATGTTATGCTTTAGGAGCTGTAGCTGTGTGTGTTGTACAGTGTGTAAGTGTGTGTGGTACAGTGTATGTGTGTGTGTGTGTGTGTGTGTGTGTGTGTGTGTGTGTGTGTGTGTGTGTGTGTGTGTGTGTGTGTGTGTGTGTGTGTGTATGTGTGTGTGTGTGTGTGTGTGTGTGTGCGTAGATGCGGCGGACAGACAGGTCTCAGTTGGTTTGGTGTCCCATGCTTACTTTTAATTCTTGTAAATAAAACTTTTAAAAAATAACAATGAATTAAAAGTAAATAAGTCGTCATGAACACAGTTCTGTCCATCAGACAGAGTGCTGCTGTGCCTCCTGTCATCATTAATGGACGTCTCTTTAAAATGACCACTCAGAGGAGAGGATTTCTCATTTCTCTAACCGCCTGCTGCTTCCCCTCCTCTCTCCTCGGTTCCCCTCCTCGATTCCTCCGCTCGCATCTCCTGTGGGCGGGACTAAGACACGAGGATAGGAGTCGAGGAGGGGAGTCGAGGAGGGGAATTAGAGAAATGAGAAAGGCCCTTAGTGCCAAATTAACAGTGTTATGCAGGCTTCACCAGAGAGAATACCTGCTAAACCTGATTATACCAGAAAATCCTATTACTCATTCAACTGCCAGGCAGTGTAGCATGCTTAGGCTTCCAAAGAGCTTCCCAAAGAGATTCACCACAGCGTCAAGGATTGAGGCAACATATGCACTCAAAATAAATCCATCAATTTAGCAAAACTTAAAGTACAACTGTGCAATAGTTAGTCATTTTCTGTAAATAGGGTTTGCCATGCAGTAAAATATTTGTGCAAAAAGGAACACTTCTTCATGTTTTTATACTCTGTATAGTCACGATGAAAACATGATTATGTGATCAGTAGTTGTTACAACAACGATCATTAGTTGAATTAAATGCAAACCTTAGTCTGTGATACAGAACACCTCACAAATGTAAATTACCATCATTTTCATTGTCTGTAGCTTCTAATGCATTTATTAAATATAATCATATTTTTTTATATTTTTTTATCTTAAGTGGAAATTCTGGTTTTCAATCGGGTTGGGGCCGAAAAACAGCTGCAATGGTTGGGGCTCGTGTCAGGTTTGGACCTGATAGTGTTAGCCTGTTTATAGACATTTATAGTGCTGTGTTAAAATGCAAATGTTTCCACAAGTCCGCACTTGAGACAAGTTAGAAATTTGTCCATTACGTTTTTTACAAATAACCACATTTTGCCTTCATCAGATACATCCATGTTGCTAAAGAAGCTACTTGTTCTTTCAATAACTGGCAGGTTAAAGTTAAAACATTTAATCAGGGCCAGTGGCGGCCGGCCCATAGGGGCGCTAGGGGTGCCGCCCCACCTCTTCCCATATTCTAGATTGTCATTAAGAAATATTTTTATTTTTATGAATTTTATGCATAATTGTTTTAATGAACAAGGTACATATTATATAGTTGGTGTCAGTTAAATGTATAATCTACGATAAAATATCGATAAAAATTGTTTTACGATGTCTAAAGTTACTGATAAGCCAACACACTCTCACTCCATAAACGTCCAGGAGCGACGCTTGGTCAGGGTCCCGAAGCGTGCAGTTGGGACGCTCCGAGGCTCCTTCTGCTTCATAAACAGACGCAAATAGCTTTCAACTGATTGCAATGTATTCCCATCTGCGGCGGGATTTGACGCTCATGGAAGCACGGCATTCGTTTGTGTCGGAGGCTGTTAAAGGCAATGTGACCGTCCATTCCGATTGGATAACGGAGAATTGTACACCCGGAAGTAAGTATTCCCCTTACTGTCGATTGATTTGACAGTGATATCTCCACTACTCATCAACTCAAAAACACCAGATTATCCTTGTTAATTAAACGACATTGATAGGTTTTAGTGTGTGTACAATGCTTTTGTCACGTTTTCCCCTTCAATTCTGAGAAACAAGTCGTTTTCTATGAGTTTTGGATGGCCGAAGACATTACATTACCCACAATCCTCTGTAGCAACCATAGACTGTATAAAAAAATTAAATAATACATTATTCCGAGTGTGCTTGCTTTTCTTTTTGAAAGTCATCACATAACGGCATTGTAATACACGTTTCGTCTGCATTAAATATGACATATCTGCCGTAGTTCAGTGCTCCAAACTAAGACCCCATTTACACGGGAGCGTTTGCGTTTACGCACCGTATGCGTTTTCAAAAAAGTCTTCCGTTCAGACACTTTCGGCTCAATTAACCTGTCCATTCACACGAGACCGCTGGAAACGCTGGAAACGCTGTAGTACATATGCTGCCGCCACAAAATACACCAAAAGCAGCGAAGAAGACCCCGGAGCATGGTTGCCATGGTTGCCCTTCTGTTTATACTCCGCGGTGGACAGTGTGTGCTCCTGCTGTAATTCTCTCCGGTAGAACACCCACCTCTCCGCCTCTTCCAAGGGACGAGGGAACCATGCGGCAGAGTTTCCGTTAACATGTTTTTCCGCCGGTCAACCGTTAAAGTTTGAATCTTCCGGACAAAATTAGAAAAGTGCCGGTCAGAGGTCTTCTTTGTTATTTATTGAGCTTTAAAACAAATTGATAACGACTCTATATAATAATATAAGAATAATAAACGGAGCCTCTCTTTTCCTCCCCCTCTTCTGACAGCCCAGCAGCTGATCTCTGAGCAGGAGACGTGGGAGGCGGGGCTATTTCATCGTTATCAGAAAATGATCGTATAGAGGCGTACACACGGAGTCGTTTGCCCCCCCCAGAGCGTTCCGTTTGCAGATCTATCCACCTTGGGACCCGTAATCGTTTGCGGGGTCCGTTTCTATCGTTTTGTTACGGTCTCGTGTAAACGAAAGGGCTATACGCAAGAGAAACTATGCGGATACAGCACAACCCGTATCGTCCTCGTGTAAACGGGGTCTAAGTTAAATATCTCAAAAAGTGTAAATGTCATAAACAAGAAAAGTCATAGCACACATTTCCTGAAGGAGCTGAACATTTTAATATTTGAATGGTTTCTGTAGCTGAAAATATGTGGAAGGAGTAGCATTTGGCGCACGGTGTAGTTAAAAGAGGATTCCTCCCATAATATTTGAATGGTTTCTGTAGCTTAAAGTAGGCTGAAGTTATTCGACCGCAAACTATTGGTTGAAATAATAATAATAAGAAGAAGATGATTAAAGAGAAACAGAAGAACTATAGTGGTTGTGTTGCACAGCATTCACACTAATAAGGAGGTTGACAAAAACAGGCACTAAAATAATAAACTGTATCAAGTGATGTGTGCCTTTGAGCTAGCCCTGCATTGTAATATGACAATATGACATAATGTTTTGAGTTTTTGTATAAGTTTGCTTACATCTTGGTAGAGCCCCCCCTGGAGAAAAATGCACCAGCCGCCACTGATCAGGGCCATTTGCTTCCAGGGGTTAGTGAGACTTCACACCGATGCTTGAAGTTAGGAATTAGATGTTACGAATACACTAAAAGGAAGGACAATTTAAATAAAGTATCCAAACACTACCTTGCCATATCAACATTTGAATCAGCTCAGAATCACTATGAAAGATATGTGCGATATAAAAATAAACACCACATGTCTACATTGACTATGGGTCTTGTGAGGACAGGAAATTAATAGGCTATGTTTTGCAATTGAACAGGCCCTTTTCATCCATCCTTATCCAGAAATATAGCTTCCAACAGGTGTTAGATCACTAGCAGGGTCTATTTTCTCACTCTCCTCTTCCCTCACGAGGTCCATTCACCCTTTACTTTCTTGCTTCGCTCTCATCTGACATTCACCTCCTTGCTCCATCTTCCATTACCATTCTGTTCACTGAACTGATATTTGAACTAATGAGAAAGATATAAAGTCAGAAGATGAGGCAGTATTCACTCTGTAATGAGTCTGCATGTGTATGCTTGTGTGGGTTTGTACATGTTTCTGAGTATATGCATTATCTTTGTGTATTTGTGGGCCTGTGCCAAGATTATCATATCTACAGTGTGGGTTTTGTTAGTATTTTATTAATATCAATAGCTCAGTTTCAGCAGGATGTTCTTGGCCTGTGTATATATTTGTGTGTATGTTTGTGTGGGTGGATGATCATTAATGCAGGATAGGATTGAGATGACATTCTGGTGGGTTCTTTTTGTTTCTCTTGTTTATATGTTTAAATTTATTGTGCTTCTTGTCAGTTTATAGCATTCATAGCTTCTGTCGTTCAAGCAAACTCAGTGAGATGGCAGCATGGCCAGTCCTATGTTCAGGATGTGGCTAAAAATGTATGACTGTGTTCAAATTCTTTTTTCATAAGAATATAATGAAATGTCAGATTTTCTCCACACCTGTCTGATTTTCTTTTGCACATCTTTTCTGGAACGATAGTCATTTATATGAGTGACAGCTACCATGGTGAGGTTGTTAGTTTGAGAGCACTTAACAAAGTAGCACACACACAGCCTACAAATCAGATAACAACCAATTACACTTTAGGTCTACAAACCAATCGGTCTATTAGTTCAGACTTACAGGTGTAAAAAACGTTTCAACCTATATACTTTGGACCTGTTCGAAATTGGTGATGAGTAGTCAGATCTCTTATGATGAATACAGCAGTGCAGAAATAAACCGTTGCAAAACCAAGTCCTGCAATAAAATGTTACTTAAGTAAAAGTATACTTACAGCATTTCAATCAGGAGAGACTTCATTTTGTTTAAAGAACATTTATTGACACATGTCATATGATAAATGTTAAGTCTTTGGGGATTAGACCCCGATCCTGAAATCGTATATCTAAAGGGGGAAATGCAGCCGTGAGCATATAGGGAACCCCCCGGGGTCTAGACACTGGTGATGATGCTGAAGATCTGGATTTGATGAGGAGATGGGATGAAGAGGATGTGTGATGAGGTCTTTGGATTAGCTCTCCTGGCACTGGATATGATGAAAGGAGGTGGATGGGGATGAGGCGGGCGGCAGCATGAAAACCTGAAATCACAGCTGACTGCAGGAGAGAGGAGAACCATTTTAAAGTTTGGCTGCAGCACAGTGATTGGCTGCTGGAGAATGAGGTGAATGTAATAGGTTATAGACAACGCCCGTGATGAGCTGATTATATGCAGCTGCGGACTGAATGTATACATACCCAGTCTTCCTGAAAGAACTTGTGTTGAGCTTCATTTGTGTGAGAGAGAAGGAGTTAGAGACAGATTCATACTAATTTGCAAAAACAACACAACAACAACAAATGACAACGGTGTTATGCAAAGTAGAGTAATATGTAAATAAGGCCCCATGTTTTACCCAGGACTTCCTGTGGCTGCGGTTACTAAAGACACAACACTTTATTTTGCTCCTAACAGGCCATAACGTGTGCGTGCGTGTGTTTGGCCTAAACCAGATTTGGCTTAGTTGGAATAACTATTTTTGTTCAGCATCTCGCTGTAGGTGCGAGGCAACTGTCCCCGCACTGTCTGCAGCTGTCTTAGTTATTAGGGCCTGGGGGGTTTGTTAAGGAAGCGTCTCCAGGGAAACCAGAGGAGGAAGCTGGGAAAGAGTGAGAGCAGGGTCGCTGAGAGTTGGGAAATGTTTTGAAAAAGTTGAGTAGACGAGGAAAAGAGCAGGGACACTAGCAAGCCAGAAAGGAACAATGTTCTCTATAAGAAGTTGCAAAAGAGAAAAGGAGAATAATAGAGGTACTGAAAATGTGTTTAAAATGTTATATCTGTCATGTTAAAAATGTGAAATCTGCACTGCAAGCCGGGGTCCTTGTTCCTGCTTTATGACATAAAGAAATAACGATACAAATGATAATGAATCAAATTATCATCTTATACTAAATCACACCATTATTCCACCGGTATGGCTGCTATTCTTGGCAATGGTCTTGCTTGTTTGTGGTATCTGCAATTAATTAAAAATACCAAACAGGTCATGGGTGACATTACATTACATTATACCACATGTCAAGTGGCTGACGTTTTTTTATCCAAAGCCACTTAAATTCACGTCAAAAACTTAGACACCTGCGGAAGCAATTTGGGGGTTAAGTATCTTGCCCAAGGACACTTCGACATGTTGACTGCAAATGTCTTATTGTTACTCATGACTAATTAATAAACCTGTCTTGCAAAGACTTTGAACTTTCTAGAAATTGGTAAACTCAATTAATCCTGACACTTTTATTATAATTCATTAATAATGAATGTGTGTGTGTGTGTGTGTGTGTGTGTGTGTGTGTGTGTGTGTGTGTGTGTGTGTGTGTGTGAGATATTTTAAAGTGTCACTATACTTCTTCTTCCTTGTGAGTGAATCTGGCAAGTGTTGGGGATGAGCTGGTGGTGGTGACAAGCGATACAGTGTGATGATATAATTAAAAACTAATTTTGGGGGTTATTGCTTTTTCACCAGATTTGATCTATTTGGCAGGTTGTTGCTGAGTAAGACACAGTGAAAATATATATAGAGAGAAAGAGCGAGGGAGGGAGAGATGACAACAGAGACTTAGAATCTCCATGTAATAATTAATCCCCCTTTGAAGGATACCCTTTGAAGGGCTCTTTTCTCAACACCCAGACACTGCGCAAGCTAAAAAAGCACTTCTCTGATGATGATCTCAGAACTCTCCGGTCGTCGTATGAAACTTGTGTTTTGACAGTTTGTTTGTGAGAGAGAATTAGCTTGTTGCTGCCTCGTAGGACGGCCACTGACTTATCTAATTTCTTCCTCTGAAGTCATGGGGAGAGGCGTTTGTTTGTGTTCGAGGAGGAGGAGGAGGAGGAGGAGGAGGAGGAGGAGGAGGAGGAGGTGGCTTCTCTGCTGTCAGCCCTCTGGGAAACGAAGGGTGGGGTATGTTTGGTTTCTTCCCAGGCACTTTAATCAATTTATTAATTAGCCACAATTATACCGCTAATTAGGGGCTGATGGTGATTTGATGAGTTCTGATTGTTGTCTTCTTCCGTGTGCTTAGGGGGAGGGGAAGGGGAAGTGCAGGGGAAGATTGAGCGACGATGATAATATAGTTGGAACCGGAAAGTGTTAGGAAGAGGAGTAAAGAGTGACAATTACTGTGTCTTACATGTTACTGCGCGACAAGTACACTTCACAGGAAATGAATCGGGGCTTTCAAGAGCCAACAGTTTAAATCCTAACTTTCCTGCCCCAGCTGTGTCTCACTGACTGTGTGTGCGTGAGACTTCTCTGACTATCTCTGTGCAATGCTTGAGGTATTGCAACAAACGGCAGCCTGACAGGTCGTAAGGCCGTCACGGTAACAGCTTGTAATAACAGTCTGCATCGTACAGTGTGTGAATATATGTGTGGGTGTCTGCATGTGTGTCTATGTTGATGCGTGTGTTTTACAAAGTGAATTGTGCTGTTACACCAGAGAAAAAACCTTCTCCGAGTCTCAGACTGGAAAGAAGAGTTTGTTGAAAAAGGGAAAGAAAGAAATGTGGAGAAATCTTGTTTTAAGGCAATGTAATTAAAAGCTGTAAAAGTTATATTTAGAAAACATGAGAAGAAAATGCAAATGGTGTTTTGGTCGGGTTGCTTGTGTAACTACCTTGTTTATCCTCTAACTTTTCCCCTGCATATCTCATACATATCACTTAAATAAGACACATAAGCTGTTACTCTGAAATAAGTGCACTTCATATTGGTCTGTAGGCACTTGCTGCCATGGATACAGTGTTATGGTGTCATGGCGTTGATGCCCTCGATTGACAACAGCTCTTCAGATTTCTCTGCAAGGAAAACGTAAAGACTCTCCGGGGAAGTCAAGTGATGTCTCTTGACAGTTTCCGTGATATTATTCTGCAGCCAATACATTGTGGAACTTACATTCTCTTCATCATGATACATTTCAGTAAAATGTTATCTATTGCATCTTTCATGAAATGATACTGTGAAACATAAACCACCCTGAACTACCCCGGCTATATTGGAAGAGATAACATCCTGACTATGACAACAGAGGAGAGAGCAACCCTTTGAATAGGCTAAAAAAATATGAAAAAATATATTCAAAAGGCATCAGCTGACTGTGTTGAGGCAACACAAACAGAACATTTTCTAACAGCCTATATGGCACTGATTCCTTTTTTCTCAACTGGAGGGGCACCTTGGAGGACATTTCATCATATTATTCTCCACTGGAAACTTTACAGACATGACCTTGCATCATGTTTTCGTAGCTAGAATGACCTCAAGAGGGTCCTGCATAATATTTTCCTTCATTTTAGGGGCACCCAAGGCTTTTCCACAGGTGCACTCAGTCCTAAAAGCACTGCTCACTGAGCTCAGAGTTTTGACGATTGCATTAAGCAATAATACTTGAGCAACAAGAAAAGCTTTCTGTTTATCATGAAATGTTATGAAAATAAATGAGTAGAACTTTTGCAAACTATACTAGTACGATATGTTTCAATGCGGTGTACAGATGTTTTGAAAAAAAAGATAATGGAAGTTTCACAAAATAGATAACATTGCTCTCCACCTGATTTGACAGCCACATGCACAATTGCAGATTCTTCACTGTTTGTGATTATGTATTTTTCATCAGAAGAATAGACCTCAACTGAAATATCTAGAATGAAATTCCTTGCATATACTGTAGAAGTAGGGAATATCATATCTGGTACTGTAGATGCTACTTCTGAATCTTGCACTTCTCAAGCTGTCACGTAAACTTATCATTTTATTTATGCCTTTTCCCCCTTCCCTTAACAGACTCTCTATGCTTTTTCTTCTCCTTTCCTACCTTCTTCTCACTTTCTTTCTCAGGTAATAATGCTGTGATTGCTGTACATCTTAGTGATTATATTTCAGGGCACAACATGGCTTATCCTCAGACAGAATCTTGTTGAAATGGTTATAGTGGCATCAGCGGTGGGCGTCAGGTTGGGGATGGAATCAAAGAAATGGCAATGAGTTTCCTGAAGTACCTTTTTCTCATCAGTGGTGTGACTATTGAACGAAGATGGAGAAGGTGTTTGTAGGCCCTTTAAGATGTTTCAGAGATTGATTCTCAAAAAAATAAATTAGGTTTCTAAGACATCTGGGAATGTTGTCGTACATGATACATGACAATGCTTCCATGAGTTAATGCAAAACCTCACACGTTTGAATTGTCTCTTTTGTTGAAGGCATAGAATGACTCTTCCACAACTAAATTAATAATTGAATCAACTGACATACATAAATGGTATACTGTATCATTCACAATTATAAATATTACCAAAACAAACATTTCTAAAATGCTAATATAATGTTCTACCCTGAAGTGACACAGAATGAAATAAAAACACCCACAATAACGTATATTTCGTCTGTGAAGGTTGATAAGATGACAACAAATATAAAAATGGCAGTAGTTGAATGTTGTGGGCCAACTGCATTTTCTACCCCAGTGTGCTGAACATTTTCTAGCAGTTGGGGCAGCCTATGTCACACTGAATTCTGTTTTCTAAACGGGAAGGCCATCACATTTTCTCCACTGGAAACTTTGCAGAGAAGACTCTGCATTACTTTTTTCATCCTTCAGGGGCACCTAATGGTGCACTGCATCATGTGTTCTCCACTGGAAGGCCATCTAATGGCACATTTCCACTACACGGTCAGCCTCGGCCACGCTCGGTACGGCTCGGTACGGCTTGGCCTTAACAGGGCCGACTCACTTCATGCTGCGCTTCCATTACAGTTTAGGAACTGGGGTAGTTACTATAGTAACGCAGTGTAGGCGGAGCCGTGACGTCATCTTCAATGAGAACTCCAGAAACACAACACAGCCGTTAGCTGTTAGCACTCAGAGCTCACAGCTCCTTATATATGTTCAGAAACTCGACAAAAGTTAAACAAGTACACACCACAGACTGCCTGTGTCATGGTGAATACAGTCGCTGCTTTATTTATGTCTGTATAGGCCGTTGTTGTGAGTGTGGACGGTCGGAGCATATTCTGCGTTAGCTTAGCCAATCTCCATCTAGAAAAACACGCTTTTTAAAAGGTTTTTCGCCTGCCGTCTGTCTGCAGACTTGACAAAGCATTAATTCATGGTTTTTACTAACCGGTATCAGTATGTTGTTACTTCGGCATCATTTTGAAACGTGTATTACAATTAAATCACGGTCAAATATGTCCATCTTGTTGTAGTTGTAGCCCCCTTGCCAGCGCTCCTCTCTCTAGTTTAGCATACTCAGCCCGACTCAGCCCTGTTTGTTGGCCTCGATAGAACCACAATTTTCTCGGGCCAGAAAAGACGTGAAAAAGTGGCCCCGGGCCGGAACTAGGCCTAGTGGAAGCGCAACCAAAAACGGGCACGGCACGACACGGCACGCTTAAAGCGAGCTCCGCACTGTAGTGGAACTGCGCCATTAGAGGACTCTTAATCAGGTGTTCTCCACTAGAAGGTATCAGAGAGGGTCATGCACCCCACTTTCTCAATTTAAAGGGCACCCACTAGTGCTCCGCATCATGTTTTCTACTAGAATGCCCCCTTAAGACCCTACATCTTACTTTATCCGTTTTAAAGGTCCCACTGCTATCATTTGTATCCAATGGAAGGCACCCTATGGCCACTTACACGTCACATTTCCTCATCTGGAAGGGTGTACCAAGAGGGCTCTGCATCATGTTTTTGTTCCTTTTACGGAAACCCATTAGGGAACAGCTTTACATGTTCTCCACTGGGAGGGAATTCACGAGGGCACTACACAGCGCTTTCTCTAAATGATCATGTTTTCCCCCTTTATTGGGTCACTGTAAACGGCATCCACATATGCTGAATAACAAGTGCTCAAAAGAGGCAGCAAGGCATCACCAGAGATGATAACGTTGTCAAAGGAGTTTGTTAGAGATGTCCCCATGTTATCAAAATCCCTTTTATCAAACATGAAAGTTTTTCTTCAAAAAATCACACAAACACTTACAAAACAAATAACAAGAAAACACAGACACAGGCACATGCACACGCTTTGATCCAATACAGACACTGATGCAATGAAAAAGCAACAACTGAAGCAGCACTCTGATAATAATTCCAGTAGCCGTGGTCAGGATGCCTGGAAAAAGTGTTTGTGGACTGAAGATGAGAGGAGAGTGATGTGGCATCATGCCCTGAACAGACACACAGCAGATGAGTTTCTTTAAGTTTTGTCGTGGCACAGCAGGACGCCGACACTAAGGTCAGGTAAGACAGGAACATCAGACACTGGTTCATCTCAATATCCCTCCTCGACTCCTCTCTCCCCCTCCTCCGGGACTTGACCCGGAAATCGATCAAGACATGCCATGTTGAAGGACGTCCCAATCGCTGCAATGCACACGGAGGAGTCGAGGAGGGGTGAGGGAGGAGGCTTCCAGAGGAGACGAAAGGGAGGATACACGAGAGCAGACTACGCAGAAGTGTTTTCACTACTCGCGTATAAAAGCCCCGCCCCCACATTCACAGCTGGTCGATTTCAACACAGGAAAAAGGAGAACTGGAAGAATGAGTGGAAAAGCGTCACATAAATCTAATGCCACACGGAGACGAAACGGGTCGTATCCGCTACAGTTCTCTATCTAGACCAGGGGTTTTCAAAGTGTGGGAAGGTGAGCCTCCCCTCAGAGAACATAAGAACAGCCGCGCCCCCCCTCCCAATTATTATTGCTATTATTATTATTGTTGTTGTTGTTGCTATAATGCAGGGGTATTCAATTGCATTTCAAAGAGGTCCAGTAAGAGAACATGTAATTAAAAGCTCTGTTTTTGCTGTCTACCTTTCTCTTTTTTGAGCACGCCATTTGAAATGACTCCGACTGTTTCTCTCTTCTTGTCTCGTCTCTGTGTGTGTTTGAATCTACCGTGCTTACTCACTGACTGCACCAATTTGATTGGCTGAGTAGCGTCACCTCCTTAAAACATTAAACAATAACTTTTTTAAACCTTTTTATCTTTATGTTTTAAACATTTCTTTTAACCCTCCTGTTGTCTTCGGGTCAAATCTGACCGATTTACTACTTTCATCTATCATAACTTTTTTGTTTTACATTCGATTGCATTAAGGCTTTATGATATCCTTCACAGTAGACATTTGAACATATAAAATAGCTGATCACCACTTTCATTGAATTTTGGATGATTTAGTCAACTTTGTAACACCCATGGTGTTCCCGGTCAAAAATGACTGCCATAAAGAAAAGGAATTAGTAACCATCCGGATCAGATAAAACACACACACAAACACCCTCACACACACACATACTCTAGATGTGTCCCCCCCCCCCTTATGTGCCCAATCCCCCCATGTGAATCACACCTGGCACACGCAAACACACACACACACACACAGAACAATTTGACACATTTCCCGCTCTTATGTGCCCATCCCCCCACATGGATCACACCTGGCACACGCAATACATGTTCAGTGTCTGTTCTTTGTATATTTACTGCAGTTTTTCATGTATACCAGTAGTCTGATACAATATTTACAGTTTGAAAGGGTGTTAAATGAAATTTGGGGATGATTAATGGTTTTTGTGTTAATGTAATAGCAGTTAAAACAGGACCGGTCAAATTTGACCGCGAACACCAAAGTAAGGGGGGGAAAACGAAGACAATAGAAGGGTTAATTCATTTTTAACATTTTCAACATCGTGGATAAATCCTTATATGCTCCCGGCAACACGCTGAATGTCAACTTTACTTGGGCCTCGCTGAACGGACCTCTGTCGCCTGTCAGCGCAACTTAAATGATGCCGTTTAAAAACATAAAAAATAAATAATACACTTTATTTTAGGGCACCTTTCAAAACATTCAATGTCACCTTAAAATAAAATAAAAAATAAAATATGAGTGGCATTACAATACAAAATGTGTTGAGTAGGAAACCAAAGAGGAAAATTACATTCAAAGGAGCAATTAAAGCGAGTGAAGCTAGTTTGAACAAATTACCTTTTAGGCTTGATTGAAAATAACACAGTGTCTGACATTATCATATATGTTATATCATTGCTTACTATTCGTGGTTATCAAGTATCAGACACTTAAACAACAGAGAAGGTTTTAAGAAATAGGACTATACTGACAAATGACATCTTATCCTTGTGAGACAGTGTGGATGCAGCAGCCTATCGCTGAAGGAGCTGCACAGTGAGGACAGGGTGTCCTGGAGGGGGTGGGACACATTGTCCAGCAGGGAGGACAGCTTGGCTGCCATTATTCTGTCTCCCACCACCTCCACAGGACTCCCCAGTTAACTGTCATAAGCTGAATGGAATTTTTAAAAGTTCAATACAACTGCAAAATATATTTTAGAAGTTCCTATAGAGCTCTTTTTTTCTGAAGTTACACAAGGCTTGAGACAATGATAAGAAAAACCTCATTGCACAGCAGTTTGTGAATGGCAAGCTCTGAGCAAGAGAAGGGTTACATCACTTGTAAAGGTCGCAAAATGCCTAATGCAAACACTTTTATATACTGCACATCTTACAATGAGAAAGCACTGAAGAGGTGCTGTGACAGTGCAAAGCAACATCAGCAGGAGTGCCTGTTTAAAGGTTACATCTAAGATGAAGGCACAAGTGTTGAAAGAGATAGAACAAGAAGAATAATGAACTATTAAAGATGAAGAATTGGGAGCAACCTGCAGTCACCTCATTAATCTATAGGGGAAAGCAAGATGAGTTTGTTGGCTGTAAACAAGAAGCTCTCTAAAAGGGATTACAGAAAGGAGTAAGACGCTCCTGCAAAAGTTGCTATCAGTAATGTCTTCCATGAGCCCTGCAAATGTCAATCCTGCTTTCACCATCCAAATGGCAATTGGAATTCTTATAAAAAAAAATTTCAGATCAAAGCATGGAAATAAACATTAGCGGATACAAAAGAACAATAACAATGTGTCACACCGTACAAATGTATTCTTGAAAGGCTCCTTTTCTTTTGAATGTGTTCTTTTGTTATTCTTATTTGATTTTGGACCCAGTACGTTTTGAAGTAATATGGTCTGTGTTTACATTAGCAAGCATCGCTAACTATCAGAGCTAACGCTGTACTGGAGAGAATATGTGTAAAAAAGCAGGAAATAAAAGGTACTCACCTTGTGATAAACCCGTGAGAGAGAAAGCGTTTGAGCTCCACACTGTTTCAGAAATAATGCTTGATGTTGTTTGGAACATAGTATGGAGTTTAATCACGGCAGCGTTTAGCTGAGTTTCTGCTGGTAGAGTAGACACCCTTCTTTTCACAGAGCTGCATGCGGACACTCCAAAGGGGCGTGGCCAGCAGCAGCTCTAAAAGGGCGTGGCCAGCAGCAGCTCGGTTACACTTATGGCGCATTTCCACTACACAGCCTCGCTCGGCCTTGCTCGGTATGGCTAGGCCTCGTTAGGACTGGCTCACTTTATGGCGCATTTCCATTACAGTTTAGGAACTGGGGTAGTATCTATAGTAACGCAGTGTAGGCGGAGCCGTGACGTCATCTTCAATGAGAACCCCAGAAAAACAACACAGCCGTTAGCTGTTAGCACTCAGAGCTCACAGCTCCTCATATATGTTCAGAAACTAGACAAAAGTTAAACAAGTACAAACCACAGACTGCCTGTGTCATGGCGAATACAGTCGCTGCTTTATTTATGTCTGTATAGGCCGTTGTTGTGAGTGTGGACGGTCGGAGCATATGCAACGTTAGCTTAGCCAATCTCCATTTAGAAAACACGCATTTTAAAAGGTTTTTCGCCTGCCGTCTGTCTGCAGACTTGTCAAAGCATTAATTCATGGTTTTTACTAACCGGTATCAGTATGTTGTTACTTCGGCATCATTTTGAAACGTGTATTACAATTAAATCACGGTCAAATATGTTCATCTTGTTGTAGTTGTAGCCCCCTTGCCAGCGATTCTCTCTCTAGTTTAGCATACTTAGCCCGACTCAGCCTGGTTGTTCCTGGCCCTAGAACCACGATTTTATGGGGCCAGAGTGGAAACGCAACCAAAAACGGGCCCCGCACGGCTCGGCACGCTTAAAGCGAGCTCCGCGCTGCAGTGGAAACGCGCCATTAAAGGGCCAGTCTCAGAATCAGCACTTCTGTAACAGGGCTGAAATAGAGGGGTATGAGGCATGCTACAATGGGTGATCTGTTTGGTATTTTGAGCAAAACACTTCAGAAACATGTTTTGTATAGATATGGAGGAAACAAACACAATACACACACAAATGCAAAAATACACAAACACACACACACACACACACACACACACACACACACACACACACACACACACACACACACACACACACACACACACACACACACACACACACACACACACACACACACACACACACACACACACATTCATTATTAATGAATAATAATAAAAGTGTCAGGATTACTTGAGTTTACCAATTTCTAGAAAGTTCAAAGTCTTTGCAAGACAGGTTTATTAATTAGTCATGAGTAACAATAAGACATTTGCAGTCAACATGTCGAAGTGTCCTTGGGCAAGATACTTAACCCCCACACACACACACGAGCTTCCACCAGACCAGTAATCCAAACGAATTTTTTTCCCCCCCGTACTACTTTGATCATTTGCTCCGCTAATAATCAATCAGATCGATGGATTCAAGAGAGGAGGAAACTTTGAAGGCCTTTTTCTCAAAATGATGACTCGGTGACAGTCATTATATAATGTGACATATTTTGCTTAATATTTGGAGTACAAAAACAATCCTGATATCATTAGCAATTAGCATTGAAAATGAGATTTTATCTCAATGTTTTTTATCTGGTTAAATAAAGGTTAAATAAAAAAAATAAATAAATAAAATTAGAAAGCTAGGCATCTCCTCTTTCCAACAGTGTACACAACTCAAAATGTGTCTTCGGGTCAATGCGACTGATTTTGATAGAGCAGGTCACATATTGTTCAAATATAACATATGAGCTTTAATCACACACGTAAACAAATCCCCCTCATGACGCATACTTTTATAATTTATTTCCTAAAACGTCGTAATCCCTAAATGTCACTATGACGTTATTTTGGGTATGCCTTTTAAATAAAACAAAATGTGATATATTCCTTAATTTTATGACAATTCTAGTAAATACAAACATGATTTTACATCGGAGACAGACATCTGCTGCAAAATAAGATACATTTATTCCGTTAAGATCTAAGAGACAATTAGTTTTTATATATTTTAATACAAGATCTGTAATTGGGTTTTTCAGTTGTATGCATAATACCTCTTATTGGAGTTTTTCATAGAGGGAATCTGACCTCCCTTAGGTTCTAATTCACACAAAACACAAGTTACAGCACCTCAACCTAAATTGCAAGCTCAGTTTGTAGCAGGGGAGGGGGAGGGAGGGTTTTTTACTTCAATACATTCCTACATACCAGGAAGAGTATTTAGAGGGGTGGATAAATCTAACTTATAATAAAGTGTTTCCATTATTTGCTTTCATGTTACCTGCTCAGTCTGTGACTCTACGAGTATATTTTCTTAATTACAAAACTAGCATTCCCATGCCATATAAATAAAGAACAGTTAATCAACTTATAGACAGCCTACAAGGAATACACTTTGTACATTAGTAGTGTCAAGCAGACTAATTCAAATCTTTAATTAGTTTTACAAGATTTGTGCCTTAAATTAGCATGCAAGTGTGACTTTTTGAAGCATTGGAGATTATTCTATATGTCATTACGTCTTTTGTTCTACAGCTGCCCTATATCTAATATCCACATTGATTTAGCTCCATTTGCCGATACTTATCCCTCCCTGAAGGTGACATTTGTTCTGCTTATCTCCTCCCAACCGTAAAGGCCAACGGTTGAGGGGAAACAGATGGGAAATTCTGCTCATTCTTATATATTTAACTCCTTTATCTTTGCCTTAAAATATCCTAAAACAAAACAAAAAACATTATTCTGGGGTGATCAATAGGCTGTATATCTTATTACCCACTAAGGACGTCATTACCAAGCATAACGAGGGCAGGTGTTACAACCTATAATTATTTCTCATCTCTTACAAGGGGGCTATGTGTATTACTATCTTGTTGAACATTGTCATCCTAATTATATATAATTTCTCTGCAGAAAAATAGGAGGGAGCTCTAGGCAACCTTTGTGTTCCTTTTATTTCCTGTATGTAGTGGCACATTCAAACACACTATTTAACAATTCAATAGCCAACTGAATATTTAGCTTTTTAAAAAAGGTTCAGTATTTCCCGATGAATTACTGTCTGAAACAGCAAGACAAGGAGCTACATCTGAAAGGGCTTTGCAGTTTTATTAGTTCACTCAAAATTGGGAGAGTCTGAAAGGAATATGTTTATTACATTTTGCAAAACTGGTCTATCTGCAGATACATTTCTGCAACAGCCCACGCAAAGAAGGGTTACATAAATGGTTTCAATGCTCCAGCCCACTCAGTGTTTTAGTGGGCAGTCCACAAGTGATAGAATTAGAAATGTATGTATTCTCTAAATGACCTATGCTTCTCACATTCTTCAAGAAAGGTTACATCACTTGCTTTTGGCCTTGTGTAAACTCAGCTCATGAGCTACTATTTTGCACTAAGGGATTTAAGATCAGTGTCGGTGAGGGAGAAAAGTAAGACCGTGACTTTGTTTAACATTCACAACTTTGAGAAAATATATTTCCTTTGACATTCGGTCCCAAATGCGAGCACATTTAGATGCCTAATGAACTCTCATACAAAACAAGTATAGGCTGAAGACGGGAAAATAACTTGGTCCAGGTCCAAAAAATGTAAAGTCTAAGACGAAAAGGTGTAAACATGCAGTGTAATAGAGAAGTAACTTGGACCTGTGTGATAAATGACATTCATATTTTAGCTTTATCAATTTAAAACTAGCCGCACCATGAAAAGAGTGTCACTTTGTAACTGGTAATAAGCCATTCTAATAACTAATCAAAGGAACTTTAATTATCTGTCCCTCGGTTCAACTTTCATCACATCTTTCCAACCTGCTGCTTCTCTTGACCGGCAACACAGCTTTTATAAATAACATCGAATATATGGATAAAAAACAGCATTCCACAGACACAGGTATTATCTACTCACACAGAATATTCAACAACTAAAAGATAAAAAAGACAAAATACAAAGACATGTCAAACACCTTGATGTTCTAGTGTAAGAATTAATAATTTATTTTATTTTCAACTTGCAGATGTGATGGTAGGAGGAACACACTAAAAAAAGAAACTCCAGATTGAATATTGACGCTGCCTCCTCTTCAAGTATCTTCAACTCCTTTTCTCTTCAACTACCGACTGCTCACCATTCTCTGACCTCCTCTTCAGGTTTCTTCTTCACTTAATAAGGAAGCTAATAGACAGAGGATTAAAGGGAGAAGAGAAGAGAGGAGAAAAGAGAAGATAATAGGGAGTTATTTTTTCATGCAGAGGCTACCATAAAAAACTAAAAACTGTGGCTAATGTAGATGACTGTTTCTAGAATCATGTAATCAGGCAAATTGCAAAAGAAAAATGCTTCCTGAAGACCTGTCTTTACAATTCTGAGATGATGCTGACAGCTTATTATAGTTTGTGTTGCTAAATAGAACAAATGTTTAATGTTTCATATGAAACAATATTTAATAAAATTACTTCTGGGTTTTAAACCGGCTGTATTATCTCAAAAAACAGCCACAACTTAGCTGCTCAAAAAATCACATTTAACATTCTGTTTGGATACATTCAGTATCAAGCAGCAAAGAAGAAAGAGGCTCTCTCAAATCATTCATACCTCAAATACTGAAGGTTTTATGTTTCAATTTATGAGCCTCTAAATTTTAAATAATTTCCCAAAGGTTTCCTGAAATTAACGCTGTAATTTGGCCATTATAAGAACTATTAAGGTGTTCTTCGATCGGTACAATTCTAATAAATCATTTCCAATTAATTGCTAGTGTAAACTAGAGGATATTTTAGTGTCTTGTGATTATAACTCAATGATTCCTGATGAAGTAACAAATGATTAATAATCTTAGGGTTAAATTGATGTTCTGTAATTGACGACCCCCATATTGTCAACACATGACAGTCATCTGGGATATTTGGAAGAAAACTAGTTTATGAACCGAAGATAAGGCAATACCAGTTTCATACCAAAACTTAACTCACTATCAAAGTCACTCAACAACAATCATTGAACTTTAAGCCCCTCCACTGAGGTGGCACAGTGTAATTTGGTCCAATTCCAAGCCACAACAGGGTTAAAGCCCCCAGGATAGTAAATGATATGCCTCGGTAAAGTGCCCGCAAAATCACAAATCGCTTCCAGCTCCAGAGGTGAAGCTGGAGCTGTTCTGGTGTTGCTGTAATATCCTACAGCTGCTTCATTGGCGATGAATTGGACCCAGGCTCTGAGGACTTGTAGAGTGTTTTCTGTCACACATTAAATCTTATTTTATGTAGTGGCGACCTTTAGTTCAAAGTGGAACCAAATTGCTGCTGTTCTAGCTCACTAAGCTGAAGCGCTTTAGTGTCTGAACACATTTACTGTATGATGACCTAAGAAAAACATCCATGATTTCTAATATTCAGTGCAACAAAGTCAGACTGCAAATCTCTGTTGAAGTTTTGGCACATTGCTCTCGAGAAAAAACACAATAGCGCTGTGGCTTGTAATTTTGTAGGCGGTATTTTCCAATCGAACAGCTGTCTACGGATCAATGAAATAATGGGAATGGATGGATCCGCTTTTGGCCTGGATGTTTGCCCTGCGTCTGCAATAACTTCCCAGCGATTTCATGTCAACTTTAGTGACTTTAAGATTCATTGTATATTGTGTTTGAGTAAGCTGGGTGAAACTTGTGTGAGCATCTGTACAGTGGTACTGTATGGTTGCTATAGTTACCTGTAGGGGTACCCATGGTACTTGGACCTGAAAATGGAAAGCAGGAAGCTGAAGAAAAACACCACCAGGCCAAGGCCAACCAGGCAGATGACTGGAAAGAGAAACACACACACACACACATAGTTAAGAGTTTCAAGTTTAAAAAACCGACATGAAGAAATGGCGACTTGAACAGTTATGTAACAACGTTTTTATAACTACACTTGATGCTTTCTAATTTCCATATATTCCCAACCGTTCACTGGTCCTGCAGACAACCTGATATATTCATCATATTTATTAGACAATGGCCTGTGAGAAATATTGAATACTGGCTAACGGCAACCATTTAAATCACTTCATGCTCATTATAACCGCTGACGACACTCTCTCCGTTTGATCTCAGTTCAAATTGAATGTGCTTGCAGGGTTTAGACATGGTACACACTAAAAAGCATCCTCATATCTTCATGTTCACACACACACAAACGGACACATAATCACCAACAAAGGACCTACATACACACGTCCAAATGATGAGAAAAATTCACATTTGACATTTGTTACGTTAGTATGTGTCACCTGTGTTGTTGTATGAATTGCTCAACAAGGAGCACCTGTCTGGGGTAGGAAGAGTTTAAAAGCTCCTGTTCCAGGGGAGAACTCACACTGGTTTGTTTTCATGTCTGTATGTAAATAAATTCAATGGCTTTAATTGTTTTTAAAAAGCTGTCTTCTGTGGTAAATGTGGGTCAGTTGCAGAGTTTTGTTAGGCCCTAGGGCAGCCTAAGGGCGGGGGATAAATAGTATGCTGGTGTAAACAATATCCAAAACATAAACTTTTGCTCCTCATCACGCCAAAAACTTTTAATATTTACCTTTATTAGGCAATCCCTCAACCTATGTGACGTTGCCCCTTTCTCATTATCAACCCCGCTGTGCTGCAGAAAATAGTTTTTGCAAGTATTATCATCTTATTTCCTCAGTGGCTATTCTAAAGTGAAATATACATAAGCATGATCTTTAATCTGCAGAGGAATTGTAAGTGGCTGTGTGAGGGTGTGTGTGCACAAACTCACACACCCTCATGTAGCAGCTAATCCTTGAGAGGCACTGTGTTAAATTAAACTGTCACCACCGACTGATATTGTTAATCAGGGATTAGGAAGAGGACCTCTCCTGGAGCCTAAATAGTGAGATATGTGCTTGTTCTCGTTCTCGCTGTATGTGTGTGTGTGTGTGTGTGTGTCATTGTTCAGTGTCAGGACTGTTCTCTTTTCTTTTTCTTTAAACTGAAATCTAGCATTTACAATAAAACATATCAATCATTGCATACACACATACACAAACATGCTCACACAACTCAGGGACTGTACTGTGTGTGTGTGTATGTGTGTGTGTGTGTAAATGACATTCAACTCCTAATGTATTGATCATAGGCACACACATGTACTTACTGTAAACAAACACACAGGAGACCCACTCAGCAATCAGTGTATGCGTTTGCTTTCTTATACGGCTAGTCTTATTAGGACTAATCAGCCACAAGGGTAAAGTATTATAAATTATCATTATTCACTTTACATTTTGAGGTCATATTGGGGGTTGAACAAAGGTTACCCTGAAAACTAATTCAAGACAATGTCCTGACGAGTATTGTAATACAAATCAGTATGTGTGTGTGTGACATTGTCTTAGGGTCTTGATTGAGAGCACTGCATATTTGAGAGTGTCTCCAGGGAGAGCCCTTGTGGCCCCGTGTTCCCTGAGTTGCCACATCTACATATGTGCCGGGGAGTACGTGAGCGACAGAACGTCTGTGTATCTTCATTAGGTATAGTGGGATGTATTTCCCACAGCTAATCAGTTATGACTGAGAGGTATCTCAGTATGCTTCCATGGATAATGACACTCCCGATACACACACGCGCTAAGCATGCTAATGAACGTGATTTATGACCTTGGCGAAATGACAAGTTGTTTAAGCTGAATGATTTCCCTCAGTGACAAAGGTGGTAATCCCTCTTTTGACTGAATGACTTGGCTCAATTCAAATCCTGATATATTGGCATGGTAAGAAATAAATGTTTCCCGGGAAGCCAATAAACATATTAGGTTAAGCCTACCTCATTAAGAGGACAAATATGAAGAGATATTGGGAGGCTAAATGGTTCTTCACAGTTTTTGATTATTAACCGGTTTCAAGACGCATAAGTGTCTAAGCATCAGGTTATTTTGGGGTCATCCTGGATTTAATTTAGACTTCTCTAAGTTTCCATTATGTTATATTATAAAGGAGATATGGTAATTGTTGCGGTCACAGCCTAGCTTTATAACCATCTACTCTGTCATTTGTCTTTTCACTTTTCTTGACACTTTATTTTAACCCCCAAAACCCGGCTTCATGTTTCACTTGTATTCACTTTCACGTAGCTTTTGAGTAAGTCAACCCCCTCCCCCCAGAGCCAATACTATTGCAAATGTAGTCGTTTCGTAACTTCATTTACTAGTTCAGTAACTCCCTTGCTGAGAAAGAGTGTGTGCTGTGATTTGTAGATGCCCATGGAAGCAGAAGATAACTTCCTGTGGCTGCACTCGGCAGTATGGAAGCTATATGCCAAGGATTTAACACCCACATTCAGTGATTATACTACCATTCACACCTAATCCCCTTCGATATTACTGACAGACGACTATTCGCTATGCTGCTTTATAATTCATTTATTTAATTTGTGTGTCCATGTGTGTGTGTGTGACTGTTACCGCAGTGACCGTGGTGTGTGGGATATAACACGGTTTATTCCATTCAATCTTCTGTCTGGATACTGTGTTTGCTTTACGTAACAGGTTGGTGTAAGCATTGCACTGCGGTGAAATTCAATATGCATGATGTGTTTTCTTCCATGTTTTTGAATTAGCAGGTGGAATTTACACATAGAAAGAGGTTAGATTCAAATAGCTAACATAAATATATATTTGTTTAAATAGACTTTTCTTCATGTAAGAAGAGAAGGAATGGAAAGGGCAAGTTAGAGTGAGGTGGAGGATAAAAGGAGCATAATAGATGAGTCCTGTGAACATGTGATATGTAAGCCTTAAACAGGTGACATTATGGGAGCACGTTTTCCTGCATGTCTAAGATGTACGTCGATGACGTGCGAGTGTTCTCTCAGACTGGAACAAGTCTTGAGGTAGTTATAAAGTCATTACCATTTTAATTGCCAAGCTTTGACATCTCAAAGAGGAAGTAGAACAAAAACTTCATAATCTTGCCTCTAGATTTTATAAGTGTGTGTACTCATGTGTGTGTGCATGATTTGGTGGTCCCTTAGAGGCAATTGAAGGGCTTCTGGAGTTGCTTTTTCATCACACCCTCTCTAATTAAAATCCACTTGTGTGTAACTGTATCTCCGTGTTTGAGGTAATTATCAGTATGGGCCATCTAATATCTAAGTCCCCTTATCATAATCTAGAGATTATGCAGAAACTCTGCTTGGGCAGCAAAGGAAAAGGTTGAAAGCAATCATTTGTCATTAGTGTGGTTAAAGGACCACCTCCCATATTTCTAATGATTAACTGTGCTCATCACTTCCACACCAGACTCATCAGGAACAATCTAAATCACAAAATATGTACATTTTTATTGGTGTATACAAGAAATGACAGCACATGTAGCATTTTCAAATGATCTGAAATGTCTACTTCTGTGTCTGTAAATGTATGTAATCAAATCCACAACTTTGGCAACTAGTGATCACACTGTCTACGTTCATGGTGTTCTCATGATTGATCTCAGTCCACAACATAAAAAAATTATTACTATCATCCAATATTGTTTTAACTACATCATCACTAATTTCATAGGCGGAGTTTGACATTTGCGCTTGGGGGGGCAAACTTTTTTTACTGACGTCAGTACACAGTCCCAACTATTGCGTGGGATGCTATGGATACAGTAGCAATAAAGCCAGCGCTCACCGCACTGAGTATGACTTTTCCATGCCCGCCGTACACACACTCTCACATGGAAGGGGCGGTCTCTACCCCCAACAACAGTGCATTACATAACTGTAAAACTTATCATAACTGTGCACATCTTATACTTATTTGATAACTACTATATCCCTTGGTTACTTGAACACGCTACAATATTATTAACCAGTGTCCTACCTTATTAAAATATTGATATACGAAATATTTGTATTGGAACAGTTTTCGACGTAGTAATGCTGTAACATATTTCAGCCACTGCCCCCCCGCAAAATCCGCCTATGACTAATTTATTATGCATTCACAACCTCACAATCCTGTTGTCATTTTATTATGTATGGCCCCAAAACACATATTTCTAAGTAGAACATGGGATTAAATTCACTCATTATATTCCCTATAGTGAAGACAGCGGATAATTATGTTATCTGACTGTAATAGACTAATATTAGAATACAATTTCCCCCCCAAAAACGTTGGGAACACAACATAAGGGTAAACAAAACAAAAAGAGGCTGTAATCTTTTTTCATTGGCATTTGTTTGGTTGAACCATCTGTCTGTCAATGTCTATCAATGGCCCACATTGGTTGCAGCTTCATTGCCACACTTTGCCTCCAAAACCCCACCACCAAACTTCCAGAAGCGTAGGATGCCAATTGGTGCTTCAAACAAGATTCTTTCATCATGTTGTGATATCAAAGGGATTCAGCTTCAGTGTAGAACAGGTACAGAATAAGTTTGTTTCTGAGACTCACCTTCAGTGTAATCAGTGAAGTGCAAATCTACCACTCACTGTTTCAGTGGCTGATTGGGCATTGTCCTGGACTGACTCAGTCAGGTTTGCATATATAATCATTCTCCTCTCAAACAACGGGAACAAGGACAGAGCCTTCTGCTGCAGTGGCCCCTGACTTCGGAGTGCTCTGCCTGAACAGTTTAGGAATGCACCCAGACTCCTTAGTTTTCAGGAAACACACATTTTTTAAACATACTCTGAATAACACCCGTTACATATTTTTAGCTACAAGTGCCTGTGCTTGGAATGTTGTGCATTCTCCTGCCTTATGTTCTGCTTTTTTTATTTAGTATCCTGTATAACGGGGCTTTGGGTGAAGAAAGCACTCTACAAATAAAATGTATGATTCATATTTTGAATGAATAAAAACAGCTATATAGGTAGTTAAGAGAACATTTTATAAATGAGTGACATTTTGAAAAAGGAGAACATAAACAAAATGAAAAGAGTAGAGATAGTTATCTCTTGAAAACAACACATAATATGCATATGTTTATGAGCTTCTACTGTACTGGATTTTAATCATTTTCATTTGAAGAGCTGATCTGCTGCCTTGAGTGCTGGTGAGTATTTTTTACTTTATGTGCATGACAATGTGTCAATCCTTGTGATTAGCATGATGATTACATTTATTTGATCATACATTCAATGATGTACCTATGGTTTGAAATACATTGCTCCCAATTGAACATTGAACAAGTATTCTTACTACTTTCTGAGTAAGAGTGACACAAAGGACTCAGGGTTCAGCTGAAAGGGAGCCTTAGGGTGTTATTTTTTTAGCTATATAATAATTTAGTTTGATTTGTATGATTCTCCCAGCACTCTCTGTGCAGGTGGTATTTGTGAATATTAAGAACAACTTTGAACCGTTCATCAGAATAAATTCAAAGGCTGTGATGTTAAAGCACCAGCAGTCAATCTGAGCGTATTAGATAACCAACTGTAAATTGTCGATATAATAACTTGACTAATTTCATACAAACTAAATAATTTAGAGGTCAATTAGAAACCAGAATATTCTGACAACCCTACATAAAACTATCGGCTAGTTAAAGTTTATTAAGCATCAAGATACACTAGGCACATCTAACTTAGGAAGTTGTGATTTCAGAGGCAGTTATATCATTGACAGCATGTGAATACACCTCACACTAATGAAAGCACTGCAATGATGGTTCAGTTAAACATGGTTTGTGTGTGTGAGTACTTGTTTACGCACGCCTGCACCCACATTAGCAAACCTGTTAGAGAACTCTTGATATTTGTAATGGCACACATTACAGAGTTTTCTTTGCTCTTTCATTAGTAAGATAGATCTAATAAATATAAATCAAATCACCTCAAAGTAGCATGTGAAGAATTCGACCACTACGGTGCAATTTTTGAACCCATATAGAAAGTGCATTTTATTACAAGTTCTTAAATAGTATTTCCGCGTGCCTACTGTTCAAGTGTCAAGGCGTGAATTACAGTACGCTCAGAAACTAGGACGTCTTCCGACAAAGCACAGTATAGTGAGCACAAAGCATCAGAGGCAGCTCTAAAGACATTTGTCTTATTCAGTATAGCCTGGAGCGGGTGGGAAGACAGGTGATGACATTTTATTTTCTTTCGATCAAGGGTTGCAGCAAGGGGCCTTGTAAAGAAATAAGTGCTTATTAGGTTGGTGAGTGCAAGTCAAATCTTGAAGAAGGAAAATCCTCTCAGCACTCGCAGTAAGTCTGATAGATAAGTTCCAGAGCGGATAATCGTTTCCTCTTTTAATGTTGCAGTTAGATGATGGCATTTTCCAAGACATCACCGAGGCCAAACTGCAAACAGCAGCCGAATGAATTTTCTTGTTAATACCTCTTGAATGTGACTATAGGACATTTGAATTAGTAAACACATATATGGGAATAATATCTGTGGGTGAATGTGTAACTCATTAACCTCTCCAACTCCAGAGCTACCTCTTCAAAACACATATTTCAATGCATACACATTGGATGCAGCAAGAAGAAATAACATACCATAGTTATAACACCCGCCACACCACACTTTATAAAACTCACAACAAACTCAACACACACACACACAAAAGGACATAAGAAAATAATGTGAAAAAACTAAAACGTTGCTACTTACTTCTCCTCTTGCCAACATCTCCCTTGGAGGTGGCAGCCTCATTTAGCAGCACCATCCCCATGGTGATTGCAGCATCTGGGACAAGGTTGTCAAGGAAACAACACCCTTGCATACAGGCGAGAGAGAAACTGGAAGTACACACTGCCCCGAGGAGAACTGCTTGACATACAAATACGCACATTTGTGCATAGAAGCACTCTATCAGATTAGCAAGATCATCCGTCACTAGCGCTCTGACAGCACTAAGTATATTTAAAGGGTGTGGACACAATAACATGAAAAACTGAAATGGCAGTCGGAGAGCGCACACCCGCTGAGGCTAGTGGTTTACTACTATACACCACAGATGGTCTGGAAGTCTGACGTAAAGTCCTAACGTGGAAAAAACTTGGAAACTACAAAGACGACATGTTGTATTATATCGCTTAAAGCACTTAAACAACCCATTGATTTCTGTTTCCCAGATGATGTTCGGAAATAGGGGGGACTCACTTGAATTGTTTGAGTTGGGAGCTAATTCTTCCAACAGATTGCGCTATCACCTGAATGCAGCACAATCGTTCTATCTTGCAATGTTAACAAAGGTATAACATAGAAAACTGAGCCAAAAACGTACCTCTGTGGCAGATGTATTAAACATAAAGCAATACAATACAAGAGCTCAGCGAGTAACTATTAAATAAGGCTCATAATAATCTAGTTGTGTTGAGACTGTATTGCACTTAAACTTAAATGTTAATAAGAAGCACTTCCCTGAAATGTCAATTTACTTTTATGTGTTCTAATATAATTATAAAAAAAGGAGAAACTGTGCTTTATAAATGAATCAAACAGGGTTCTGTTGCAATAGAAAACATTTCAGGAAAACCAAACCAACACATTCTTTTTTTATTGTAAACTGCACTGATTTGGTCTCATCCTTGGTATATAATCAATTATAATAGATTCCCAATTTAAAGTAAGTTTTAAATGCCCTCACAGTGTGGGGATATCAAAGCAACTCTGCAAATATAATAATAACAGCACACAGTTGTAAACAAGGTCAAACAAATGACTTGACAGAGCTAATTCTGAATCTTAAATCTGAATCTCTTTTGAGAATGATAATGTAATTGCCGCAGAGATAAAAAAAAAAACAGCCAAGATTTTGTGACAAAAAGTCACTTTTAATGTGTGAAGGTTAGATATGTTTTGTACTTCTAATCCTAACTTATTTATACAAATACTTTTTAAATGTTTGTAATAACGGGGTGGACACCATGTTTAGAATTCCCATTGCAAGGGTTTCTGGGTTGGGAACCACTGCTGCTGTGGGCGTGTAAAGCACATTAAGACTTTTTGTCATATTGACTTAACTGAACATTCATTTGGTTATTAAAAAAGATAGGCTGACTTAGTTCATTATTAAAAGTTCATTGAGAAAATATTTCTTTTTGCAGAAGCAAGCAGTTCTCAACACTTAAGCTGTTCTAAAATCACTGCAAAGCACAGCCTCAGGTGGCATATAATTACAGCTTCTTTTTCTCTGCGTGGGCTGCATACAAATCCAAATTACAGAAGAAAACCTGACGGGGTGCACAAACAAAGGCTGCCACATGGGAAGAAACAGAGTGGAAATGGAGGCGTCCCCTTGATGATATGGTAGCAGGCATGTTATGCTGCCATGACACACACATAAGACATATCTCCATACAACCCAAAGATTGAACCATTTGGGTAATTGTAAGCTTTGCCACACTGTGATAATGAAGTCATCTGGCCATCATATTGCCAGTCCTGACATCTGGGTTTATTGTGCCTGGCATGGTGCACCCTAATGTTCTAGAAAATATTTACAATACATCCGCATACTGTTTATATAATTGAAATAAACATATTTATATAAGCTTTTCTGATTGATATTACATTAGGAATGGGATAATTTAGAGTCGGACACTTTTCCTAGGCATTTCAACCTTCCATTCCACTACATTTCTTTGCTTCTATTTCTCCCTTAGATGGCAAAGTTATGCGACTGTGTGCTATCTGGATGTGTGTGCTTGTGCATCAGGAATTAAATAGGGTTACATCCATGGGGAAACTGCCTCTATCACAGTCATAAAATGTGTTTACACCACCTGCGCAGACCAGACTACAATAGGATACGATAGGTGTGTAAGCCTTTCAGCAGGTGTGTGTTTCATTTAGATGTAATCAGATGGGCTCAAAAATAAAAAGTGTTTGCGCGGACAAACAAATATTGCTCTGCAGCAGGTGCAACCTTGGACCTGCCATTTCCCATGGGGAGAAACACAACAGCTAGGAACCAACGGTATGATTACCCCCACACACACAAAAGCACCAGTGCAAGTACACACAGGTATACAAGCAGACAGGAAAGAAGACAAACAGAATCATCTATATACACACACACACACACACACACACACACACACACACACACACACAGAGGTGAAGTTAAAACAGGACAATCTCTGGTCTTTGTATTGTCTGTTTGTTCAGTCCAGCAGGCAGCCTCCCTATGGAGAATGAGCACCACCGACAAAACAAATGTACCAGACAGGAAAAATTGGACACGGTTTCAGACACATAAGGGAGGTTTCCTATGTGCTGTGTGTAAACAAATCGGGAATTAGATAAATGTTTAGCCAAGACGTGCTGTGAGAAATTTCATAAAGTTAAATTGTAGATGACTTTTTGCAACACCTTGTTTCAATTTATGTCCAAACATTAAATATACAAACAGAGACGCGCTGGTGAAAGGATACTCAGAAGAAGGATGATGTGGGACTCAGCCACAAACTGAGCCTGACTGCTGCCATGAATGTAACTCTGTGGAGGAGAGGGGGAGAGAGACAGACGGATTATAGTTTAACATTTTTCATTTACATTGATGTAAAGTCACACAAAATATCCTGAGTGAAATTTCCAAATTGAAGAAATAAAGAAAAATACAGTAATGAAATGAAGGGATTGCATTAAGAATGATGAGGAACAGCATTGCAAAGTGGGCGACATCCCAAAACAAGTTCGTAATAGTGAATACAAAAAAGAGGGTATGAAAAAATCTATAATAAAAAGTTTTTGTGACAAACCAAAATTGTATATAAAGTTACAGAAAGATTTAACATCTGGTACCATCCGTTTTAAACCTGGCTTCAAATGATGCCATACATTCCCTTTATCTTTCCAAAGCATTACCTGTCATCAATATAAGCAAACCTAGACTTGGTGGTAGACAAAATGGCATCCAGTCTCTGGCTTAATCTCATATTTTGCTTTATCAGCAACAAGATGCTTTTGTGTTATCAGGAATATGTCATATGTTTGTGTATACGTGTTAGTGTATGAATGTGTGCATGCTTGTGTATTAGGAGTCATAAATATGTCTCCATTGTAGTGTGTAGGTGTGCAGAGGTGCTACTTTTTCACTGAGTGGGCAGATAGGTCAATCTAACCCTCAGGAACACTCACACACAGAAAATATTGTATTAACACGTATTGACTGCCCAAGCTCCAAATGGGGCCTCCCACTGTTAACATTCTGGGTTTATACAACTCTATCTTAATGCATCTTTCCAGAGAAAAAAATTAAAGTTCAGTCAAACAAATATCAAAACCCCTGATTGGCTCAGAAAGCATTCATACAGGTATCTATTGATTTAAAGTCTCATTCATTCCCATTTAATCAGTTATGGTGCAACCAAAGGTTGTCATTTTTAATTGGTTGTCAACTCTCAAGCATGTAGGTCTGAAAAATGACCCGAGAGAGGAAAAATAAGAGAGAAGGCTGGTGTGCTGTTGAGGGAACAGGCCATTTTGTTAATGGAATAGGCCCCCTGATAATAACTGTATGTATGCTCTTATTCTTTGGTGCTATGTAGTAGGGATTTGAGATAATTCATTTCTTCTTCATGTACAGAAACTCCATCATGTATTATTCTTATTTTTACTTGCCCACAACCAAATGAGAAGAGGTTGACTTTAATGGCAATGTAAGGTTGAGGTAACAGCAAACAACTATTTTTTATGGAAAAATAGTGAAGTAATGTCTAACTGATGATATTTTTGAATTTTAAATGTACTAGGAATTAACTTTTTGCAAAGGGAGATGATTTTACCGAGTTTACTTCTAGTTCAAACTTAGAAAGATTCAGATTAAAATGAGTATTTGGTTACAGTTAAGGCAAAGGACATTCATTTAGTCAAAGTCCTTACACTCACAAGTGATACTGGCCTTACTGTATTTATAAACCACTTGACAATTTTCCTGTTCAGATCTCTGTTACAGTTTGTATCAATTGTCTCAACCCTGCAAGAGAGTCAGCACTCAGCACAATGCTTAAGGCTTAAGCTTTGCACAAGCGAGGCTCTCCAATTGGATGTCAGAGGCCCAATTGGACTGGCATCTGTCTGTGTGTGATGGGCGAAGAGCACAGACAAAGGAAGACAAAGTGGAAGTCTCATGGAAATGAGAAAAATAGCAGGGCAGGAGGAAGGAAGTCTTTCAGTGTGTTTCACATTGTTGAATCCCAGCAGATTATGAGTGTCTGGGTTTACGGCACATCTAGGGCCTGTTTTTCCACTTGACTGCCTCAGTGTTCATTTCTTTCACTATCAGACAGGAATAAGGATGGCAAGATGAATAGAAGATGACAAAGGAGGAGGAGTAAAGGGTGGACAGCTTTTTCTTGCTTCAGTGGATATAAATGAAACATTTTTGCAATTGAAAGCAGACATAAAGACAACTAAGACTCGAGGCTGAAACAGATCCCTTTGTCTTCAACACAAACCTGTTATTTTGCATTAAGTGGGGTGTTTGCATTTTTTACAAGACACTTGCTTTATTGACTGACTAACCCATGCTCCTTCAGTACCTCCATGAAAAAGTTTGTTTTGGTTGGTGGGTAATATATTCGGAAGTTTGTATGGGATTTATTTGACCACCGTTGAACCAACTATCCTTTGTAAACCAAAACTGAATATAAAAAGATTCATACAGGTTAAGCAACTTGATCTGTATATACAGGTAACTTTGTATACGTAATGATCAAACTCAGAGATATGCACGTAAATATTGTTGACATTTCGTATAATAATTATCTCAAAAAAAGGAAACAGAAGGAGAACTCAAGAAGCGCATTTCAAATGTTTAAACAGCGCTGACTCACTGCAATTGGATGTTTATCCAACCTTTAATACGCACCATACGTAAGTTTCAAGGGCACCACGGTAAAATGGTCAATAACAGTAGAGGGCGGGAGTAGAACAGCTTTGCCTTTACAAAAGCTTGCTAACTAGCCCACATGCAAACCTTAATTGAATGAGACAATTTCTTTTCAGTGGATTTTAAAGTTACTCTTGGAAAGTGTGACTAAATCAAGTACACTACTTAGGCAGGTGAAGGAAGGAGAAAGAGAGACAAATTGTTACAAAAAAGATCACATAACTCCTGAATATTTTAGCAAAAACAAAGATGAAAACTACTGCATCAGTATCTCACGGTGAACTTGTTCTTTCATTAAACAAACATTACTTTACACTCTTTTTCAAGACACCGCTCTCTGCATGGTGCCTTCTAAACATAAACAGTAACTGCAGATAGAGGCTAAGAGCAAGAGCAGTGCTTGGTGGAGGAACAATTCCTCAATCCATGGCCAGGCACTTCCAATTAATCTGATGGATTAGAAGGCAGCAGTTCCATTCATTAGTGTGCAGAGCGTTGAGTGTGTGGGACTCGGTGTATGTAGGCTTTGCATTGAAAACCAGTAAGTAAATGTGTGTCTGTAAATTAGAATGTTTTAGGGAGCTTTGTCTGTGTGAAAGGAAGTGTGTGTGTTCATGAGAAAGACCCAAAACATCATGGTGGTCTGGAAGTAAAAGCAGCCACAATTTGTTAAGTTAACATTGAGCTGAATGGACGCAAACGCAACAGTCACCTTCTATACATCTCTATCCCTCATGTAATCAAACACACAGGTTGCCTAGATAGAGCAATCAGACACTTGAAAAAGGCCATGATGTCTTTGAAATGTGGTTGGATATACTAAATACATGTATTGGACTTTCGTGGACAAATTCATCTACTTGTACACCTTTATAACATATTGTACAGCTAGAGGCAGCTTATAAAGCTTCTGCCACCAAATGAAGGTTCAAACCACTTTGAAATCACTCATCTTGAAAACAAATTGAGAACCTTCACACATGTAAATCAACAAAACTGTGCTTAGCGTCAATTGCCTTCTATGAGTAAAGTGTAGTCAACAAAATTCACCACTGTCTCTAAGTGGAGTCGCTCTTGTAAATGTTTGAATCAAACCAACAATTACTGGCGCATGTCTCCCATCTAATTCAAAAATGTATTTGAAAGACTAAAAGGAATGGATGGTTCATAATGACTGTCTATTTCAAAATATTTAGCTAGAGAGGAAGCTAAGTTAATGAATACATTATGCAGAGTTGAAAGAGGCCGAAAAGGTCAAAACAAAACACCTGATTTGAACTTTATAGGTGCAGACCAGTGTTTTACAGAAGATGTAATCCCTCTCTCAGGACTCACTGTGAGTCATAAAACAGCACTAAACAAACTGTTGAGCCTGACCTTTAATGTACCCAGTCTGGAAATATATGAACATTATCCCTGGGATCTTGTTATGCTGAAAAACAATGTTTGTATTTATTGTAAAGTTGGTTGTGATATCCTATGGCCAAAATAATTGAATGAAAGAACAAAACAACCAAGGTATATCATTATCTTACAACTTGCAAAAATGGCAGCAGGACAGTGAATGTGGGATCCATTCAAAAATAAAACAGTGCCCATGTTCATACCAATGGATATATGCAAAACTTTGTTAGTAGGATCAGTTAATTGTTTTAGTCAATGGTAATTTAATAAAGAACATATCAAATATCAGCACACATTTAGGTCCCTCATTGTATACACACAAAACTATACCATGCTGTTTTATAATCACACATTTGTGATGTAGTGTTATCGCCCAGCATGCTGACACACACTTTTTTCTCCCCCTTTTAAATACCTTCACTTTTGAGTACCTTCATACATTTACGCAGATTCATGCTGTGGAGCTGTCTAGTACAACTTTCATCTGCTACCGGTCCAATTCATCTGATGGATTCGTTTTTTTTAAGAGAACCGTGTCTGCAAATGAGCTCGAAACATCTACTCTGTTTCTCTTTAAATAACATGGCATGATGTATATGTGTACAATATCAGACTGACTGGTCTGAATCTGCATGGTCAGTCTACTCAACAATGTATTGATACATTTCATCTTTTCAAGGCAACAATCAATTGCTAGGCTGGGCATTTTTCAGCATACAGAAACTCACGGTATAAACACTCTGCATGCCACACTGCATACTTTGTCTAAGGCAATTCGGAAAATAATTAGAATTCCATTCACCTTTTTATTTAACAAATCCCTTGATATAATACATATTTAAAATTCACTCAATTACTCTCACACAAAGCAACATTTTTGCAAAATGTAAACTCAGTGATGAGATTATTACTCCAGAGGGTTTTAAGAAAATAAACGCTGAAAGGTTATCTCAATCAAAAATCTAAATATCAACATTAGAACTCTAAAAAAGGTCTAGACCTTTACCAAACACCTCTGCTGAGGCTAATGTGTTGTTTTCATTCGTATGCCCTAAGATCAAGATGTATGAAATAACATGTTTACCTTACTTCCAATTCAAGTGTGTGTGTGTGTGTGTGTGTGGTCATATACTAATTTGAATACATTGACATTATAAAGCCTTGTTTTTATAAGAACTGCATATAACAGCCCATTTGTCAGACTTTGAAGGGAATTAGGTGTCGAAACCAATGCAGGTATATAATATGCAATAACATATACACATGCATACACACAGATAAAGGTCAACGTCATCTCAAGTTTGTTAGATCCTAGTGTGCTGCATGTTACAGAAAACATCCATGACAGGAACATCAGAACCAATACAATTGTAATAGTTGGGATCAATGGCAAGTTATATGAACACTGCTAACACAGCGTTTATAAGTAATGTGACCAACCTTCTCTCTCTAAAACCAAACTGTTGTTGTGCTAACTGTTAATAGCTGCGGGCCAGATAACCTTTACAAATAGCTGTATTCATCCTTTTCCATCCTGTACGCACATGTGTGTATATTGTGTGTTGAATGTGTGTTTATGTGTGTTTGGTTTGGTAAAGGTCAGGAGTCACTCAGACAGGAAGAGGGATAAATGAAAAGTCAACAAAGCAGAAAGAACAGAGGGGGGAAAGAGTATGTGGCTGACACATATCTACTTCACTTATATAAACTAAAGATAGGTATGACTGTGTGTCGTGTTGCGAATGGGTATAATAATGGGCAATCTAGTAAGTGAACCTTGCAAGGTACTCTGGGTAAGAGTGCTGGCTAAATAACTACAACATCAAATGAGAGCAGGATCGTGAACGAGAAACTAAAGGAGAGAATGACTCTTTGCAGGATGATAGAGCTAAGTGAAACAGACCTGTAAACAAAAAACAAAATACTAGCACTGATGTTTGATAATAAAAAGTTATGATTCAACTGCAAATGTTAAAAATCAAGTTGTAGATAATTATAGAGTAGGCAAAAAAACAATTCATTATATTTGATTGATAGCTGCAGCAGAATTTGATATAATAAAAAACTGAAATATGCTGCAACACACCAATGATTTAATGTTTAACTACTGTAACCAGATCTGAGAGCATATGGAGGGAGATGTAGCAGCTACAGCAGAGGGACTATGGGCAGGTTTACTGAGCCCTTCATTTGAACAAATATGGCAGTCTATTTTAAGGATTCAGGTGATGCTTTAAAAACTCATTATCCACACACTGTTTATGCAGTTCAATGTTTACACACTCCACAGAGAGTTCACTTTAATTACCCAAGAGTCAATTAAAGCCATTTAAAATTTCATTTCTTTAAACATGTCAGTCAGTAAAATGAAGTGACTCATAATTTCCTCCTTAGACTATTTTTCAAGGATATGCGGTGGATTTTATCAAGCTGTGTATAAAAAATAATGACGAAAAAAGCACACACACGCAGCTTTTGACTAAGACAACTGCTGGCTCGATCCACAGGATAACACTTACTACTGGCTTACAGTGTGTCAAAACACTTTTTCAAATACTAGTGTTTTTTTTTTTTTAAGGAACTGGATTTTTCAAGAATCATCAAGGTTGACTCTGAACTAGGAATGTGCGCCGTCGTGAAACTACTGTCTTATTAGAAAGAGAGATAACCAGCTTGCTAAACGACAGGTAGCTAGACAAGAGAGCTTTTCTCTCTCTTCAGCAACTCTTTATAATGTAGGTTAATAATGAACAACCCTGAGAACAAAAGGCCAAAAGGAGTAAAAGCCCAGCACAGAGAGATATACAGGAGCATAGTTAGAGGGCTATTGTGACTGGCTAGTGTGTTACCTGTAATCTCCCCATCTATTCCATCTTTTCTTTTTACACCAATCTGCTCTCATGTTCTCATTCTTTCTCTCTCCAGGACAAATGTGTTTAATATGTGGTTCTTAATTACTAGTTAGAAAATGTTCCAATTATGTTGTGCGTCTGGGGATTTAGCCGTGGAGTTAGAGGGATGGTTAGTGTCTGATTTGAAACGCAACTCCAGCCTAAAAGATCGATTATTTCACTACTTTACTATTCTATTCTATTCCATTATTTCTGTATTGGCTCAAAACACCCAGACAAACACACACGAAATCCCTTCCCCGATAAAATGCATACAGTCACAAATGATCTCTCTCACATACACAAACAGGTGTGCAGGCAACGCAAAACGTAAAGCAGCACTCACACTTACTAACACACACTGATGCCCCTCTGTAAGTCAAAAGTCAACAATTTGCAAAGAGCCAATAAAAGTGACAGGGGAGATTCTATACAATATGAAAGGTTAGCAGTAATGTCGAGACGGCTACTGCCAACAGCTGCCAAAAGACATCAACCAAATCATGTGAAATCAGCTGGAAATACTGAAATGTCACCAGTCAATAGTGTGGTCATAGTTTTATGCTGGCTTAAATGCTGAATAATAGCAGCCCATTCGTTTCCCCAAGAACCCCTTTCTGTGAGACAGTTAATAATAGAACTTATTCAAGACAATGTTCAATACAAAACTTGTACCATTCAATCCCTCCTTCAAACCCAAGCGCCTCAAAATCCAGTCAGCTGTGTGTGCGACTGTGTGTGTTTGTTGCATTCTGATAGGGTCTGTCTAATATTTGAGTTTGGCTAAATTGTGTGTGCCCGTTTGTAATAATAGCTGTGTAAAGGCTTATGTTTGTTTCATGTGGGTGAGTGTGTATCTTAAGCATAACTCAGAGTGTATGTGTGTGTGTTGAGTTCCAGAGCAAAAATGGGCTAGCAGTATTTTCTTGGCTGCACAGTAAGACGCTCACGACAATTTCATCTGCTTGGTCGTTCCATTCGTCAGTTGACAAATCCTTTCACTACAGTCTACCTGGCCCGGCTCTCTCATCATTTTAAAGGAATTGCACTGTCTGGGAAGAGAGGGAGGGAGAGGAGAGTGGAAGATTAGATGGGGAGTTGAGAGGAAGTAACACGAAAAGAGGAGGGATGTACTGGAAAAAGATAAGGCAGGTATCTTTTTTACTATCATCTGGCCTGTTCAACCCAGTTGCTATCGGAGGTGAAAAAGAGGGATTTAGTGCAAAAGGTGGAGGATGTATGTGGAAAATATGTGAAGGGACAGAGGAACTGAGAGAGAAATGAGGGCCATTTGCAGAATATCTAATGAACCTATCTCTGCAGCGTTTCTTTCACAAGAAAATAGCAATGTGGCATGGAAGATGAAGAAAATGTCAAAGCCACTATTATCAATGCGGATCCTGCTGTTAAAGAGGAATGATTAAGGTGAAGCTGTAGGGGACTTTATAGCAGGATATAGCCTTATGGAGCCAGCTCTCAATAGGTTTTTCATATTAGATTCATATATATACGAGGTGGTCCTTTTATTATTTTAACCTTTACAATATAATACAAAAGCTCTGCCATATTTGATATCTTTAAAAAGCTCAAACATAGCGTTGACATTTTTGCAAGGTAGATATTGGGTAGCATTTGACTGACAGGTACACCTAATAAAGTGGAAATTGAAGGTAGATCACTTCATATTTAACTTCATCTTATGTGGCAGGGAGTGAATCTCTACAGTGTCCATTTTGGTGTTAAATTGCAGTATGAAACCATATGACTGTGAGAATATTACTTATATATTTCCCCACTTTCCGACATTGCTTTTTATAAGGACAAAAATATCCAAATAGTTAATAACATATAAACCAAAAGGAGTGTAAACTTGTGCTGAGATTTCGTGATTTACATATAAGGAGCTTGGTTGTGAAGTTGGTTACTTTTGTTATTTTGAAGGTGCACACATGGATTTTTGCAGTGGTCACTAATGACGTTTCTTTCGGTGAAGAAACAAACACAACATGCAGTGTTTTTTTACATAAATAAATGAAGATTAATCATAATTTGCAACTTTTCATTTGCTACAATCAATCACAGAATATAAAAGCCTTACGTTTTATAGTATTCGCCTCCAAGCTGGAACAGAGCATACAACGGTCCCTCTGCCAGCTCTTAAGAATTTTAGCTCCTATCTTTTGTTTTTCTGTATGCTCAGTAATAAATAATTTATGACCCTCTGAATTTGAAACGGATGCCTATGGCTAGCGCTCCTCACAGTTAGGGATTTAATTTCAGTCTTAATCCAAAATGTTCTTTAAACACTTCACTATGTCAAAAGCTTTAATGCTGCCCTCATCGTTCTGCTCAGCTCGTACAAAGCCAAGAACAAGTGCGGAAGAGAGGGAAAAACTAGAAAGCAGGAAGGAGTATTTCACACGAGCTGACTGCACTTCATTCTTATGAAGACTATAAGATGGCATGAGGACAGACAGATATGTGAGAGAGGGGAAGGGGGGGGCAAAGAGAAGAAAAGAAAGCAGTAGGAGGGAAATAAGGAAGGAGGAATTAACTGATGAGCCGAGAGAAGGAAACGGCATGATTTCCTCAGATATATTGTAAAGATTGATAGGTATTCTTTGTGCAATTGTAACATAAATCAATAGTCAAAGACTGAAAAAGTGAAATTCCATGTATTTTTTGATTAATTATGGTTTTTCTTTTGTATTTCTTTCTCGAACAAAAGTAGCATGTACGTCGGTAGATGATTGTCCTCACAGTAAAAAAATAGCGCTTCACAGGCAAGTAAGTGGCAAAGAGAGGGTAGTGGAGAGATAGGGAAATAACAGTGGAGGAGAAAGATGGGGTGACAGCTGAGAGCTACGTAGGATGAGGGTGTAACCTATTTGTTGTCAAACTGACTGAAAAATGAGAGTCAACAGAGCCTGAGCAGTCGAGTGACTTTCAAACAGAACATGAGAGTTGGAGCATGCTGTAAGGAATAAAGGATGGAAAGGGGCAAGGGAAGTTGTGATGTTTTAAAAAGAAGTGATTCTCTTTTGATTGTAAGACCGTGTGTTTTTGCACTTCCCTCTGTTGTGTGTTAGAGGGTGCTCTCTAGCAGTGCTGGCTTCAGGGAAAACAATCGCTTTCAGTCTCTGCATGAGCTGAATTCACTTTTTTCGTACACCGACAACACTGCTTTGTATACTTTGGGTCTGTGACCTCATGCAACACTCACTGTGGAAGGGTGTGTGTGCATGTGTGTCACGTATCAGACCGCATAATAGTGGAGACACATAATCAAGTTTTTAAGGCAAATTTCCTCCACTTTATTCCTCTCTCACACTCCCCTTATTTTCTCAGGTTTATTGTTATTTTAATTTCACACTTGAATGAACAAACTTAAATGATGACCAGCCACATCTGCAGGTGCAGTGTGTGTGTATGTGTCTACCCAGTTGGAGAGCAACAGAAACGTTCTGTCCTGTCTGCTTGGTCCAAGAGGACTCTGACTTGTGTCCACACACACACACACACACACACACACACACACACACACACACACACACACACACACACACACACACACACACACACACACACACACACACACACACACACCACACACACACACACACACACACACACACACACACACACACACACACACACACACACACACACACACACCACACACACACACACACACCACACACACACACACACACACACACACACACACACACACACACACACACACACACACACACACACACACACACACACACACACACACACACACACACACACACACACACACACACACACACACACACACACACACACACACACACACACACACACACACACACACACACACACACACACACACACACACACACACACACACACACACACACACCTCTGGGCCAACAGCTTTACATAATGTACCTTCCATTGATTGAATACCCACCTCAATGCAAATCCGATTAGCACTAACCTGAATAATATTGTTGTATTGGCTGAAAACAAGAATAATGGTCAAAAGGAAAGAGGGCAGCCCATGATTCAAGGGAGAAAAGGTAAAACAAGAAATAGAAAAAAGAGAGGAGGATAAAAGAAGGACAACAAACATATGGATGGGATGGAAAATGATAGATGGAAGGGCAGTAAGAAAGAATGACAACAACTTGAGATATCTTTATATATAGACATAGGAAAGATGACTCATACCACTTGTCCATTCTGGGGATTTTTGTGTGCGTAGGGAGGACCTCGAATGTGGTTCCACATCTGTCCAGATGTCATCGCAAACACTACACACTAATACAGAGAGATGGAAAAAGAGAGATTGAGAAAGAGGGACAGAGTATGAAGAAATAACATAATTAGCATGGGAGTACTAGCATAATTATCCAGATTTTTAACTGAGTTTCTGAAATGTATCCATCTTAACATGGCTCTGAGACTTAATACTCAAAGTGTTGTTGAAACATGAAGAACATTTTACTAATGAGGTGAGATCAGTCCACTCAATCTGTTCCCAGAGCAGTTTCACTTGACTTACAGTACGTCTCTGGCTTGTGAAGCGCACATTTTTGGCAGGGCACATATTTAACTTCTCCTAGGGGAATAAAATGGTCCCACCTTAAAAATACCGTGTTTTTGTTTACGTGTTGTATATGTGGGTGTCATACCAGTGCAGCCATAGCCCATCCAGTCTTGTTGTATATGAATTCCAAGTTGTTCCTCCTCAGATACAGCAGACCTCCAACCAGAGACACCAACAGAGCCAGAGCAATAGTCCCTGAATAGTTAGGGGGACGGAAGACACGGATCTGTGGGGACGGAGAGAGAGAGAGAGATGGAGAGAGACAAAGTTAAAATAATTGGATGAAAATCCCAATGCATTGAAAATTGTTAGGTACATATCCTTTATTCTTTCCGTCTTAGTTTGAAACAACAAAATGGTGTTCTAGGCTTGCTCACAACTCATACAAAAGTCTTTATGTATTACTCTATTGTGTACGTTTTCAAAAGCTTGAACATGGTATGGTCTTTTCTTGAAATATAAAATGTTAAAGCCGTTTATAGAACTCCAATTCACATAACCAGGTTTTCAACAAAATAGTTAAACTTGAACCTTTGTGAAAACATTTCCAATACAGCGTGTATTAGGAAATAAAGAAAATCTGTGTGTGTGTGTGTGTGTGTGTGTGTGTGTGTGTGTGTGTGTGTGTGGACCTTAAATGGTTGTATTTTTGTTTTCAACATAACCTCTCTGCATTCAACAGTAAGTAAACAGTTATTTCACTTTTGAGAACAATTTATCTAACCAACAAAAACCTCCAAAGCTCCAAGAGCAGGGTAAGGGTTATTTCAAATCTCTACTCAGAAAAGGAAAACTATCCCGATTGAAATCAGGATAGTTTTGCCTTTCTTACATTTAAATCAAAGGCTTAGTGAAATTCTGATGCTACTCACACAGACAAAGTATTATATATTTGTTCTTCTATGTCAAAATCTGCCAATTGTGAGCCAAAGAGCAAATTCAAAACCATTTGATCTTCAATGAAGAACATGGTTTACCAACTCTTAGACGGCTTAAAGAAATATAAATCCCATTGCATAGTCTTAAATAAAGTCCAATATGTACAACATGTTCTGTTACCTTCAACAAAAGGTCATTTTAACAAAAACACTGTAAAAGGCATGGTTGGCACTTTTTTTTGTATATGGTTTAAGCAAATCATGATTCTATTTTTTGTTAATTAAAACAGATCGAATGATTTCAAAAGCCCAAACTATTCCCCAATTGGAATGTGTTTAATCAGTGGAAAGTTGCGGCACATTGGGCACAATTTAAGAAGGATTTAAAATAATGATATTGAAAAACGAAAAAAAAAAAAACTCAATATCGATCTTCTCAGGAATGGATTTTCAAATGTATTTTGAAATATTTTATTTTTTTGTTTGAGAAGTTTGTTTTGTTCTCACCATCTTTCTGTCTGTGTGTGTATGTGCTAGTGTGTGTGTGTGTGTTAGTGTTAGTGGCCATAAAGCCAAACTCACAACATGCTGTGTGAGCTATTAACAGATGCAAGGGTAAAATGTTCCAACAGGCGTGTGTCACCAACACAGATTATGTTGGTGAAAATGTGTCTACCATCTGCTGCTGCTGCTAAGTGTTATTGAATTAAAATTTCAATATGCATAATTCAGGGAGAAGGATAATATATTTGGTTTGAGGCTCTGGCACAAGTCGTGCGTGCTGATACTGTATGTGTGTTTGAAAAAAAAAAAAAGAAGGTCCGTCAGACATGCGAGGATAAATCTCTTCTAAAGATACTATACAAAGTACGTTCAGTGGCAACAATCAAATATGTAGTACCTTCCCGTGTATTGTATTTTGAAAGACTTTAATTGAATCTGGATAATAGAAAAAAAGGATTGCTTTATGAATAACACAATGTACTATAAGTCACCTTTATGATTCAATTGTAGTTGAAAAAACCTTTATACAATGAACTCCAATAATGTGTATGACAGCGTACATGAAGTCATTCATGTCGGTTTTTTTCCAAGAACAGAACATAAAAGACCAAGAAGATTTAATGGCAGATATTTCATCACAACACAACAGTAAAAGCTCTTACACACTCCCCTTATACACTTATTGTCACATTGGAACATTAGTGGCTCTGAACGTGAACACTGACTTCTCTAAACAATTACATGTACATTCCTCAATCACACCAAGGTATTCAATTCACAATCTTTTCATCAAATATCTGTCCTTTTGTTCCCTCCTTTTCTGTACTGTTCGTAATTCATGCTGTTAAGTCACATTGAAGTGCCTGAAAGCTAGCACTTAGTGTAAGTGCTCCCCATGACCTTCACTGAATGGCAGCTTTTTGAATCCATCAACAGCATGTCAGCAGGACGCTTGGACTCTGTCTGCCGGTACTTGGCTGACAGGTTGTTCAGGGAAAAGAAACTAAAGTCAGATGGTTGGGATTTGATCTTTCTGGTGCCATCCAATCGAAGTGCCTACAAACAATGACAATCTGAAACCTACTTGCCTGTTTCTCTAAAGTTGTAAACATCGCATCTGCCCTTGTAAAGACTAAGGATGCTTTCAGACCTATCCTGCTCTTTGCAACAAACGCCTGGTGGGTTTGGGTGTTGGAGCGGTTTGTTAATGGATTACTCCACCAATTTATCAAGGCACTCCAATAACATGCAGCAGTACCTCACAAGGCTTGTAAACAGACTTTGATCTGTGGACTTGGTGGAGTTTAGGCTGAAGTAAAGGCTGTCATTCAAATGCTGTTACGGACAATCCTTCTGAGCAAAAGTAGGTCTCTGACCACCTCTTAGCTGAATCAGATACGGTTTGTTTATGGTGGAAACGGGAAGAAAAACCATACCTATATTTATAAATGAAGTATTTTGACATCAATTTAATGACTTTCTTAGTTAATTCCTTTAAATTAAACAATTTAAAGAATATTTCTGTTTATATTTCTATTAACTATATTTGGATTGTATGTTCCAACAATTCACTTTGTATGAATCAAAAATCCACATATGTCCCAACTGCTCATGTTTTCAAAGAATGTGTGAATGTGTGAGTGGTACCTGAACATCTGTGCGGTCTGCAATCCACTTGGCCAGCTGCTCTGAAGCAAATCCAATCCTTTGCAGGTCAAACGTATCGGCTCTCTTGGGCTTTCCCTTCGCCGGGAAATGCATGAAGGTTGGAGCGCTGTTCATGTTCAACTACAGAGAAAGAGCAAAAGAATGAGGGTTATGTCAAGTTAATGTCATCTCTGACCCGTCAAACATATTAGTTAGCATATCATCGGCAGCAGGATTGATTAATAAACAGATTTAAGTTGTCTAGGTTTACTTCTTTAGAGTTTACTTTAGCATCATATGTCTCACAGATCTCTATCATTGATCACGTCTCGGGTAACATTTTCTTTTAGTTTAGATTTTTTTGTGGCTTTCATTGAATCCAAACAGTTTAAAGTTTTGTTTCAGAGTAGCCACCCTCTTGCTCTTAGTGTTAAAGTTCTGTATGTGTAGATGCAAACACATGTTCATGAACACAAATACAAAAAGCTGCATTCATGCATGGACAATAAAAAAGAACAAAAGGGTGTGAATGTAATTAACTTTTAATAAAACTTTGCTAGAATTGTTGTATGAGAAGAAGAGATGTGGATAGAATCATGAAAAGAAAAAAACCTTGAGGGAAGGTACGAGAGTCAAAGACATCCAGAGGGCATGAATGAGCAATTAAACCCGTAAAAGAAAAGAAAACAATATATTTCACAATAGCAAGTAGGAAGAAAAGAAACAATGTTTAAAGGACCATATAGAATACTGCTTTAATGTTATCTTTCCTGGACTAAGTGGTCTAAAATAGATAAAGGAAGAAGAAGAAAACTAGGCTATTTGTAACAGAGGAATGCTATTTAAAGTTCTGAGAGAATAAAAAAGGGCCAACTGGGAATGTACCTTTGTATTTTCGACTTGTTCTGTGTTTAGCCAAAAGTGCTTGCAGACAGGAGCTATGTGCTGCTGTTGAAGATAACTTTTCAACTTGTCTTGCATCTCTCATATAATAGAAAAACCACACCAGAGGGAAACAGAGGAACAAAGTTTTGTAGTAATACAAATATCACTAAAGTTAATTAGCTCTGATACCAAAGTACAAAGACATATAATGATTGTATTTCAAATGATATATTTGTGTCTATTTTGTGCCCAGCCATCGTCTCCATGTTGGTTTCATTGGTTCAACACAATGCAGGATGTACCAGTCGGCCTACATGTGTCCACAGTAGTCCATTCATATGACAGCACACAAAGAGCCTGCAATTTGAGTCCGCTTGTCTTCACTTCAAAGCCTGTCATTGGATCATAAGATAATAAATCAAATGGTCTTCTGTCTTCATATTTAACACTGTTGACAGGAGTGGTCATGTCTTCTAATTAGGCAGGCTTTTACTCAGTCATCAATCATTTTCAAGTCATAACAATAAATTATAGTTTATTGCACAGCAGGACTGCAAAAAAGCTAATATTATTATTGACCCATTGTTTATGTCGAAGCCAGTGACTGATGACACGTTAGGCAACATTGGTTACAGCTCTATTAAAGATAAGAAGTTGGAGCTGTACACAAATAAGAATGTATATTTACTCAAAAAGGTATAAGATAAGATAAGATAGTGCTTTATTGATCCCAATTTGGGAAATGTTTGCGTTGCAGCAGCATAAAAAGACATGGCGTTGTACAATAACAATTAAAAGACAAGAAATAAACAAGAAAGTAGAAAATATACATGTTGAATTTACAAATGAACAATAACAAGATATAAAGCAAGGTATTATATATACATAAGTACGTGACAGATGGAATATTAAATATTAAACATTATATAAATGTAAAGTGTGATTTTATTTGAGAAACTATGGGAGCAGAGACTTCAGAGGTGATTTGTTGTATATTAACCACATTTAAACATTTGGACCAGATCTCTCAAACATTTACACGCAGATTATCATCATTATGAGTTTTTAAAGAACCCTATAACGAGTTACACTCCCCATGCACTTAAGTCAAGATCAAAGAAACAAAAACAGGACTGAATTTTATGTCGGTTTATCGTTCGTGTGTGTGTGTGTGCGTGTGTGTGTGTGTGTGCGTGTGTGTGTGTGTGTGCGTGTGTGTGTGTGCGTGTGTGTGTGTGTGTGCGTGTGTGTGTGTGTGGAATAAAGACCTGTGTATTGCATTGTGTTTACACGAGCCTCTCAATTGCTTTCTGCTTGTGTGTTAGTCCTTCTAGAAAGGTGCAACCGTGTGTGTGTGTGTGTGTATGTCCATATTACACGTTGTGCTGTTAAGGTGTGTATAAATACTCTGTGTATGTTTGTTTTTGTTTGTACCTGCCCTTTGTTTATGTGTCCACGTATGCCTTTCTGCCTTTTCAGGATGTTGCGTTTCATCGTTTGTTTTTTTGTGCGTACTTTTTGCCTTTTCCTCTAAGGTTTTTTTTCTGTAAGGTTAATTGCTGCTGAAGAAGTCCATCTTGACAATACTGGGATGGAAGAGGGAGATTGGATAATCGAAAGCAAACTGACTTTGCCCTTTCATTTTAGCCCCAGAATATGTATTCAATTTTCAGCCATAGCAATTAACAAAGGTAGTTTTTTTTCTTCTGCTGTTTGCAGCTAGACATAATATCTTAAGCATTCTAGTAAGTCCTTAGATAAAATAACCCTATGGCACAGAACAGTAATTAGCCTTTGGTGTTAAATGTGTTTTTCTAGGGTTTCCTGTGGCTGTCGCATTACTGTGTGAATGTGTTTCATTAAAGTCAAGGGTTTGGTGAGGGTGAGAGACCCACCTAATGTGAGAGAAAACAGTGGGAAACTTTCCATTTAGGAATGAAATAATTACCTGTTGGAAAACATCAGCCCCCTCATCATAGTCCACCACCGTGAAGAAGAGCTTGTTGGAGAATGCAGATGAGTAACGCCACGAGTTTGCAAGGACCTGGTACTCCTCATTGGCCTGCCTATAACAATAAGAAACACAAATCTGATGAAAAAAAGGCAAAATAAAACAACTCCATGTTTCAAATCTACATTTAAGTCTAATTTACTCTTTGAGACAAATCATTCCAATCTTTAAAAAAGTAATTATTCAAAAAACAATTGTATCATGAATTGCACACTTAGAGGCAGATGATGCATGTATTGCTATCAGAATTGAACCAATACTGTGGCAGCTAAAAGAGAAAATGAGAAAAATGGAAGTCTGCAGGAAGCTAGCGATCCAGGATGTCTGTGCGCTGATTGCAACGAGAAAAACAACAAAATAATATGGAGGAAGAAATTATTGAGAAAACGAAAGCTGCAGAGAATTGGAGGAACATTTGTACATAAATGATTTTGATTCCTCCTCGATATTTTCCTCGCCCTGTATCTGCGAGGCATCGCAGAGTCTCTCTGGTCACGACTTTGAAAACTGAAACAGTGTATTTATCGCTGGAGCAAGAGCTGATTTGCCTCTGATGAATGCTTTTTGTTGCAAAGCTATATACAATGTGAGCTAGTAGAGGAAAAAACGGGTTCAGGCTCTGCACAGTGAATGCAACACATGCATTTATTAATGAAGACACAAATAGCGGTCTAAAAAAAGGAGGATCATATCACCACAAAAACAGAAGGTGAAAAAGAGCAGAGGCAAGCCAGAGGGGCAAAGTACAAGACTGCACTCCACTCAGAAAAGATGCAGAGTCAGAAAATGGGGGTGAAAAGAGAGAAGATCTGAATTCTGCATTCTTGACGGTGTCTCCCTTTTGAAGAAGACATACTTTGTTTATCCTACAGTATAGTGGTCTTTATGACATGTGAAGATACTACATTTGTCTTTTACCCGAACCTCATTGCATCTCTATTATATTCTCATGGTGATGTTATTTTAAATCAGGCATGGTCAGTCTAGTCTATCACCTCCTACACGACAAGATAAACACCTAAACGTCTCCTTCTCCTATTATCTCTCTCTTACATGTCTCTAATATTAGCTATGTCTCTTTTCCTTCTGCTAAAATTCACTTTGACATTGATTCTTATGTCAACTGCCTATTGTGCTGGCTTTCATGAGAGGGAAATGATGTGTCAGGATGTGTTTTATGCGGTGGCGTTACATTGTTATCTTTGCAGCTAATGTTAGGATGTTCTCTTTGAAGTGTCTACCGTTTCAAAAGTCACCCGAGATGAAGTTGAAACTCAGGCCGGCAGACTGTCAGGGGATTACAGCGATGCTCATCAGTATAGTAAACACTACACTGTGCTGGAGCTGTCAACATGTCATGAGAAATTATTTTAACTGTCCTGAGAGTCCATGTTATTTATTTATTTACCGTTCATTTAGGTTCTGACAACTGTCCTAATCCTTTAGTTTTGAAATGTCCACAAAACAAAAACACACTTATAAAGAATAAAGTCAGACATGTATTAAACCTATTGTGTTTGTGTTTTTCAGCACAAGACACTTCATGCACACCTCAGTGTTTTTACATTAGTGAAGCAAACACATTTCCTTATTGTGTTATTTTATTAAACACCAGTGTTTCCCCTATATACAAATAGTGGCGGCGCAGCGCTGCTGCTGAAATATGCGCGCCGCTGCTAGGGGGCGCCAGCCAGGTACCCAACATTTTTTTTTGATTGTTTGTTATGTGGATTTGTAGTATTTGTGTTACTGTATGTTCAATAAAGGTGTATTTTTGCTAAATCTTGAGACATTGCCACTGTATGTACTAGGCAGGGCCGATTTTTGGCATAGGAGACATAGGCGGTCGCCTAGGGCGCCAGATCTGGGGGGCGCTGCGCTGGTAGCTCTGGGAGGGGAAAAAACATTTTTGACCGTTGGCGCTCATCCTAATTTTCGGCCTTGATGTAACAACATTCATAATTAAAGGGGACCTATCATGCAAAATGCACTTTTGTACGTCTTTTATACATGAATATGTGTCCCCGGTGTTCCAGGGAACTCACCAAGTGTCAGAAAACACAACCCTCTCTATTTTCCTCCATACCCAAATCTCTAAAAACGGGACTGCAACGGATCTGATAAAAACTGATCCAGATTTGAACATTTCACTGACGTCAGGACGGAGGAGCTGACCTATCAGGGGAATGAGAGGTTGCCGTGGCATGGTAACAGCATGGTAACACAACGCTCGTAACTCGGCCCCCTCCTTTGCAGGGGGGGCGTGGTCAGCTGCAGCGCATGCAAAGACAGGGTGGAGGAAAGCAAAACAGAGCGAAATGAGGCATGGCTAAAATGCATGATCTGTTTGGTATTTCGAAAAAGAAAACGTATAAATATATCTTATATAGGTATGGCCCTACAATATATTATTCAAATATAGCATGATAGGTCCACTTTAAGTAATTGTAACACCCTTTTCACCCCGGTTACACTTTTCATTTGCCCTGTACGATGGGCGCTGTAAGTGATGAAAGTGGGGGATGTTGGCTTATCAGGCGCCCGCAGCTCACAGCCAAAGTGCGAGCGTGGGAGCGAGAGAGAGGGCGCACCGGTACCGGCGCTGTTGTTATTAGAATCTGGTGCTACTGTAGCTGCGCTAACGGATATAAGAAGAAGATGTTTCTACAACCAGGGTGGAGGAGAGCTCTCCTGTCAGACCGAGAGGCTCAGTGAGGTAAAGGACTCTCTGAGTGTTTAGATAGTTCATTTTAGTCTAAGTCATCTCAGTGGGTCTCAAACGTTTTGACCACAAATTATGTAAACACATATTTCCAAGGCACTCCTTTATAATTATTAGGATAAATAAAAACAGGTTTGAAATAATTTCAATGTATACTATCGGACAGTAAACCAAAAATATTGTTTAAAGTTGGAGAGATACAAACATATGCATAAATAAATAAATGTTAACTAGATAAAATAAGATATGAATGAACAACAAAAATAAAATAAGTTACATTTATTTGTTATTGGCTCTGGTAGGTTATTAGTTATATTCATATACTTATTTGATTATTAAAATGTAAACCGATCTTTTTCATATGGGTGTTTTAGAGTTGTACCCCCTAGATCAGGTCTCTAGTAATTGTGTGCTCAAAGTGCACCAGATTGAAGCATTTTACTTTCAAATGTTCAAAAAAATCTTCCCGGGGGGGCAGACCCCCGGACCCCCCTAGAGGATGTGATGTCCACCCCCCAATTAAAACATGTGCATACAATACTGAATACATTTAAAGCCATTTTGACGTATATTACCTATGTCAATAAGTTTCTGTTTTTGTAGTGTATTTGTCTTTTGTAGAGATTTTTCATTTATTCTTTATATATAAAATCTCGCCTAGGGCAGCAAATTGTCTAGAACCGGCCCTGGTACTAGGCCTCAAGAGCCTTTCTTGTGCTGGCAGACACATAGAAACAAATTGGCGGGGCGCACTTCGCACGTGCACACTAAAAAATTCCACACGCTCCGCGCTCCCATTATGCTGGCCCACGTGCCTTAGCACCGCCGCTATGACTCCATCCTAGGGGAAACACTGAACACTATCAGAATATTTAAAGATGAGCACATTTAAAACGATAGACATTATTATTTGAACCTTCATTAATACATAATTGTTCTTTTCTTAGTAAATTCCTCAAGCCCCAACCAGTCTAACTACTGTATGTGATCCACAAATTCAACTCATTATCTCGCTTTGGTAACATTGCTTTTAAAGTCATCTTATTTATGTGAGCATCACAACCAACTCAGCGTATCCGTCACATCGAGGCAACATGAATTAATAAGGACTTGATATAAAAGACGACAAAGACTTTTTGTTATTTATTCTGCTAATGAGCATGCTACAAGTAGCTTTGAACTCTAACATTTATACTTTTTTGTACCAACATAAATGATACATGTAAGGTTGTGAGTATACTGCTGTGTTTGTGTACTTATTATGTCTCCTTGTTTTTTTACATTTATTTGTGTTTTCTTTATGTTTTTTGTAAATAATATATATTATTTATTTCCTTACGGTCATATTCAGAATAGAGATTGTTTAGTGCAGCGTAATGAAGGATGTTATGTGGCAGTTTAAATTAAAAGTGTGTGATTGTCTAAGCGATCTCAACTGTTTTTTCTGCAGCCATCCGTCACAAAAACCATAAATGACATGCTTACAAATTGCCTACTAAGAATTACAATGTATTATGGAACTGGGAGGAGTACTGTTGGAGTGAGGACCTCAATTATTATTAATTTTTATAAAAATATGATATTTTTCAGGGCCTGATAGTCTTAACATAGACACTCAGGTCAACGTCTAAAATATGTCTTCAACGCTCATCATCACTCTGTTTTTCTAATGATGTGATGCTGTCAAGATGTTTATAAAAGATAAGAAAATTTGAAAATAGGCAAAAACAAACTGACAGACAGAAAGAGAAGAAGAAGCAGACAAAGTAAATATCAAAGGTGGGGAAAGGAATTAGGGGAAATGAGAACGGGGTGACAAACTTTTGACATCTCAACATTTGATTCACTTTAGACTTAGAGTCAAAAATGTATTATTGATTCAAAACGTGTCCCGGTGTTACATTACATTTAGCTGACTTTACTATTGTGAAGTAACTTACAATAAGTGCATTCGACCAAGAAGATACAAACTTGAAGAAAACAGAATCATATAAGTACATCAGGTTTCATAGAGCCAAAACATTTCAAGTGCTACTCAACTGGCTTTAGATAAGCCGGTCCTTTATTAGTATATAAGTGCTCTGTTAGCAGTTCTTTGTTAGTAATTCTATCGCTCGAAGTGGAGTCGAAAGAGATGAGTTTTTAGTCTGCGCCGGAAGATGTGTAAGCTATCTGCTGTCCTGATGTCAATGGGGAGCTCATTCCACCATTTTGGAGCCAGGATAGCAAACCGACGTGTTTTTGCTGATGGGAACTTGGGTCCCCCTCGCAGTGCGGGTGCAGCGAGCCGTTTGGCTGATGCAGAGCGAAGTGCACGCCCTGGGTGTATGGTTTAACCATGTCCTGGATGTAGGAAGGGCCAGATCCATTCGCAGCAAGTGGATTCTAGCAGTTACTGGAAGCCAGTGAAGTGAGCGGAGGAGCGGCGTGGTGTGGGAGAATTTTGGAAGGTTGAATAGAGTATCGATTGATTACGTACTTATGGCGCGTTTCCACTACACGGCCTCGCTTGGCCTCGCTCGGTATGGCTAGGCCTCGTTAGGACTGGCTCACTTTATGGCGCATTTCCATTACAGTTTAGGAACTGGGGTAGTATCTATAGTAACGCAGTGTAGGCGGAGCCGTGACGTCATCTTCAATGAGAACCCCAGAAAAACAACACAGCCGTTAGCTGTTAGCACTCAGAGCTCACAGCTCCTCATATCTGTTCAGAAACTCGACAAAAGTTAAACAAGTACAAACCACAGACTGCCTGTGTCATGGCGAATACAGTCGCTGGTTTATTTATGTCTGTATAGGCCGTTGTTGTGAGTGTGGACAGTCGGAGCATATACTGCGTTAGCTTAGCCAATCTCCATTTAGAAAACACGCATTTTAAAAGGTTTTTCGCCTGCCGTCTGTCTGCAGACTTGTCAAAGCATTAATTCATGGTTTTTACTAACCGGTATCAGTATGTTGTTACTTCGGCATCATTTTGAAACGTGTATTACAATTAAATCACGGTCAAATATGTCCATCTTGTTGTAGTTGTAGCCCCCTTGCCAGCGATGCTCTCTCTAGTTTAGCATACTCAGCCTCGTTGTCTCTGGCCCTAGACCCACGATTTTATGAGGCCAGAAAAACTGTGAATTAGGACCCGCCGGCCGGTACTAGGCCAAGTGGAAACGCAACCAAAGACGGGCCGCTGACGTCACAGCCCTCTTAAACCGTGCTCCGCGCTGTAGTGGAAACGCGCCATTACAGTATCTTTTCCAGTTAGTTTAGCAACAGTATACAATATCAATAATAAACATCGACACAGTTCTGACTTGGTGTCTAGGATAACTTGGGGACTACTGATAAGATTATGAAAAGCAATATTTACTTTCTTTTGAAGGAAAATAAAATCGTTTTTTTGGAATATGCAAATGCTATCTGAATAAAAGGTTATGTTTGTTTTCAACATTCTATGAGGGAGAGTAAAGTGTGCATGCTATCATCGTAAACAGGTAAACAACAATGTCTACATAAAAACGTGAGTTTGTCTGAATAGCTAACTTACTCCTGTGTTTACTACAGGAGTTTTCTTTTTAAAGTAACTTTGGTTCATTAAGATTAAAAATAAAAGAGTTTAGGTAAAGGCCTATTATGCAAACTCCAATCCAATTTTAATTACTTTTATACATAAACATGTGTCCCTTCTGTGTAAAGAGATTCTGAAAGTTTCAGGAAAAAAGATTTGCTCTCTTTTTGTCCTGATCCATTTATAGAAAAACCTGTCTGAAAATGAGCTGATCAGATTTTGGCCACTTTATGATGTCATAACGAGTTTTTGGCTTGTTTAACCATTAGCCAATAACCAACCAAGGTAAACCCCCCCCCTTATCACCTGAATCTCCTCCTAGAGCACCATTGTGTTCTTTTTAACCAAATATCTCTCAGAGGGGCGTGGGGAGTGGCTCCTTATTTTCCTCTAAAGTAACAGACAGAGAATCAGCACTTTTGAAACAGGGCTGAAACAGAGGGGTTTATGGGATGCTACAATGATCTGTTTGGTGTTTCGAGCCAAACACTTCAGAGGCATGTTTTGTATATATCTGAGACCTATATTATATTGATGGAAAGAGTATAATAGGGGACCTTTAATGTCATTATCTGCTATGAACAACGATGAACTACGAGACCTGTACACTCGATCGTGGTTCTCATAACTGCACTGACACATCTCAAAGAGCTTCAGGACCATGGAAAGCTCCACACGCATGATGAAAACCAGTGCTGTGTGCAGAGCTGTCCGTGGTCCTGAAATACTGGGATTGTCAGGAAGTTAGCTAGATTCAAATATGAATTAAATGAAACTCTAAACTTAAATGTCAATCAAACTTCTAATCTTGTATTGGCATGTTTGACCCTGCTGTGTTGCTCCACAACTCTGCTGCAAACATGATGCAAGTCTGCTTTTGTAAATAAAAATCAAATGTAAAGCTTGCTACCGGGACTTTGGGAAAATCTCCTGATGTATGAAATGCTTTGAGTTTGCAAGTGTGAAAGCAGGTCTTGTTGGCCTTGTTCTGTGGAATGTATTCAGCCCCTTTGGAAGTACGGCAGGCTGTAGTTTCTTTGATCCAAATGTCAACGTGACCCACAGGTTGCTGTTATATAATGCTGTTTTCTGTGTTTCCAGAGGTGTGCAAGGGAATGTGTGTATGTGGAAGGAAAGTACATGAAATATCAGATGAGTTCTAGGACATCTGTGCTTGTGTGTATGATTCTTCTTAGAAGCAGAGAGGGATGGCTATTAAAGCAGGGGGAATGCAGATTATGGTCTGAGTGAGTGAGGGGTGTGTGTGTGTGTGTGTGTACCTGCAGACAGAGCACTGCCTCTGAGGCTGCAGGGCGGTGAACATGACGATGACAGAGTAGTTCCTGGGCGGGGCCTTGACGAAGCGACGGAACTTGTCCCCGTTCATCCGGACGACGGAGCGCCGAGAGGACCACTCCATCATCTGGTCCACCTTCTCCGACAGCAGGTTCTGAATAAAACACACAAGGAAAAGGGCAGTGAGGAAAATGCATCCCATTTAGACCTTAGATTCAAACAGGAATATTATTCCTTTGAGTCCAACAGAGTTAAGCGACAGCAGATTTTAAAAAGGAATTTAGATTATTTGAAATGTAAGAAACTCTTCAGTTGGAATGTCACTAAGTACCGTAATTTTCGGACTATAAGCCGCGACTTTTTTCCCATTTTTCGACCCTGCGGCTTATATAACGGTGCGGCTAATCTATGGATTCTTTCGCCAAAAAAAAGCTTTGCTCGTTTTGGACAGCATGAGGGCCCATATAACAGATTCTGTGAAAGCAGCCATCAAGAGCACAAACTCAATTCCAGCTGTGATTCCTGGGGGCACAACGAAGCATCTGCAGCCACTCGACATCAGTGTCAATCGTGCGTTCAAAGTGGCACTACGCGTTCAGTGGGAGGCGTGGATGACTAGCGGCAATAAATCATTCACCAAAACTGGTCGCATGCGAAAAGCAACTTTCGCTCAAGTTTGCGAGTGGATCCTGACAGCGTGGAGGAGTGTCAAAACATCCACGATCACCAACGGGTTCCGAAAGGCTGGACTGCTGCGTGATGAAGAGGAGGACGCCGCCACAGCTGAGGCCCTTCAGAGGCTGTTCGATTCCGACAGTGACGAAGAGGAGTTTGTTGGTTTTGAGAGCGACAACGAAGGAGAGAGGAGAGTGGCTGACGAAGCCACCCTGAGCCTGTTCGTTTCCGACACTGAAGATGAGGACTTTGGTGGTTTTAGTACGCAGGAAGAAGACGAAGATGAGGATTAATGACTTGACTTTTCTGGTTACAGCCGTGTACTGCACCTTAGCCTAAAAGATGAAGACGAGGATTAATGACTTTTCTGGTAGGCTGATTACCGTATATTTTAAGCAGCCGTGTTACTGCAACTTTAGGCTTACGCGCTTGGTGGTCCCCGTACCACTGGTTGAAAACCACTGCTGTAGATCACTGCCGGTACGTGCGCTGGGAGCGCACCGTTTAAGTTTGAAAGTTGAAAAGTTTGTGTGTCTGAAACGCTATGTGATACAGTACAGTTTACACAGCACAGTACATGTTCTGTAGCTACTATTGCACTAAATGGTAACACTTGAATACGTTATGCAACTTGTTTGTTGAAATGTTAATAAATGGGAGCTTCCTCAAACAGCCATCTCTTTCCCGACAATCCCCTCTGTGCACGAACCCTTACATATGGTAATTAAACATTAAAACACCTGCGGCTTATAGTCCAGTGCGGCTTATATATGTATACATCATTCAATTTAGCTGCTGCGGCTTATATTCAGGTGCGCCTTATAGTCCGAAAATTACGGTACATTACATTTGGAAAGTGTTTTCCGACTTGTTTGTGCAGCTTTATTAACTACATTTCAGAGAGAAATGTCAAATGTGTTATTATTATTATCAAGTGTTGTAGTTACTTTCCAGGTTGAAAATGAGCATATAAACACAAAGACAGTTTTAAATATGATACATTATTCGATTGATATTCCTCAAAAATATGAATGTTACATATTATTACAATTAAGCTCAAGATAGAACATATAAAGTTTGGTAGAAATAGTTGCTAATATATAAAGAGGAATACTTTTACTCTTATTCATGTAGTTCCGGTAATGCTGTAGTTCCATACTGGGCATTGCTACTTTTAATAATATGTATTCTGCCATCGCTCCTGTCATCGGAGAAAAAGCCCCAAAGAGAAGATGAAAGACATTCTTTAACATTCCGAAAGAATGACCCGTGTGTCCATTAATATCCCCCAGCTTGCCACAGAATTTATAAAAGTCCTTGATTTTGTTTCGCCCTAAAACAGTCTATTTATTTGTAATACATTCCAACTATTCAATGACCAGCGAGGAGCTGTACTTGATATGCTGGCTGCTTTGAAAAGGCTCGTACACAGCAAAGTGTTTCTGAATGCCAGTTCCTGAATCGTAATTTTAAATAGGCTGACTCTTGGCCTGTTTTGACTAATGGTATTCAAACAAAGTAATACAACACACCTAACCATTATTAATAAAGAAGGAGCTCTGGCTTCACAGTGTGTGTGTGTGTGTGTGTTTATGCATGTGTGTGTGTGTGTGTGTGTGTGTGTGTGTGTGTGTGTGTGTGTACAGGAGAGCCACAGTTCCGGGCTTTGTTTGTGTGTGAATTGTAGGTGCTGAATTAATCCGGTCCGGCTTAGCGAAAAGGTCACAACAGAGTCAGCATCGGAACATAACGCAAAAGGTGAACAACACAGGATACATGCGCACACAAAAACACCAGCTAGTGCCTTGGCAAAGTTTATAAAGCTGAAATGCTTATGATGGCAAATTCATACTGTGGGACTGGGTAAGGATTCAGTGTGTGTGTGCGTGTGCGTGTGCGTGTGCGTGTGCGTGTGCGTGTGCGCGTGTGTGTGTGTTTAGAGTTCTCAGCAGGACACTGCTTATTACCCAATAGCATCATGTTTGCTCGAATTGAACTCTGAACTGATGAATGATGAAATACTGACTCTGCTGATGAAACACTTGTTTTGCAGCTCATCAAACTGTACAGCAAAAAATCAGTACGAGAAACATATTTAAATTTAAAATCATTAAAAATATACTTGTTGTTGTGTGTTTGAACAAGACTGTACAAAATTGATGCTGAGGGTCTCGTTAATTTTTCATGAAATACTTTTTTCCACCATCTCCTGGTATGGTATGTTTTTATTTAAAATCAAAGAGCATTCTCGTCAAAGATGAATGTCATGCTTTTGGTTGATTAAATCATTCTTCTTATACTTTACCATCAGTAGTAATATAATTGACTTCTGTGTGATGGATCAGTTCTAAGCTGCTTCTCTATTGAATAAGAGAGGCAGCTACTTTCGTAAAAAAGCAGAAAGGAGTAAGACTTTTACCCGCCAGTAGAGAGATGACATTAGCTACAGGTGTATGAATGGTTTGAATTCCAGACAAACACAATACTACTACTAGTACTACTCTTAATGTTACTAAAGGCTAGACGCTGAACGAGCTCTATTTTGCTGAACAAGTAATAAACATAGCAGTGAACATAAATATGTGCATATTGTGCACACATTATTGTTTGGTTCTACATCAATTATTAAAATGTTTTGCTAACTGAGCAAGCAGAGTTGATGGTTTCAACACAATTCATACGTCTCGCTCTCAGTTGCCAGACAACATATGCAGCCGGTCTGGATTGAACAGAAGGGAATTTGATGCAGGGCTCGAGTGCCGCACAGAAGAGTGGCTTTCTGAGATTGCACTTTACACCGGCATTGACTTTACACCAGCTATATGGCTAATGCATCGTAGCAGTGTCCGAGGCCACTCCATGCACAGCGACTTCTCACTCTTTTTCTCTACATTCCTCTTTCTACCAAGTCGAATCTATTGGCTATCAAGTAGACAGTAGCTAAATAATTTAACACTGCGTCTTACTCCTACTGCTAATCGAGCACAACATCTCACTCTCACACAAAACACGAGCAGGCTTCAGACACGAAGCAAAGCATTAGATAGAGAAAATATCTCAAGGAAACTGCCTGGAGACAAGCCAAAAAGAAAATGTGGAAGAGATAAAGAAGAGAATGAGACAGACAATAATGTATTTTTGCCGTACTGCTTGTTCACTTCACACAATACAGCGTTAATGGGCCATGTAAAATGAGAGACGGGATTTACTAAGATAGCACGAAACACACACACACACACACACACACACACACACACACACACACACACACACACACACACACACACACACACACACACACACACACACACACACACACACACACACACACACACACACACACACACACACACACACACACACACACACACACACACACACACACACACACACACACACACACACACACACACACACACACACACACACACACACACACACACACACACACACACACACACACACACACACCACACACACACACACACACACACACACACACACACACACACACACACACACCACACACACACACACACACACACACACACACACACACACACACACACACACACACACACAACACACACACACACACACACCAATTTCATTCAGAAAATAGAACAGAACATCTTTTAAATAAAACTTGATTTAAGAAAAAGAGGGGGAATTAGAAATAAATGACCTGTCACTAATGAGAATACACCGTCTCAAATAAAAGGTTTAGTTCACATGTTGGTTGAGTTAAACGGCCTATATTAAAACATTTTGAGAAATCATTATTGTCTGTATCAAGTCATAATGATACATGTAAACTACCAAGTAGTAACATCACTTGTTAGGATCGATTAATGCACAGAGGTATTTAAATGCTGTATGTTAGACCTTCAAGTGACTCCCACACATCAGTGTTATGGCTCCCTCTCTTACTTGACCCACACACACACACGCATACAATAAATAAGCACCCTGAATGGCCTATGACCATTAAAAACATTTATTTTCTACCCCACTGAGCACAGCGGGCACTAAAATGAATCACATCTAGGGTGTGTGTGTGTGTGTGTGTGTATATATAAATAAGATGCAAACATGGTGGGAAGATATTCATTTTTATCCATCTGTATTTCTGTTACTCACTCTTTGAATGTCATAACCTCTGTCTCTCACACTCTCACAAACACACACTAGGTCATAGTGTGGGCGGCAGACTGTATCAGTAGCACTTTACTGTGGACTAAATCTCTCTCTAGTTTCCCATTTCCTCTCATTTGCCTTTCTAATTATGTCAATTTCTACTTGATCTTTGTAAGTCTTTTCTCCCTTTTCCCCCATTGTCAATCAATTCATCCTCGACTCCCAGTCGTCCCGCAAGTCACTACAGCAAGCTAAAAGCCATATATAGAATAAAGATGAATACAATGACTTTCAAAGAAAAACATTATAGCAAACAGAGCATCTGCAAACTGAGGCGATTTGATGAGATTAAACCACTGGAGGAGAAGAAGCACTTCCGAGTGAGGGGGAAAAGGATCAGGGAAGAGAAAATAAGAAACCGGAAGATGACACATGGAGTGTAAGGCAGAACTGGCTCATGCACTGATGACCACACCGCGAGAAGTTATGTTGTGCATTGAAGAAGACTGTTTTCTTTGTTCTTCTCTGCAAGCCAGTCAGCCGATCAGTCCCTCAACCAGCTAGGTATCCCGTCAGTTCATGTATTTAGTTATCAAGGTAGCTAAATAGTAAATCAGTAAACATATGGAAGCCAGTCACTCACACAATCAATTAGTGAATAAAGCAGGCATTGAGCTGCAGAGTAAGTTCACCTGTCAATCAGCTGAGTGGCTCAACGACGTAATTAGCCAAATAAGTATTATCACATCTGACCTGCACTGCATCCAGAGCAAATGGCACTTCCTGCCACCTTACAATTAAGTAAATAAAACATCTCAATCGTATAAGGAGAGCTGTAGCACATGCTCGCAGTAGTGGAGGAATGTTAAGATTTGTACTGTGGCTTCCGGGCAAATCTCTTCTCAAAATCCAAGTTGTTGTGAAGAGAAGTGCTTGACCTCACTCTTCAAACTGTGGTCTACACTTCAGAGAAATCCCAACTGTTACCAGATGTAAGTATCTATTGTGCCACCTAGATTTCTTACATTGATTTTCACTGACTAGAGGGCAAGCAGTTATTCACTTCCCCTTATCTCGAGAGCCATCGGAGAAGTTTGACACAGCAGCGGTTATAGTTTCATAGGTGGTAATCATGCCATCAGCGATAGAGGCAAAACAAAAGGAAGGATGGTTCACACTGCCCTCCACACAGGTTTGGAAAAAGGTAACGGTAGAATACAGTGCTAGGAAATGTATGCATGGTGGCCAGCTTGTTGTTATATTGCTTTACAGTTCCATTGTTGTTGAAACCCCACACCAGCACAGGATATCTAAGTGGTTTGTAGTAACTTGATGGGGACAGCCAAGATGTCCCCCCCAGCCGGCCAGGGGGTTGATCGCTGTACCTTCCCCATGAAAGGCTTACAGCATTTGTTCAATCCCCAATCCTTTGCTCCGAGCGGTGTAAACAGAGGTTTATTGTAAGTGAATGGGTCTCGGCTTTGGCCATCACGCTCCTATGCAGTTTCCTCCAATTCTCCCATTGAAAGAGGGATTACAGGAAATTGGCTTGGTGTAACAAGGAACAAAGCTCATCGCTCTCTCTCTCTCTTACTGACACACACACAGACAAAAAACACACACACACACACACACACACACACACAACCACAGAAAGTACGCTGCCCTTTTAAAAACAAACCGAAACGTAACTGAAACAAAACAAATGAGAAAGGAGAGAAAAGCACATTTCTCCTGATTTGGATGTGTTTTTGTTTTTACAGGAATTTAAAAGGTAGGGTAGGTAAGTTTGAGAAACCGGCTCGAGATACACTTTTTGTTATATTCCATGGAATGCTCTTAAGATATTTATTGCTATTGGGATGTTAAGTGCTTTGACAAAAAATCCATAAAAAAATGTCATCTGTGGAAGCCGTAGTACTGTAAAAAGTACGACCAATCATTTTAGCCGGCCCGGCTAAAATAACTGGATGGCCTACCTGCCTGTCAGCCTTCCATCTGTGCACAAACTTATCTCGTGCCCTCATTGGTCATGTGCGCGTTCGTGTGTGTTGGAGGAGGGGCTCTGTAAGGAAGTGTCAGATTTTTTCCAGCTGTGTATTTTCAAATTCGAGCGATCTCGAGCTGGTTTCTCCAAAATTACCTACCCCACCTTTAAGTGAAGGATTTAATTAAATAATAGAGAAGGGAGAAGATAACTGAGAGGTTAAAGTAAACACACATACAGTGTTGATAGAAAAATGTAAATCGGGATTAGAAGGAGCTAAGGAATTAAGCAAATTAAGCAGAAAAGGAGAAGGAATAGGTTAAAAGAAGGGGGTGAAAGAGAGCAACTAATATACGGGTGGTCTTTCCATACTGACATTCATAACACAGACATACCCCAATATAGCAGACCACACAAAAACATTGGAGGCAATAAATAAGATCTTGTTAATAAAGGCAGGGGAATACAGTTCATATGGTGATGTAAGTACACAAACCATCCCACGTTTGAATAGTGTGTATTTTTAAAGTTGCTTGTCAGGTGTAGTGTTTCCTTTATTCACCTTCATCGACTCAAACTCACATGCTTCCATAGTGACGGATCCAAATTTGTAAGCCAATAATCTGCAATTCCCAAAATATCGTGACTTGTCTGTAGAGGGGTTGGGGGTGGTGATTTGTCAGCTTATCTGTCTAATAACAATTATTTGAAATAAATGCATATTTCCCCTGCCTTTGTCCATGCGTCTTTCTGTCCGTCACCCTCTGGTGAATTATCTATTTATTTATTTTATCTTCTCCACATTAGCACCAGCGGTTATTTCTCCCTCAGTGATGCTTATAGAATATCTAAAGAGGTGTCTGTCTTTTATTTTGCTTACAGATTACAGTTCCTTTCTAAACCTCCCAGGCATGTGGTGACATTTTTAATCTCCTGTCATTTCCTTTCCCTAGGCCGCCTGTCTAAATCTTTTGTGTTTGTTGGTTAGGATGTCTGCGAGTTTCATCACGTTAACTTTTTCAGACGGTTTAAATGTTAGGAAGAGACTCATATTGAAGCTGGAATCCAATGTGAAAATGATGGAAAATGAATATGCTTTGCGTGTTGGGCTAGGTTCTCATTATAATAAACTTACTTTCAGACCACTCACTGAATTAAGACTTGAAAACTTCCTGGAATAAAGATATTTCTAAATGATAAGTTAAGATAACATGTTCATCTAAGGCTTTTACTTATTTATATTTCTGGAGTTGCTCTCTACTAGATTTTTTAAAGCTTGTATGTGTTAATTACATCCGTACAGCATGAGCAAGACAGGTGTTGGGGAGTAAGGGAATAATAATGCTGATTCACCACAAACACAGAAGTTATCCCAGTCATTTAGAACAACACACTATGTACACTTTATCAGTTCGAAAATAGGAGTAGCAAGCTACGTCTTGTGTATATTCACTAGGGCTGTACCCGAATATCCGAATATTCGGTCGTTGGTCTACTATTCGGTTTTCAATTTCGTTATTCGGTTATTCGTTTTTTTGGCACTGCGTCTGCCAAATTGAATTTATTGAAATCTCCAATATCAACGTAAGAGCTTGTGCCTCTTCGGGGGCACTTAACCATAAACGTTCTCCTTTACTTTCTCCGTCTTTATATGTAGATATTACTTTTCTCCGTTAATCTCCGCTCCTTTTCTCCATCACGTTGTTTCCATAGCAACAACAACTTTCTGTCAACAGCGCTAACTATCCTTCAAAATAAAAGCATGTCCATACAAAATAGGAAGCCAGACAAATTACACTTAAGACACATATACAACTGCAACGAAAGTAACAAACACAATGCAATATCCTTTTCAATTTCAAAGAACACAAATTGGGTTATATACATTAACAAATAACTATAAACAACAATACTGTAGAATAACAAAATGAATATTTGCTGCTGATTACTACCGAATGTCCGGAGCCCGAAAAATGGTATTCGGGACAGCCCTAATATTCACTGTGCTCAACCTCTACTCCAACCCCCCATAACCCAAGTCTTATTTGTATTTCTTCCCCTCTTTGCAGATATCATTTCTCTGAGGAAGCACATAGCTCCAATTGGGTTTACGGAGCATCAGAGGAGGAGATTTTGTTATTAAGGCGTCCCAATAAAAACTGGGGATGGACACATAGGGCAAGGGGCCAATGCAGGCACTCTGGGAACATATGGTCACTATGGAGCTCCCCACAATAAAGTCAAGAGATGGAGGGAGGAGGGGAAAGTAAATGAAAAATATGAAGGGACACGGGGGGAGGAATGAGAAAGAAAAGAGGGGAAATTGCCTGGGAAACTAAGTAAGAGAGAAACAAATATAAAAACAGACATACATAAAGCAAGAAACTGTAGTTTTATAATACATAAAGATATCATAGTGGAGACAAACATTGTATAAGCAGAATATGGTGAGACTGATAAGCAGGAACTGTGACGTGTGGGATTATATGTTGCATACAATATTAGATGCTGGTCAAATGTTCACTGAAAAAGATAAATCCTGGATATAGGTACCCAATTCCCAGTGGCTTCTGGGCAAAGATGATATTAGAGTGTGACAGTTAAGGACTTAAGATTGTACTTCCCTTCAAGTTCTATATCAACGCAAGCCTGCAGTTTGTCTAAAGCCTCAGTGCTGTCACATACCCTGTGTTCACCTTGGCACCAACAACCAGACAAGCTCAAATGATACCAAAACAAAACAAAATCACAATAGGTCTTCGCTCCGACTTTGTCGAGCTCAGGCCCTAACAATTGTTTGCTTACTTTTTCTTTTCTTTTTTTTGCCAAAAGCATGTTATAAAAGTCAGCACATGATTATCTAGCTAAATGCAAAGGAAAACACATTTGTGTGTAAATTAGTTTCCTGGAGGATTTACAGTGGTTGGGGGAATTTTATGAAAGCTTACAGCAGTCAACAGCAGGTGAAAATGTAATAAAAAAAGTGCATCACAGGATTTGAAAAAAGTAATTCAAAAATCCTTCAGGGGCTAGGAAGTCAAATCTATGCATGGCTGGAAAGAAAGGGAGGCTTTTTCTGTCTCGTAACGCACAATCTCTGGTAGTCTTGAGCCAGGAGAAAAAGGTAAGAAACACAGGCAAGCTGTGTAACAATCCCCAAGGCTGGAGCAATGGATACACATTTATTGGATTGACTTCAAACCCCGAGAAGGTCATATGTGATAAGTTGACCATAAAGAGTAACTTTTCCAATTCAGATCAAAGCTAACAATGACACTTTAGAAAGCACCAGCAGCATAACTAACATTGCTTTTCTGCCCTTAGAAAAATAAAGGAACAAAACAATCAATAGCAACTTCAGAAATAAAGAAAAATGCAATTTAACGGTTTGAAAACTACTATGAAACTTCAGGAAAAAGAAGAGAAAGAACATAAATGGAGCCCTAGAGATGTGTCGGTTGCAGCTAAGTTCGAAAGAGCATAAAGCTTATTTGGGGGCTCCTTCATCATCCCGACACATGCCTAATTCATCACAATGTAGGGGACATGCTACCATCAAGTCTTACTGTGCCTTAACATCTTTACTTCAGCTCACTCTTCCTCTAACCCTGAACCAGGCTTTAGTAAAAGACACATTTTCTTTCCACTTCGGAAATAATTATTAATTGTGGGTGAGTGAGTAATCGCAGAAATTCAACGTTCTGCATGGGGTCGCAGTCTCAGCGTGGCTGTGTGTGCAAAGTGTTCATTTACCTCCAATAAGAGTTCAGCTTCAAACATGTCAGTATGTGATCCAATGATTCAGACATAAATAGTCCAAATTGTGCATTCAGCTCGCTTAGTGGTTTTAGTAGCACGGGTCAGCTGGGGGAGGTTCTTTTGGTTTAATTGGGCACTGCAGAGAAAAGAGAAACAAATAGACCCAGCTTGATGTACCGACACATCCTTTTTAATCCATCTTACTTGAATTAGAAAGAAAAGTTTACTCAAGGCTACGAAAGGCTGTGTGTGTGAAGGAATGAAAGGCTGTGTTTAAACGTATTTTGAGCAATTAAAAGCTATCATTAACATATGACACCCTGAAAGTAACCAGCAGAGAAATGGAGACTACTGTAGATGGAGAGACTGATCAAATATTCAGTACATTTCAAAGGGGGATATGTGGGTAGAGTTAGACGCACTAAACCAATCATTTTACCAACAAATAAATATGAGTTTTGAGGCAAGATTTAGAAGAGCACTACCCAAATACTAGAGTAATTCAACAGAGCAGAGAGATTTCGTTTTTCTTTCTTTTTTTTTGTTGACTCATATTGACCATGCAGTTGCTTCTTCTCACAAACACCATGTTGCAAGGTCAGTTTGCACTCTGAGCTAAAGTGAGGCTCTGTTAGTACAAATAGGCCTGTTACATTACATTGCATTTAGCTGACGCTTTATCCAAAGCGACTTACAATAAGTGCATTCGACCAGGAAGATACAAACTTATACAAACTGTCGCGATAATCAATACATTGACTTATCGTACGATAAATAAAAATTGACTCAATAACTTTTCTGAGCTCGATAAATTGCCGTTTACATGCGTGTTTGTTTACATAAGGATGTGACCAGCATTTTAGCCCGGCAGCTGTGGCTGCCAGCCCGGCGGGCTGTGAGGGGCGGGGTTCACACACAGCCCATGACACAGCCAGGTCAGGACACTCCACGTGCAGCAGCCAAATTAATAATAAAGAGACAAGCAGGAGACAACGTGTGACGTACTCGAGGGGAATTTGAAGTTAAATGGAAGTGGTTGCAAAACCTAATACCACATCAACGAGGCGAACCTACGGACTTGAATGAGCCGGGCGGTGTGTCGCATTTGTTTAAAAAAAGGTAGCAACAAAAGCTAGCAATACGACCAACCTTAAACTGCACCTGAAACACAACCTACCCATTCCGTTTTCCCAGCTGGGAGCAAACATGGCAGCTGGAGATGGAGAGCCCCCACCTTCCCGACAATTTGCAATCAAAGATGCATTTGCCCGACAATGCAAACATGTTGGTGTTCCTTGCTCGAAATCTTTGAAATACAGATTTGGATATGGCCTGTAGAGGCATCTGGGTCTTTGTATGGACAGTGGACTGTACAGTTGACTGTTGTTTTAAGGAGGGTTTTTTGCTTGTGAGACAATGTGTGCATATATATATATATTAGGGCTGTCAGTCGATTAAAATATTTAATCGCATGATTGTCCATAGTTAATCGCGATTAATCGCAAATTAATCGCACATTTTTTATCTGTTCTAAATGTACCATATATATATATATATATATATATATATATATATATATATATATATATATATATATATATATATATATAATATTAGGGCTGTCAAGTTAACGCGTTAATAACGCATTAACGCCACTAATTATTTTAACGCATGTGTATTTTTTTGTCCTCGGCCGCCGTAGTTTCAGAGCGCATCGAGTTTAAAATACCATCTACAAGCTGATGCTGACAGCCCCGCTCCTGCTGCCCGCTTGTGGCAGACCACACTTCCACGCTCACCGGCAGGCCCGGACTGGCCATCGGGAGGACCGGGAGGGTGTGTGTATGTGTGGCGCGAGCGAAGCACACCTTACGTGTTGTTGTTAGCATCTGGTGCTAGCTAGCTGAGCTAACGGATATAAGGAGCTGTTTCAATGAAAACAGAGGAGCGACATTTCGCCGACAACTGCGCCGAGCACTTGACTTTATGCAGGTAGCCAGACAGCACACTCAGCACGGATAGTGCCGCAACACAGCTCATACACACAGGCATATATGCCTTGAGCTGCACATAGCTCCAACTATCCTCCACACACACACACACACACAGTATTGTATGAGAGAGGTTCCAGGTTGAATTGAGGCGAATATTTGTAATGTTCAGAGGTTGTTGTGTTTAATATTCATGAGAATATTTGTCATTGTTCAAATGATAATAAACAAACATATAAAGCATAGTTGTCCACTCATATGTTGATAAGAGTATTAAAAACTTGAAAAATATCCCTCTAAGGTACATTACTATATATATATATATATATATATATATATATATATATATATATATATATATAAGAGAGAGCTCTGTTTTCCAGCCTGAGTCTATTTAATTGATTGTTTTGGTTGTGTGTGATTTTAATTAATTTGTTATAATTAAATGTCAGGGCTCGACAGTAACGGTTGCCAGGTTGCCATTGGCAACCATTCAGAAAAAATGTCAACCACTTCTTGGCCTTTGGTTGCCATCAGTGGCAACCAGTTTTTAACATAAAGAAATAAGGACAGCAAACGGCAAAATGTGCACCCCAAAATAGATAAATGTTAATTATTTGTATATTAAGAGTGATATTTAATTATTGTTGTGACCAGTCGGAACCTGATACTTAAGTTGCACGTGCATTGGTGTGGTTAGGGAGCCAGAAAGCGATGCACGTTTACTCGCGTGCGCGGTGTGCCGTGTGTTTGTTTTACAAAAAATGGCAAAGCAAATTAAGTTGTTTGACTGTGCGGTAAAAAGTTCAGCCAACCCGTCAACATCTCAAACGAATGTTCAAAGTGATTCAACTGATAAAGCGCAAGGTGAACCCGAACGAAAAGCAAAGAGGAAATGGGTAAAGTCTTGGGAGGCGAAACATTCTGCTCCGTTGTCCATTCACTTCTGGTAAAAGTTCCTTCAAAATAAGAGTCCCAATCTTATTACTACCAAAATAAAAGTGCAAAACGAAACTTTACAATAGAAACATATTGGCATAAAAATATAATTACTTCTATAAAAAGATAACACATTTTAAATATAGTTAAAGACATATTAAAAGGTAATTTACAGCATTAATAATTAATATCTAATTCTTAACTGTGAATGGTTTTCATTTATTTAACATTAGAAATGTATTAGTCTGGCCAATGACAGAACCACAATCAAGACTTCAATGCTGAAGGGCCAATGGATCTATGGTGGGGATCAGCACAAAGGTCAAGAAAACCCACATTTGAAAGGGAGACAACGGATGACCAAGATACTAGTGACTCTGTGAAGAACATAACAGCTGCACTACTGGTATTTTGTATTCCAGCAATTGAGGGTGGACAAGTTTACTACCACTTAAGTTTCAAATAATTGTGTTAATTACTTGTTGTAATAAAATTGTGTCACATTTTCATTATTAAGTTGATGTATAACTGTATAGTATCTTAATTATTTAAAATATAAGGTGGCTAAAAATGGCAACCGTATTTTCAGTTTTGGCAACCAAAAGCTGATGCCTGGTTGCCAGCCTGGCAACCACTTTTAAAAGTTAGCGTTGAGCCCTGAATGTATTTGTTTTATTTATTATATATAATTGATATATTTGAATATTATTTCACATTTCATTTGCAATGTTAAATGTTCAATAAAAAGTTCTGTTTGAAAGGATGTACTTGAATTATTATTATTATATATTATCATTATGTCAGTGGTCTAAAATGGTCTTACAATGGTGACGACAATATTATCGTTTATCGCAATAATTTCCGGGAAAATGTATCGTCCAACAAAATTAATTATCGTGACAGGCCTAAGTACAAATATTATTATTCCTGTCAATGCTTTACAAGATTTGCGCCAACCAGTTCATGGTAAGAATTGTTTAGTGAAAGATCTAGTTTTGCAAAGTTTGTTAAAGTATGCCTCAAACAAGGAAATGTTTCGGAGCATTTGTAATCAGCAGATAACTTTTACTATAACAGTGAGGAAATGTTCAAAACAACACTAAAACACCAGCTACAGCAAGCTTGTTAGATGAATAAAAACTGAGCGTAACAGATTTCAGTGTGAACATCAGATGTCCCAATGTCTCACAGATGTGGGTCACCGTTTATCATCATCGCTTGATTACGCTTTGCTGCGAGGTAGTCAAAGAAACACCATTTTACATATGATGGGCTAGTTATATCAACAACACTTTGCCACCCAAGAAAACATTTTTTCCAATTCTCTGATTTAAAGAAATACTCCAATCCTACCGCCAGCTGGACGGTGTTGCTGTCCAATAAAATGTTTCCAGGTACAGAGGCTGTGACCTCAATTAATTAATTCTGTTAACTTTATAACAGCAATGATTGCTACTAGATGAAACAGAGATTGGAACTACTGGCAGAAGTGTAAAGCAAAGGACAAGGTGAAGGTGAGGTGTTTGGGTTTCTTGAGGTCATGAAGTTGCAGTCCTGTCTGACTACCAGGTCAGCTGCCTTCCTCGTTTCTGCTTCCCAGGTGGGATGTGTCTCACTACTGTGTGACCTTTAGCTCTGAACCTTCCATTTACAGCTCTCTCTCTCTGTCTTTGAGCTTCATGCACCTGCCAATCTGCAAGCAGTGAACACTTTTAATGGTTGAAGTCAAGGCCAAGCGCTCTATGCACATATAAGCATATTAGAAATACAAGTGTAATTGGCCTAGTATGCTACCTCATTAGCCTTTGGAACTAAAACTTCTATGGTGCCTAATAACTGTGAGCCTAATGTGCTCCTCATTAGCCTCATAAGCTATTTATATGTATTATTTGGTTCTGCTTAGGTGAGCATTCAGTCTCACTAGACCTATTACACGTAGAAGAATAACAGCTTTTGAGTGCCCTTCAGAGGATAATCTCTAAAAATATCACAAGTATACCTGACTTTATTGTGAAAAGGATACACTAACTACCCACCTGGGTTATACTAAGATAGATCTTCACCTCAGGTAAATGTGCTGCCTACAACTATGGGCAGTGTGCCATTTGTTGGATGAGCCATTTCTTATAAACAATATGTTTCATGATTGGGTGAAAAGGGAAAACATAAGGACAGCTGCTTTGAATTGCATAGATAGATTGATACACGATTCATATTCTTACATTAATAATGTGTAAGTGTCTGTCTGTTTCTTAACTCTTGTGTCACTGTTAAGCGTTTTTTTTTTTATTCTTACGTGTACAATGCATAAATTAGAATATGTATGTATACTAAAAAAAGCTATCATACTGTATGCTGGCCATTTCTTAAGCTTTTGCTCTGCCGCGAAGTGCTAAATTAGTTTATGACTCACAAAGTGTATTTCAGAGTTTTTCTCTCCCCTACAGAGAGAAAGTATTACTAATTTCACGGGGAGAGGAAACGGTGATTAATCATATTGTTGCCATAAAACAAAATATTACCTTTGGTACCAGTTGCCTAAAAAGTGTTGTGCAATGCTTTGGAAAAAGTAGGATAGTCAGGCATAGTTTTTTTTTCCCCAAGCAAAACATTACACATGAAGATAGGTGATATAACGAGTACAGCTATGGCTTTTGTTAAGTTGCTGTTACACAATGTTGAAACTCAGAAGAATGTACAAAATGACATGCTGAGAGCATCTTGTATATTACAAATACACACTTGTGCCGCGTTATTAAAACCTTGGTTTGATAATCATTCAGACCTGATTGGCCTGGCCTACGGACTCATTTCGGGTACAGCCGACAAAAAAAGGCACTAAGGATAAGCTGCATACGAGAAATGTACTTATTTTGTAGCCTGGAAAAAAATGCATGCATTATAAGCTTCTCTGAAATGACAGGCTATAATGAAATGTAACTTCTTCAAGGCGAGCAAGCTACAACTGTCTTACCGCCAACTGTAAAGTGTCATTCTCACAAGGGAAATGGTGAGATAGTTGCACTTATCATATCGCGCTTGGAGCTCGGCTGGTTCGACTAATTGGTGGGTCAATAATATGAACAGCTGGGAAGGGGAGTGACCACCAGTTGCTCCGTTCAAACAAGGAGCGCAACAATCATTACAAATCAAGCTCCTCATTAAAGACATGATCTGTCAGCCATAGTTCAAAGAGCCTCCTTGTACTCTCCTTGTTTATTTATAACAGGCTAGGCTTTTACTGAATTCCAGCTGGGCTTTATAAACTCTGGGATTCAAATCTTGTTCAATATAAAACAGATTTGGCCATGATTTTATTTAACCATACTCATACATTCAGATGTTGTATCGTTTCCTATTCCGATGTCCTCTTGCAAAGCGAATTTGAGTAAATAATTTACAGTAATACAAAATAAAAAGATAAATGCAACAGAGCTACCCTTTGCTTCATGTGCCGCAGTCCCCCACAACTGTTAATAAAGACAGACGTACTTCTCTTCACTATCACTCTTTGATTTGACCCGTTTTATTCAAGAGGAGATTTCCCAAGGCTAATGATAAAAAAGTGAGAGCATTTAAAGTTGTTCAACCATTTTAAACCCAAAATGCTTAATTTTGTTCCATCACTTGACTCTCCTAACCCCTCGATTCCACCGGGTCCGTCTGCGTCGCGGTTTTGGTCCGGCCTCCTCCGGCGTCATACCCTACTGGGCGCGTTTCAGAAGCATTTCAGAAGCGGAGCGTCTTGCCTGCCGGCTCGCAGTTTTTGTTGATTTGAGCATATTTCCTGGACAGGCTACTTTGTACAGACAAAGTTAATAATAATTGTAATATCCCAGTTATAAACGACATGAATCAAAGATGTGTTGCTGTATTTTAGTGGTAATAAAATGCATCCATCATCATCATAATTAATTAATATATATATATATATATATATATATATATATATATATATATATATATATATATATATATATATATATATATATATATAACTCGGCCGTAACGCGGCCGTAACGCGGCCGTAACGCGACGCAGACGGACCCGGTGGAATCTAGGGGTAACTCCTCTGCTGGATTGATAACTGAAGTGATATTGGCCTTGTTGGAGGCGATAAAAAACTACTTTGACTCACAACTTTACTCATCCTAACCAAGGTAACGATGTGCGTGCCTGTGTTTATGATACTGAATAGTTTGCAGTTTGTAGCCACTGTATAAGACTTGCAATCTCAAAGCCTCGAGAAAATTCATGTATAGGCTATTGAGAAAAATCTCAGTGCATTGTGGTTGCCAAATTAAATATGTCCCCTGTGTTTGTTGAGGTTAATGTCACTTTAAGGATATTCTTAAAGTGTAAAACATCAAAACCGTTGTCGGGAAAAAATAGTGGCAAAGAAAGTGAGAAACTAAGAGGAAGAGAGAAAAAGACCAGGGGCCTCATTTATAAAGGGATATACGCTCAAAAAATGGCGTACGCCAGTTTCTACGCAATGTTTGCGATTTATAAAATACTAACTTGACGGGAAAATGTGCGGTCCTCCACGCAAACTCTAACCCATGCGTACGCACTAAGCACACAAACGGGAGAGACGAGAAACTGCGACACCGTTGGCAGAAGGAAGAATGGAGAGAAATATGTGGAAATAATACCATAAATAAAATGTTACCTCTCATTTATCAAATATGAAGAATTCATTTTCAAACATTGATTAAAGCCAATCTTAAAATGATTAAACAAACGCCTGTTTGAGACTCCTCAGTGCACACAAAAACATAACTTGGAGAAATAAATAAATACGGATATGCTATTTAAAACCACCTCGAATATGTTGTGTTAATGTTATGAAATGTTTTCTCATACATGATGCGGTAAGCAGGAGGACAGAATTACGTCTAAACTGACGCCGTTTTGCATTTCTATAGGTTGTAGATACGAGCATGGTTTTATATACTATCACGTGTAATCGTGTATGCCGTTTGCCAAGACTTGATAAGTCGCTCGTAAAACACAGGAGGTATGGAAACTATAGAACACCGTGGTAAATTGTACAGCTAATATAACACAACACATTGTATTTCCTTTAACTGGTGGATTATGGATATATAGTTGCTGATCGACAGCTGGAACACAAACCACCAAATACAACAAAAATAATTCAGATCCAGTCGTCATGACTCCACTCCGGAGGGATTCCCCGATCATTTCTTAGTTTCTCATCAAGGGGGGGTCTCCTGTCCCCGGTACAAACACACTGCCTGAGGAAGGTTATGTGTATTTTTTTTGTCATTAACTTTTTTCGGACCACTTATTTATTTTGGTGACGATCCGACCTCCATGCTGCTACTCTGGTTCAAACTGCATCCACCAAACAATATGATTTATCTCCACCTCCCCAAAATAACCAAAATCTGACACGGTGCGAGATGTCTTTTTTAGCTGTTCTATCGTAATTTCCTGCGATCTTCTTCATGCAGTCAGTCAGAATGAATGAATGAATGGGCGTTTCTTTGACTATGTATAGGCAAATATGGGCGTTACGAGTCGATTGTGATTTATAAAGGGAAACAGGCGTAGGGAGTGCCGTACGCACTTCCCTCGCCGGTACGCAATGTTTTGTGAATCGGAAAATGGCGGAACATTTATGTACCTATTTTTGTGCTTTGTACTACGTAAGCAACCTTCCTACGTCAATCCTACGCAAGGCGTTATAAATGAGGCCCCAGGTCTGACAGAAAATGTCATTTAGCTTTTATCCTGACGCTTTTATGCTTCAGTTCATCATGTTGTATTACCTTATTGCTCAGTGTGTGTATTTAATGACTTATTTGGGTTCCATAAATATCCTGTCAGTTAGACGGAGATGTAATTCATAATAAATCTCAAAGTAATCAGGGGGGAGGACAAGCACTTTTCCAACTTTTTCTTTCAGGATTTTCACATTCAGATGATGTCTACCTTATTATATAACAAAGTTTTAAGGCCAGACACACACCACAACCCCCCCACGACCTCCTCTGGCTCCATCTCTAAAACAGCTCTGAGGCCCAACCTCTCCCTGGTGTGACTGTTTGACTGAGCAAATGAGAAGCAGGAGAGGAGCCATGGCTTTTACTTGACATTCCCTGGGAAGATAAATAAACTCCAAACGCTATCTTGATATGATTCAATAATTCATAAGTTCGATTATTTCTGACTAGCTTTACCTAACAAGGACTCTATTACTTCTGGCCACAAGAGCATTGTCCTCAGGTCAAACGAGGCAAGACGGGAGTCTGGGAAAACTAAAAATTGCACTTGCTCACTTCCTCTCTCCCCCTTTCCTTGTCTGTACTCACCCTCTCATGACAAGTGTTTTCAATAAGGCAGTGTGATGACAGCCTCTCTACCATGCAGACACACAAAGGAATAGACTCACATTCACAGTATTTAGCCCTGTGCAGAGCTCTATGCCAGTGAAGCAGAAAGAATAAGAGTGTAATAAGACAGAATCTTCAGTTATCGGAGACAGGCAACATGTACACAGAGCTCCAGTATATGGCTTTTAATCTCACAATGTAGTACAAATTGAAGACTATGTGTCGTATGTTTATATGCATTAATGTGTATACTTTGTGTGTAGCTCGGTGTATGTAAGTTTGTGTGTGGCCTGTGAACCATCACAGCGACACGGGTCTGTCTGGGAGGATAAGAGTGACACGTCTTATCACCCACAAGTCAGACACACACACACAAACGCAACAACACACACACACACACACACCGTGGGATATTATGCCACCTCATATCTGCTTTACAGCCAGGACTGTCACTGTGGGGGGGTTAGGGGACAGAACGAAGGAGGAAAGAGGGAATGAAGTAGAGGAATGGAGGGATAAACGAAGAAAATGGAATGGGATGAGAAAAGAAAGATGAAGAGAGAACAGGGGCAAAGGGGAGAGAAATGTTATGACAGCATTTGCCTCTGGAGATAGAGTGATGAAAAAAGACAAGGGATGAAAGACCAGAAAAGAGCCAATTTGCAGTTGTCCAGAAACCAAAGGGTCTTATGGTCTTTTTTTCACATCGAGTAGTCCTAATTAAGGATGGGTATCAAGAACCAGTACAAAATGGGGACCATTACCGGATTGATCAGTCCCAAATTCCCAATAATCTGCTGGACAAACGGTGCTTTATTGGTCATTGTGTTACGCTGCAGATGCTGAGAAGTGCGCTTTCGTGTGATGAAAGCGTAAGAAGAACCAATTTAAATGCTGAGCCTCATGTCTCTTAATGCTCCGATTCATTCTGTGGTCCCCACAGTCAAAGCTGACAATGCAACATATGCATGTGAACGGGGTATCACCCGCAACTTAATGAAATACTAGCACATACAACATGCTTTAAATCTGAAGCGGAGCAGCATGTTTGACTGCTTAAACAAAGTGGTGGCCAAGTGGTATAACGTTAGCTTATTGCTAACGTTATACCTCTATCCTTAGTGCAGCCTCTTTTCCCCAATGAGGGGAATTAACACAGGAAGAGACAGTAATGTGTCACAGGGCTGTCACCAAATGTATTGTCAAAGAGCTTCACTACAGTGGAGTTAAGTTTGTTAAGGTATATTCAACAGCAAACTGATAGCTAGCATAAATCACGATTTAATTGCTAAGTAAGTTAGCATAAGTTTAACCTGCCAAATGTATACTTACTGCATTGCATAGCTCCGAAAATAAGTATTGTCATGGTATGCGTGCCTGCAGAAGTGTAGAAGAAGTCAAACATAACTACAGTCATTGAGAAACCCTGTCCTCTGGTGGTGGAGTAAGAAGGACACTTTCCCTTTTCTCTCTCAGCTCCACCACCTACCTCTGTGTTCAGGCCTCCTCAGCAGGCCTCCTCCGAGAGTGTTTTCCATAGCTTGGGACTCAATCAGAAGGAGAGATCTTGGCTAACAGGCAATTTCTTTTAGAAACAAAAAGTGTTAAATATTGGGGTTAGGCTAAATATCACAGAGGAGATCCCAAGTTTTTGTTCTTTGTGTATGTTGTTTTTAACTTATTTTCTTGGTCATCTATTGTTTGACACTAGAAAGAAGCTCAAGGACTATAGTAATGAAGTTGATTTAGCAAAAAATGTATTAACAAAATTAATGTGATTGAAGCATTTCAAACACTTGTGATGCACTACTGTAAACCCCTAGTAAATACCAACATTTGAACTTTAAGTCTTTAATAACTCACTAAATGAATAATCACTTGTACAGTAGTTGACTTCCCTGTCTTGTGATTTTTTGACGGGTTAAAAAGTGAAGGAAAACCTGACTATGAATGACTTCAATTTTTGAGTGACTGATTGGATGAAAGTTAGAAAGTGATCAACTATCAGACCATATACTTGTTGCTAGTGGCCAAGCGATCGACAAGTAATAAGTGAGCGATGAACAATATGTAACTGAGTGACATTAAGTAACATTAAGGGGTCATGTCAAAGTAAGAGACTGATTGAATAGTGATTAAGCGAGAGGAAGTCTGACTGCGTATTGAATAAGTAGCTGACTTCCTGATTGAGAAAATAACTGACTCATTGAGAAACGAAGCAAAATAGAGAAAGACATTTCAGAAGGAGCAGCTGCCAATACCTCTGAAGAATGACATTGAGAACTCAATGTTAACAGCAAGGAAACACGCTGCACTTCTCTCAGATTTAATAGAGCTCGCCAAGAAATTAGCCACAGATATGTCAAGAAAATGGCAAAAGTTAGGAAGGAGGGACAAGGGGATGTAAGAAGAAATCAAAGGGAGCAAGGGAAGGACCCCATGGAGGAGAACATTAGGGAACAAGGCAAAAGAGAGAAATCGGTTCATGACACCACATGATTATAGAAATGTCAAAGGAGTTCAGAGACAAGGGGGGTTGAAAGAAAAAAACAGATGGGAGGTGATGCAGGATGGATAAGGGGTGGACAAGGTGATGGAAAGCAAGAGATGGAAATCCTTTTTGCCACACAGAAAATATGTTATCGAAGTGTTGGGAAGGTGGAGGGGAAAAAAAGAGGAGGAGAGGGAGGAATAACTGAGGAGGAAAATGACTTGGTAACACAGGCCATCAGTCATTGAGAAAGCAGGCCTGACACCACTGCATCAATAATTCAGATGACTACGGCTAATGAGCGAGATCCAAACAAATCACCTCTGAATTTACTGGGAGAACATTGAAACATTTCCTGTGCATAATAGAAACCATTATAGCTACAGTTTGGTATACTGGCAACAAGGGGAAATGGGTTGGATACGATGTTCATCTCTCAAACCATTGAACCCTTTACATCTATTGTGGTGAGGAAAAGGGAGAATCCACAAGAGCAAGCATTGGCGAGCATGGAAGCCATGAACAGGAACACCAAAGAAAAACTCCCATTTGGCAAAAGTCAGAGATAAATCAAAGACTGTGTTCAAGTAAGAAGCAATGGGAAGAGAATAAGTTGTCGCCTAGAGCAGAGTTCCCGTTAGCTGGTAATTACCGGACTATGACCGGTAAAATATGCTGAAGACCGGCAAATCTAAATCTCTCCGGTCAAAATGTCCGGTCAAAAATAATTTCCCCTCAGAGCAATACCGCATCAGTTGCGCCACTTATGTGACAGACAAGAAGAGTATGTGACAGACAAGAAGAGTATGTGACAGACAAGAATAGTATGTGACAGACAAGAATAGTAAATTCTAATGTCTAACACTTAATGTGGAGAAAGAGATGTCCTGTATGGGTTGATTGTGCGTTGATCTGTTGGTAATGCCTCGGGGTTCCGGTGGGCATGTAAACAAATGCATAATGCTGCGCTATACTGTGTGGCTTCACCCGGTTGCATAGCGACGCTTATTGTTTAGGTGTCTTTTAATAAGCAGGTAGTCATATCATTAGCTAGAACTAGCTAGATCTGATCGATATGGACATAAACGCGAGTAAAGTCTAATCTGACGGGAGAGAGAGATCAGGATCAGCTGCTGACGAGTCGACACGCAGCTCTGCATGATCACCTGCAGCGGTGAGCTGAGCAAAACACACACTTCAGGTTAGAAAACCACACTTAGCTATTTTAATTACCTCTCAAACTACCTAAACTAGTTATAGATATGTTTAGTTTTACTGTCGGGTCACTCATTACTGATCTGCGAGCTGCATACTGGCGGGCTGTCAGGAGAGAGAGAGCGCTCCGTTTATTATTCCTGTGTTATTGTAAATTACTGTAAACTTTTGAATAATGTAGTTAATCTACTATAATTAGTTTGTTTAATATCGAATCATATCAATTTGTTTTAAAGCTCAATAAATAACAAAGAAGACCTTTGACCGGCACTTTTCTTATTTTGTCCGGAAGATTTAAACTTTAACAGACATTTTGACCGGCAAAAAAATATTCTAACGGGAACTCTGGCCTAGAGACTGTTGGAGGTGGAAACAGCTGGAGATCAGGAGACACAGAAAGTTAAAGACAAACCCAGGTAGCACTATGTGGTAGCACTAAGACTAAATCAAACCCAGTATGGTGCCTGACATTGGATAGATGACTGTAACTAACACAAACTGCACACATAGTCAACAACTTCCTTCCTCCCATCTCAAAACACTGACAACAGCACCTTCACAGCAGGGGCCAATACTGAAACCACAATCTACGCTCCCCACACAGCATGATAACAGGCATTCATTTTTACAGCATGGTTGTTAATGGCAACAATTAGCAGGAAAGAGCTATCTTTTCTTATAATACCTGCCTGTACTATAAAATCCATGAACAAAGATTGCGTTAATTGTCTGCTATGGTTAATCCTCCAATGAACAGGTCAAACAGAAAACCGAGAGTCAATGGTGCTTACGCAGTGTTTAGCTTCATAAGCCCCAGTCTAAACTCAGCAAGTGGCTTGGGTTATGCCCTGAAGGGCCAACCCGGTAGTTTATTGCGCCTCTGTGTGCAGAGGTAGGCTCTTATTATTCCGATCCACTTATTTGACTCGTCCCTGGGTGTGGTAGCAAGCCCACTACTTTGAAGTCTCTATTCCTCTGTAGATATATAACCCTCTAGATATATAATTCTCCCTGCCTCAGACCTGCTGCCCTCGACTTTTATTCCCTCTACCTCCCCTGACTATATAGGCCTAGGTACAGGAAGTGCTTACATTGGTTCTTACTTTGTGCTGTAGTCAGCCTTAAGACAGAAACACAACACAAGCTAGATATAATATCTAGCAGAGCAGGGGTGATGAATGAGGAAGTATTGAAAGGATATAAATATCATTTCTCTCCACAACTATTTTTCCACCCCCTGAGGGACAGGATTTAAAACAGGCAGGGGTCTATCACTGCTGACCAAACCTTTTTTTCCTTTCAAATTGATTTCTTTTTTCCCCGTGCCTTTCACAATCTGGATCATTTGTCTCTTTTTCCTTATCTTAGACAATTTGTATAGCTATCTATTCAAACACCTGCACATCAGTCCTGATTAGGGAAAATAAGTTAAATGAAAATGTCCTTACCATAAAAAGGTAATTTACATCTTTCACTGAACCTCATTGTCAGTCAAATGATTTGCCAAAGATCCATTAACAACACTAAAGCAAATTTAACATTCAAATTCAAATCTTATCAAATAATATTTTATTCTGCCAAGTTACTTTAAATTAACTTTAATCCCTCATTAGCTTTGATTAATAAGATTAGTGCATAAAGATTTCCTGTGGTTAAAGAAGCTCAATTGCAAGGATAAACATTAAACTGGTTATAACCTTTAATTAGGCTACTTTACTCCCCTTTCAAATGTCCGGGAGAGTAAGCAGCCACTATGATTGGTGAAAATTCTTAATGTTGGTTGATGGTTACACAGTTGATTAAAATAACAGCAACTCATACATCAACTAAACTGAAATGTGTAAATGTTTAAGTCTTATGCTCTCTCTTCTGTCCTTCCTCACCATTTCTCTACACTGCAAAGGCAGACTAAATGTATTTAAAAGAAACAGTGAAATAAAAACATGATCTTGTCCCTGCCATGAAGCTTTCACTGCAAAAATGATGAAAAGTAGAGGAAAGGATAAGATGACAAACATTAGATAAAATATGCTTTCAATACTGGCTTAGATTTGGATATCCTTGTCCCAGACGTAAAATGTTCAACATTTTCGGACTAACTTCATTAAATTAACCTTTAGCCTTACCCGGTCTTACAGGTGTGCACTAAAGCTTGTAATGGCCAGGGGAAGATGAAGGGCAGTTGGTGGGATGAATACAAAATGCTGCTTCACCATTTTGTCCATTTTCAGCTAAATAAGATCTTCCTCCGCCTTTTCCACCTCCTCTGCCATGGCCCCAGGCAGGCAACTGGGAAAGAACATTTCTCACATTATAACCCCTCAATATCTCTCCTGTGGCTCATCGAAAGAGTGTGTGAGTTGTGACTGTGAGTGAGAGTGCGTGTGTGTCATGCAGAGTCATACAGAAAAGACCATTATGCCAAAATGAAATGGTATTGACACAATGGAGTGGTGCATGAATGATACCCAAAAATGTGTTAGCTTAGCATTTTGGAATTTGATGCTAACTTCTGGGTCGGCAAACAAAATACGTATCTGCAGCACTCTAATGGACTTGGTTTTAATCTGCAAATGTTAATGCCAGAGAAGCAAACAAATGACAGCCGGACAAAGTTCAGCTGTTTAGGATATTGAGGCCCTCACTGTCACTCATTGGATAAAGCAGAGGTGTCCTTGAGCTGGTCATTGCCTAACAGCAGACTGTGGCTATAATGGGCAGCTCCCTGGTGTTTTGTGAATATGAATCAATGTATTGCTGAAAATAACACTGATGTCAGCAGCCTGTCCCTGGGTGAAAAATGTATTAACTGAAAAACTTTTTTTTTTTTAAACTCCTACTTTCAACTTTTTTATGCTTGATGAGTTGGTAAACAGATATATTTAAAGCAGAATGTTGGAACAATTAATTAGATCTGAACTATAAAATATGAACAGATTTTGCACCAAAGTACTTTCTAAGGTTTGTTAAGACAATAAATGATGCAAGGACATCAAGAGTATCTGTCTGCTGCAATAAACAATGTTAATAAAGTATACATTAGCTGCATCAACTTTCCTCAGCGTTTTGTGTTTTAATTTGCAAGGCATAATTGTACACACAAATGATATCTTCAATAAAGTGATTCAAATTAATTGTGGCATTACATAATAATTTAAACCATCTCTATAGGTCATGCTAAATAATATAAATGAAATAAATGTAGCTAAAATGTTATTTTATTATCAGAGATGGTCCCCTCTCTCAAATTAAAACTTTCCCAGAATCCCCACAGTGGTTGTGACATATTCACCACATATACACCTCGCAAGCCAAGATTGTGTTTACAGCGAACTGGAGGGCAAATGTGTCAGTCTCAATTATTCATTCAATCTCTCTTTCATTCAAATGCTTTCAGTGGTTAATCTGTCCATTTATTCAACAGTTTATTCTTCCACTCAGTCAGCTCTTTCTTCATCCATTTGTGGACATGTTCAATTCTTTATTCATTCATTCAAATAATTGCTCACTTGTCATGTATTTGTCCATGCATCCCATCATGTATTAATTTCAAAGTGTGTCCACTCAATCAATTTTCTATTTGTATGCTAAATTAATTGCAGTAGAGCTGCAGATGAGGTAGTGCTTCATTAACATACTGTTATTTGGTTAAAAATCCTTAGTTCATAACCACATATTAAAACAAACTCAGGCCAACCAATAAACATTGATTATTTCAGCCTCCAATGTGACCTTCTTGTTGAAGTTTAAGAACCAGACTTTCATTTTTGCTAAATTATAAACAGATTAACAGCATAGCAAGCCAATTGAGTCTTGTCTCAAAAAGACCTAACTGCAAACCTGCCTTTAGGGAAGAAGGTGATGGAAGAGGAGACCTTATTTCACACTTTTTTTTTCTTGCAAGCTAGCAAGTGAAGCTCAATAAACCTGAACCAGACCAGACTCAGGCACAGCTTCCTGTTCCGCCATCTAATGTGATTACCATATTGACTGAGGCCACAGACGTGCGCCCTGGGTGCCAAAGTACTAAGTGCATTAATGGCGCATTTCCACTGCAGGGCCTCGCTCGGCTTAGTACGGTATAGTTAGGCCTTGGTAGGCCAGGCTCACTTTATGCTGCGTTTCCATTAGTTTAGTAGCTGGGGCAGTAACTATAGTAACGCAGTGTAGGCGGAGCCGTGACGTCATCTTCAATGCAAACCACAGAAAACCAACAACCGTTAGCTGTTAGCACTCAGAGCCACAGCTCCTCATATCTGTTCAGAAACTAGACAAAAGTTAAACAAGTACAAACCACAGACTGTCTGTGTCATGGCGAATACAGTCGCTGGTTTATTTATGTCTATATAGGCCGTTGTGAGTGTGGACGGTCGGAACATATACTGCGTTAGCTTAGCCCAGGCATCCTCAAAGTCCGGACTCCGGTCCGGATCGAACCACAACTGTCTCTGGACTCTGAGCAAATTATACTTTTCATATGTATTATCTGTATTATCTGTGTTATCTGTGTTATCTGCGAGACATCGCCACAACGCAACGAGTCAAAATTCTCCGCTATGTCCACTGCATAAAGTGCGCTCTGCATGTCAGACTGTTCCACTGTCTGTGTGTGTCTGTCAACGCTTTGGTCCAATCACATTCAGAATCCCGTCAGCGTTTTTCCCCCCCACCAACAGTCTGCGAATCAGAGGCACAGTAGGGCGGGTCTTCGCAGAATGCGGGTGGGAAAAAAGCGTGTGTCGTGTCGTCTCTTTCAACATGTCTGAGTCAAAGCGAGAGTTTAAAAAAAAAAAAAGTCAGAGCGAGAGTTAACAGCTCATCTAGTTGCATCTGTACTGTAGCAGTTTTAAGTCCTAAGACGGTGTGTAAAACTACACTGCCCAGCCAAAAATAAGTAACCACTTTGATTTAACTAGGCCAGTAGGTAAGGATTTTCCACTGGATAATAACTGAAGTATAAAAGAATCCACAGAGTGCTGAAGTGATGGAGACCATGTTTGAAGGCAAACAAAAAGAGGAAATAACAGGTCAAATCAAGCAAATCCCCCTCTCAGATTCCACAGCAACCAGAAGAACATAAATACTGGCTGGTGATTTGATTAATCAGCTTTGTGATGGAATAAAAAAATGCACAGTGCATTTCCTTAGCTGTGGATGAGTCCACTGACAATGCTCAGCTGCTGGTGTTTGTGAGTTTTTATGATGAGGCAAAGGGGGAGTTTGTTGAAGATGTGTTGGGCCTGACGAACCTCAGTGGACACACAAGGGGGCAAGACATTTATAAAGCAATAATGGGAATGCTGAATGAAAGAGGGTGCAACTGCCTTTATTCATAACTGTGCAGCTCTTACACTGCGACTCTGAGGGATCAAGCACAGACACAATAACAATGAAACTGCTGCATACAGATTATTTTTGTTTTTGCAACCTCGTGTTAAGAATCTTGTTGCAATTGTTTAAAGGTTTGAATGACCGTAATAAACGGACCTTTGTCTTATTGAAACATTTTTTTTGGACCTTTAAGATTTGTATTTGAGTACCCCTGGCTTAGCCGGTCTCCATTCAGAAAACACGCATTTTAAAAGGTTTTTCGCCTGCCGTCTTGTCTGCAGACTTGTCAAAGCAATAATTCATGGTTTTTACTAACCAGTATCAGTATGTTGTTACTTCGGCATCATTTTGAAACGTGTATTACAATTAAATCACGGTCAAATATGTTCATTTTGTTGTAGTTGTAGCCCCCTTGCCAGCGATTCTCTCACTAGTTTAGCATACTCAGCCTGGTTGTTGGCCCGGAAAGAACCTCGATTTTGTCGAGCCAGAAAACTGTAAAAAAGTACCCGCTAGCCGGAACTACCCCTAGTGGAAACGCAACCAAAAACGAGCCGGGCACAGCACGCTTAAACCGCGCTGTAGTGGAAATGCGCCATAAGAGTGCACTACATAATGCAGGGTCTTCTGCATATTCAGCTCAACTTAATGCAATGAGGTCCTCCAGCTATGTTGGACAATCAAAAACAGAGTGATACATACGCTGTACCAGAATAACTTCTGCTGTTTTTCTTGCGATTCACATGGTAACATTTTAGAAAAATAAAATCCTTTCTGTGAATATAACCACTACGAAGTGTTTTTTAAGTCTGAAAAGCCTTTAAACACATTGGTATGTTTCTTACAACTGGATTTCAAAGATTATTTTGTTGTTTTAGCAGCAAAAGAACAACTCTTTGGGCTCTGTCCAGTCTGAATCCCTGCCAGCAGCCTTTAGGAGTCACAGGGGACCAGAGCCCCAGTGTTAGGAGTTTTTAACAAACTATGATGAGGACCACACTTTTTGGTATGCGGCAAAGGCATAAATCATGAATCACAAATATATAACCTGTGACTGGACATGTTACATTTAGTGTGGAAAAACGTGTTATTTGACATTTACCATAAATATGTGAGATGGTTAAAATTGCACCAGTGATATTTTTCTGTCTTTTTGACAAAAAGTAGGAACAACCAGCAGATGATACAAATAAAGACTTTGTTTTTACAGATTCAGTTCTAAAATGGCAAATTACTAATCTAGCCAACAGCAACATACAGTAGGCCTATGTGTAAATCGTCGGAATTAGTCGATTCAACATAAAGCAGGTGCAGATAAAACATAATAGCTTCCGCCTGACTTCCCTTTAAGCCGATACATCACCTCATAATTCAAATGAAACTAACCACATGACGATCTTTGAAAGCAAACCTGAAGGATTTACATGCTGTTCCGGTAAACTACAACATCATTGAGTTAGCATAAAGCAGCTTTTGTGGTTAATGCTAGATTATCGCCAGCATTGTCTAATGACACTGTTAAGCTACCAAGAAGTAAAAACACAGCACTTCCTGCTTGCACGAATTTCAGAATAAAATGTGTATTGGCATCAACGCAGCAATGTATTGTAGTGTAGTTTGTGAAGCTATAATATATTCAAGTGTGTCTTGTAGGTAACTTAGATGTAATGTACTTGTTTACGGAATACTGTACACACATTAGCTAACGTTAGCTACATTAGCTTGCTATGCCTAGCCACGGATGTTTCCTCCTTGCAGAACGCCTACAAAACGTAATCACACAAGAAATAATCCACCACATAACGTAAGAATACCGTCTGTAAGCAGTGTCTCTTATATTTACATCAAAAGAGTTACGTTTACAGTAGATAACGGGCACGTCACACCGACATACTTCCTGATCATCCTGACTGATGCTCACTAGCTTAACGCACAGCAGCCGATTCAACCTGCACAATCGTCTCAATAAAAGCACATCAATATTCGCTGGAAAACGTATTTGAGCAGAACAATCTTTACCTCCTTCTTCTTTTGTCCTCCTCCGGGTGGCATACATAGCAGCAAAAGGAAGAAAACAGACAGAACCGGCAGGTTAACGGAGGTTTTATCCCAAACAGACGCCATGACGGGAGGATGCTCTGACTGCGAGACACGTCTCCGACCAGTGATTGGATGCTGAATCAACCAATCAACGGAAAGAGAGTTGAAATGCGGAAAGCCTCTGGGTTTTGTAGTTGTTAAGGCTAACAGGAATTTACCAACATACTACTTTTTATTCAAACAAACAAATGTCATACTGTTCATTTTAACTTAGGGTGAGGCATCTAATGTGAACAGTTTAAGACATGATTAGTATAGCCTCATTAAAATAAGCTATTCAATTGTAAAACACTATAAGTAGCCTAACTATGAAAGCTACTGTAGCCCACTGTAACAGCCTGAACAGGTCAGGTGGAAAAGGGACATATGTCGCCTTGGAATGATGAAAATACAAACAAGTAAAGAAAAAGGCATCGTTCACCCATTTGAATGCCTATTGTCACTGATGATTAAATAAACTGATTTTAATATAACAATTAATACTTGATAAATTGTATGGGACTCCAATACCAAACAAATGTCAGTATTTAAGATAGAAATGTAACAGATTACATTAATCATGCATACATCATCATTTATACAAAGTTGCAGACAAAGGGTAACTTTAACACATTTTCGGTATCATAGCTATCCACATGCTGCCAATGTTTTAGTTTACTTCATTTTATTATTTTCCCAAACAAGACTTGTTTCAATCTTAGAACAGAGATTAGACGGATGACTGAGCGAAAATGTCCCCCCTGATTAAGTTACTGGTCTTCAGCTTGGCCTGCTATTCATCAAAAGTTGGAAGGAATGAGACGTCTGAACCAAGGACTGCATATTTCTGTCTCTCTGTACTCTCTCTAATACTTTCTGGGAGTGGTGAGATTGTCGCAGACACTTCATAGAGTTAATTGAGGGGGACAAATGATTAATGGGAAATCATTGGGGCTGACATGTCTCACTGTCACCTCATGAAATTACACCTCAGCACTTTTTTTGGCTAATGCAGTGCTGTACATTAGCCTTGCAATAAACATTACTATAACAGGTTTATAACTTTTCATATTCTGAGCAGTGGTGCTATGTTTTAGATTTTTTGTATTTTTGATAATTGATATGCCTTGTTTGTATGCAGATGCTTTACACCTATCAATATAATCCAGTCCGTGGCCATTACCACAACAAAATGCAGCTTCATTGATCTAACCCAAACTCTGCAAATGATTATATGGCAGTTTTACAAAGTTCAAGGTCCAGCTTTATGTCATTATACAAACCAGGATTGCAAAATGTAATGCAGTCACAGCCCCCTCCATGGTGCACACACAAAACATTTATAAAATTACTAATTTTCAAAACAGTAAAAAGGTCAATTAAGTAAAACATATACATATAAATGGAGAATATGCACAATACAATATATAAATAACAATAAAATACAGTGGTTATTGTATGGGAATCTATAGATTGGACATGGGCTTCTACTTTTCTTGCTGCTTGGAGTAATAGTATGGCTCTAACCAAAAAGCAAGATAGAGGAAGTGGCTAATACAGTTTACTTTGAAACTCTTTTGCATTTACCCTTTGGTGCAAAACAGCTTTCTGTGTGTCTTTTTGTTTGCAGGCCTACTCAGGAGATAAACCCTCTGTTGACAAAAATTCTGCTCCGAGCCACATCAAATTACTTTCAGGTAGTAAATATTGTTGAAAACCAATAGACCTGTTTATCTTTTAAAAAAAGAAAGAAATACAGACAAAAGAAACAGCTTTTTCTATGCGGAGGTAGTGGAGGGGGAGGGTGTGAATATCTCAGATCTGCTGGAAAAAAAACCCATGCTCTAAAATGTTCGGCTAAAAAGCAGTGAGAGATTATTATTAATAAGACAAGCACACAAATAAACACAAACAACATTAATTAGCAAGCATTGTATGAAGTGATTATTTATGTATAAAATAATGAAGTCTACTATAGTTTCAAGCTCTTCCCCGTCTCTCTTGTTCTCACACACACACATACACACACACGCCCACATACACACACTGTTGAAATGAAATGCATGTAGGAATATTAAAGCCAATGCACCGTGAAACAATCAGAACGTGTTGCAGTCTTGTTAAACCACAGTTCATTCGCTCTATGGAAACTCCATCACTGAAAATCCCCAGACGTGCTGGGTTTGGTTGCATAATTTGTCAAATGACTCCCGTGGCATTGCTTTGCATTGCTAGGACGGAAGTTGAACAACTTTTTCAATGTAAAGGTCACAGGAGTTAATAAGCTGTAGCACAGATTGGATTCGGAAAACATTATGTTTGAGGGACGGCAGGCTATTATTTACTATTTTCTGATAAATTATTTGGTCCATATCAGAAAATAATTAAAATGCCCTGCACTTTTTCCCAAATCCAAGTTGACATTTTAAAATAGCTTTTGTTCAAAACTCAAAGATCATGGACTACCAAAAGCAGAAAATATTCACTACAATAAGTAATAGTGGACTTTTTACAGTTTAGCTTTTGTTCCAAATGTGCAAACTTAAATAAATGTTTCACTTGTTGACATTTATTTTGCACATCTGTATTATGCTGCTCCCTTCATCCTCCTTAAACTCTCTCGTCTTCATTTTGACATGCATCCACTACATTATCTCAGGTAAGCAAGGAAATGGTAACCAGTAACTTCTAAGTTGCTGTCAACATTTCTTCTGCATGGCAACATGGAGTGACCCTCATAGGCTTTTATGTGCAGCTAGCAAAGCCAACAGCTGCACTTTGCATGAAGCAGAAGAATACAGCTCCTATCTGATCACAGCCTGTGTTGTAAGAGGGAGAGAGCGGAGGGACATAGAGAGAGACAGAGAGCCTGTTAAAGTCAGTTGCTGCCACTGCACAGCTGCATGGCTCTTTAGAGCGAAGGGGCATGCAGGTAAAACGACACACTATAGTCTTGAGGGTGTCTAACATCATTAAGGAATGAGGAGAAATACAAAGACAAACAAGATTAATTTAGCTAAATATCCCTATTGTGCTTTACATACATTCAAGTGCATATTCATATGGGAAAGGACAATAGCGTAATGCTAATATTTGTTTCTGCTGAACCATTATGACATCAACATGTATGTGAGAGGGATGCTATACATTTGCATTTTGAAGCCAAGTCAATGAGAGATAATATGGAGGAAGAGAAAAGCTGTTTATGGTGTTTTAAAATGCAGGGGAGGTGTGGAGGCAGAGGAAGAGGGAGATAGAACGAGAGAGGGAGAAAGAGAGAGAGAGAGAAGGAGGGGAGAGATGGGTGATGTCATATCCAGCTGGCACAGGACTGGGTGCCTGTATCTGATGTAAGCCGCTCCCTTATGAAAATAACGAGTCCTTGGGAAAATGATTAATTGCCCGGCAGAGCAAAGTTTATAGAAAAGAAAGAGAGAGGGAGGTGGAGGTGCGGCGGGGGTCCCCGAGTTACACAGGAGCAGAACATAGCCAAATAGTGCAAGTGAGAGGGAGAGAAACAGGGGAGTGCAACATCAAAAGAGAAACAGAGAGAGAGCAAGAGAGGGGTACAAGTAGAGAGGGATTTTAGGCAAGCAACAACAGAGACAGCGAGAGGGAGGAAGAGGGGAAGTGAGAGAAAAAAAGGAAAGCCGCAAAGGAGCGATAGAAACAGAGAGGGAGGAGCGGAGAGAATGAGTGAGGCATTCATTAATATGATGTTCGTTATCTCTGACCAACTCCCTCACAAATGTTCCTCTGTGTTCTCTAGTGTGCTATTCAATAGGCCTATAGCTGTGTGTGTGTGTGTGTGTGTGTGTGTGTGTGTGTGTGTGTGTGTGTGTGTGTGTGTGTGTGTGTGTGTGTGTGTGTGTGTGTGTGTGTGTGTGTGTGTGTGTGTGTGTGTGTGTGTGTGTGTGTGTGTGTGTGTGTGTGTGTGTGTGTGTGTGTGTAGGTGTGTGTGTGTGTGTTTGTGTGTGTGTGTGTGTGTGTGTGTGTATGTGTGTGTGTGTGTGTGTGTGTGTGTGTGTGTGTGTGTGTGTGTGTGTGTGTTTTCATTAGGTATCTTAGCAATAAGGTACAAATGCATGCGTGTGACCACTCTCACTGCCATATTCATTAGATTGAACACAAGCGTACTGCACTTGAAGCCCATTATGACATCACATAAACAGTGGAAAGGGATTGAAAGTGATAATATAAAGGCTCTGAAGCTGCAGCAATAGTCATGGAGGTTGTTCATCAACAACATAATGTTAAAGCTAAAGAAATACTATAATAGTGGCTCCAAATTCAGAATCTATCTAATACATTTTGGTATCCTGTCCCCCGCATCTGACAAACATAATGATACTCTTTTTTTACACACTAGCATAGACTGTTTTGGCCAATAAAAGATAACTGGTGATGCAGCTAAACACACACTTTAAGCTTCGCCGACTCACAAAATATTGATAAATTATAAAACGGATAATAATCCTCACGGTTTACATCCTCAGCAGAATGTAATCTAGAAGTGATAATCATATCCCTTCTTGTTACAGCATGGCAATGTGTTTTCCGCTTGGCTGGCAGAGGAGGTCTGAGTCTATGAGGGAACATTATTCAGTATATCCTGCCTGCCTGGCCTTGCCTGCAGTCATCATATCTTATACTATAGGTAAGGAAGACAGGGTAAATGTGTATGAGGAAATTGCAACTGATGAAGATAGCTGGTTCTGCAGATTTGTACACGGTGCAGTAGGTGAAAAAAATAATGTAATCCTCAAGTCTGTCTTAAAAACAGCGCAGTATTCAAGGATTCAAGGCCAAAGAAAATATGCTGTCCTACATTAACCCTTGTATGGTGTTCCGGTCTGTGGGACCAGTTTTCATTATTTAGCAAAAGAAAAATGATATGATAAATTATTTTTTCAAACTCACACTCAATGGCCTTGGCTCATTTTCTGTGAAGAACATATATCAGAACACATTTTCAATGACCACCCACTGTACCCCCCCCTACACGTTTACATTACATACAGGGTGTTTGGGCACTGGACAAACAAAAGTGTGGAAATGTCAGGTCCTGTGCACCTGTCTGGGCCTTCTGTGTGTGTGTGTGTGTGTGTGTGTGTGTGTGTGTGTGTGTGTGTGTGTGTGTGTGTGTGTGTGTGTGTGTGTGTGTGTGTGTGTGTGTGTGTGTGTGTGTGTGTGTGTGTGTGTGTGTGTGTGTGTGTGTGTGTGTGTGTGTATGAGACTTTTGTGTTTCTGCCCCTGCCATTCCCGCACAAGGTTGCAACATTGTTGATAAAGTCAAGCACGGACTCCTGTCTGCTCTCACATTCTCGTATTATGTTTTGCGCGAACCAGTCTTTTTTTCACACTCTATCCCAGCTGCAAATTTGGGGCGAGACACAATAAATAAAGCTTCGCTAGTTTGGGTCCTTGCAGCTGATCAAGATGGCCAAAAGATTCTCTGCTCAGAGGGCCTTGCAAATGATTCTGGAAGAGAGAGAACCATTTGATGATGATGTAGAGGAAGAGGAAGAGGTTTCAGAATGTGAGGATCACATTTCTGAGAATTCAGAGTCTGACAGTGACTTTGAAGAAGAGGATGAGATTGAGCATCAGCTAGTTACAAAAAAAAGACCAGCCACAGGACCAGCCGGTCAGCGAGCAAAAAAACTATTTTTTTCTAATAACTGTAAAAGGGCAAATATTAACCATATATGCTGTTTGTATTGCTTGTAATTGAGATGAAGTAAACATCTGTTGAGTATTTTAACATAAAATAGTTTGATTGTGTTGAATTGAAGCCCAAAAAGGCAGCGGGTCCACCAGACCCACTAACACTGGCTGAATAACAAAAATATGAACACCACACAAGGGTTAAACTCTTTTCCAAAGTTATTTTACACATTAGTTTATTTGGGACATTTTTATCACGGAATGCAGGATGTACTATAGACCTTGAAGAGAACAACCTGCCTTATTGAGATAATAACAGATTGAGTCTCAGAATGTGTCACTAACTGAGAATAAAGTAGTAAAGATGGACATTAACATCCTTTTGTCTTCCTTTCCTCTGTTCTTATCTGCCTTCTCACCACCTCCTCTCCTTTCCCTTATTTATTGCCTCCTCTCCCCCTTATGCCATCACACCTTATCTCCCCCTGCCTCTCCTTTTCATCTCCACTGTTCTCTCCTCCTCTTGTTAGCACCACATCATTGTCTCATATTTCTTCTCTTTTCATTTTCTTCTTTCCACTTATCCTCGTTCCCTAATTATTCTCAACTTCTATCCTCTCCTTCTTTTTGACACCACACCTCCTCTCCTCCCCACTGCTCTGCTCTTCTACTCATTCAGAAGATGTTAGACAGATATTAAAATACCCTGGTGGTCGGCAGGCGGCGACACTTTATTATGCAGGTAGAGGATGAGGAACATTTCAACCATACAT